>NC_081837.1:9136052-9446973 GCF_030867095.1 Alligator mississippiensis
ATTCTTCCAGGCTCAGAGTGATCTTTTTTGTAGTCAACTTTGAAAAAAATCAATTTTATTCAAGTATCTCCAACTCAGATACAGCACACTCTGCTTTACCACAGCAGCTTTTGTGCCTGAGGCTTAGCTATAGGTTTCAGATCCAAAGACGATTATGAATGGTTTTACGCACCACAAAAGCTATTGGTTGCGTACTCAGACAGGGGAAGATGGCCAACATCTAGAAAAAGCCAAAGTAAGCGTCTAGGTATCACGGACTACACTAATCTCATTTTGCCAGATTTATCAAAAAGTCTTAAAACCTGTGATCATTTCAGTTTAGGAGAAGAGAAGCACATTTCGCTGCCAATATAACTGTACATCACAATTAGTTAATGTAGTTTTTCATAACCTGTTAAGTTGACCATCCAGTATTTGAAATAACCATTTTTTTGTTACTCCCCCATAATATACTTAACATAAATTAGTACATATTATGCAATAGCAGCAATAGTAATGAGTCCATATGAATACATTTCTTTGAGATTCAAATCATATATATCATTTCTTTTACAGTCCTGTCCTCTTGACAGTTTTTGGTGACAACCTCACCCATGGATCACATCCCACTGATTGAGGAAAATGTAGGTAATGCATAGGAAAGTTAGGGCCTTCTCCTGACTGCTATTTTAAGTGTGACTTTGGCACATTTGATTCCTGTAGTCTTATAGGCATAGCACTGAGATAACCAATGCACAAAAACGATACGAAGACTTTGTTATTTTGTGCTAAGGACCAGAGGGAGCCAGTGAGTTACTGAATTGTAAAATGTAATGCAAATAAAGCAGGCAAATAATTTAAACAAAAAAAGGCAAGGATGCTGCAATTGTAAAATATACTGAGCTAGGGAGTAATGTATTTTAATTAAAAATTGATAAGATTTTAACCACATGATTCAAACACCCTTGGTTTAGAGATTAGCAGGATGTTGTCCAAGAAGGTCCTTCCACTGCCCCTTGGTCTCCAAATAGCTTCAGCCTCTCCTGACCTTCCTGGCATATTACCATGTTCAGGAATGGCTCCAGAGGAACCTTGGATAAAAACGTAACATGGATTGATGCTTATTGGAATGATGAATTTTTAATTGGAACAGCAAGTCATAGGGCTTAGTATGAGCTGCCAGAATTGGGGATTGATAAGGTTTTATAGCCACATTTGTACTCAAAGCACTTAGGAGGCTGGGCTGATTTTTCCTGAATGCAAAAGGTAAAATAATGAGATGAAATAAATCTATTTAGTACAACCTACTTCGCAGGTGTATTCAGATAGACAAAGTACTAAACTATTGGGTTGTCTTGATTTTTGCCACCAACACGAGTCATCTGATGTAGGAAATCATCTTACCTCATTGTCCTCATGTATTTCAATGCTGCCTTGGGCAGGAAATCTTTGTTTTCTCAAAGATGCTCGATATAATTCACCTGGAAGGAAGCAGAAATACACTGAACCTTAGTACTTTAACATGTCTGATCTAAAGAGGTCTGTAGAGATGAATCACTTATCTAAGTTTATTTTAGCAATATTTCTGGTGGGAATACCGTGCTCTAGCAGCCTTCATTCATATGAACACCACGGCATTGGCCCGGGTTTTCAAAAGCATTTAGATACCTAAATCTGATCCAATTCCCATCAGCATCTGAAAAAGGAGGATGGCCCTTTGGGGAAAAGCCATATATTGTGACCCAGGAGATCTGGTTTGAGATCTTGTTCTGCCATAAGCCTCTTGGGTGACCTTGGGTAAATTGCTTTGTCTTTTTGTCCCTCAGTATCCCATAAACCCATGCTGCATCTCTTAAATTTTGTTTCTCTCGTCTATTCAGGCTGTAAGATCCCTGAAGCTGAGGATGGCAATCAGTATGCATCTCTATGGCATGTACTACAATACAGCCCTCTATTCAGTTAGAGACATATATTATCCTGTATATAAAATATTATGGGAACTCTTCCACCAGCTTCTGATCAGTGCCATCCTGCCCATGACTTTGATGAGCACAGATTCAGGCCACAGCAACCATGTCACACTTCATGCAATAGCCTCTGACTTACCTTAAGCTATAGAAATAAAAACGGTGAGGTATACCAAAATCAACCTAAACATTGTCATCGGCATACCTGAGGTCTAGATATATCAATCCTGGAATATTTGTGCTCTTAATTCGCATAAAGACATATACAGCTTATTACCATTCTTTTAATGAGTGCGTTGTCTATATTGACCATAATCAGAATGGATTTTTGCATTGGTTTGGGCGAGGTTAAAATTTCATCTTCATTTTTACCTCTGTAGTAGAAAAAAACCCAGGCTGATCATTTCCAAAAGTGCTTGGGTAGCCAAGACCCTTCAGAGTTATTAGCTAGATTTCAACAGCTACATTAGCAGACCCTGTGTTTCAATCACATGAATCAAGTACAGATGACTACGCAAAATTGAGTTATCTGTATGTTATCAGCTGAACCTGAATATGAATTAATTCGATGTTCTAAAAGCAAAGTTTCTTCATTAGTGGTCATGGAGGAGATGACAAAAATCTGCAGAGCTATTAGTTTCATCTCACGGATCGGAGAATCTCCCTTTCCACAATCACTGGGCAGAAGAAATAGGAAATATTCTCCAGCCTGGAAAATCCAGGTGCAAAAACATCCAACTACGTGACAAAGCCTGGCTGGTTAGGAGAGAGAGGATTTGCACTGCTCAGAACAAATTCCTTTTCATTCAAGTAATCACCAATGCAAGGTGCAAAAGGACAAATACCTATACTGTGGGCCTCAATAAATACCTTCATCCTCACCACCCCTAAATAGGCTTTCGCATCCAAGGCATATTGCTAGTAATACTGCATATTACCAATGACAGACTGTCTGTGGCAATGATTATAAGCTCAGAGGAATAGGTGTCTACTTGCTTGCCTCAAGATGCAAAACCCTTATGGGCGACTGCAAAAAGACCATGCTTCCTAACCGAACTTCCTCCCCCGGGGAGGAGATCAGTAAGAATAAATGCACTATACTAGTGTCCGGTTTTACCTTTGTGTCTATTTATAGATGTTTCTTTACAACCATATGACGGCAGAGCTGCTGTCGGCTCTCTGGTCTCCACACACTGCATTCAGCCCCTTTTCTACAGCTGTGTGTGTTGGTTTCCTAGGAAACAGCTGGGGGATGCGATTTGATTAGCTCTGTTGTCAGCTTGACTGTTGTTTACACGCGGGACCAACCTCTCGCCAACAAATAAGGAGAGCTCTATCTTGCCACCCTGAAGGGCCGCCATGAGGCCCCTGGCTTAGAGGTCATGAGTCAAACTTTGTGAAATCATCTGGACCCCCAGTCTTCTGCCCATGCAGGTTTTAACTTAGACATAAGGGTAAAGACGGGCATTCTCTAATCTGTTCTTGAAACCAAAAGAAGGGTGCAAAGAGGGAAGGAAAGAAAAAGTCAAGTTCAGCACTCATTTCCAAGTAATCTGTACTGGGAATGAAGCTGTCTCTACCAGCACTGTCTCTGTTGAGTGTATTTGCAGTATTTTATACTAATAATGCAGTATCTTGATGTCTATGCCCCTTCAGGGCATGGACATTTCTCCTTGAAGGATATGGTGTTCACCCATGCCCTAACAAGTTGGGTTATTTTTAAAGACATTTTCTACTGGATTCGTAATATTTCCCACAAAGAAGTTTCTCAAGTTATTTGAAAACGAGCATGTTAATGTTCTGTAACAAATGTTTACTGAACAATCATTTAAAAGTCCATAAAAATAGAAATCCAGTCCTACCAGTATGCCATCTAGAATTTAAAGCATTCGAAATGTGCCTCCTTCCAAAGCTATTCTAGGAACACCTATTTCTCGAATGTGGAAAATAAACAACGAGTAGGCAAAGCACCAGCTACCGTCTGAGATGTTACAGAGGGCACAAAAGCACGTTTGCAAATTGTTTCCCGTTCAAATTGAAAATGAGGGATTTGCTGTAGGACAACAGATGGCCCTGTCTATGTGGATGACTCCGCTTGCGTTGGGCCGTTAACAACTTTCTAGGTGAGTTTATATTTGTGTGGTCAGTTAATGGCCTTAAGTGACTGTGTAAATCACCCTGGCCCAAGTGAAAGGCTGTCGTGACAACCGTTCACAAAAACATCTTTCTGAAGCCGAATATTGCTGAAAAAGGAGCCAGCAAGGCAGAATGAAGTCAAATACTTTCAAAATTTCTGAAATCAACTGTTTTATTCCCACTGACGTGGGAGTCAAACATGTCTCCTTACATGACTTGTGAGAAGAGGCCAAGGGAACTGGGCTTATTTAGTCCAGGGGATTTAATAGCAGCCTTCAACTAGCTGAAGGGGTGTTGCAAAGAGGATGGAGCTGGACTGTTCTCAGTGGTGGGAGATGACAGAACAAGAAGCAATGGTTTCAAGTTGCAGCAAGGGTAGGTTTAAGTGAGATATTAGGAAAAACTCTCTCACTAAGAGGATGGTGAAGCACTGGAATGGCTTACCTAGAGGGGTGGTGGCCTCTCCATCCTTGGGGGTTTTTACAGCCTGGCTAGACAAAGCTTTGGCTGGGATGATCTAGTTGGGGCTGGTCCTGCTTTGAGCAGGAGGCTGGACTAGATGTGACCTCCTGAGGTCCCTCCCAGCCCTAATTGTCTATGATGCTATATATTGTAATCTTCAAGTTGGGATTGTTCCTTCAAATCAAAGCATTAATGTTTTTACAAATAACCTTTTAATGAAGGGTTTGTTTCTTCTGAAAGTTGTGATAGGTCTGAAAGAAGGGCGTAAGAAGAAAAATGTCACCAGTGAGGCAACTCCATCTGTACATAAAGATGTGTCCATGGGCAGATCTAGATGTTTTAAAAGCGCGGTGCAGATGGTAAAGTGCCTCATCACATATAAAACAACACATTTTTCTCCCATTCAAAAGAAACTATAAGCTTTACTAATACCCTAGAGGCCTAGGGCTGTATGATTCAGTTTGTATGATTGAAGCACAAATAACTTCATTGGAATGAGTTACAAACAATCTGCAGGGCTGTGAAATAGGACTTTCAGGAGCGGCTAACAGACAGCATAATTGTAGAACAAAGGATAGCTCAACTGGTAGAACATCAAGTCCATTAACAAGGAGAGGGTCATTAATGGCGGTGGGGAAAAAAAGAGTTTAGAAGGAATCGGGTAGATTATAATGAGCCATGAAGTCAACTAACTCCCTCAGCACTGCCCAACTAAAAATGCTGCTGCCACTGCCGGCCCATTGGTTTTAAACTTTGGATGGAGCAGGAGTCAAAGGGGGGTACACAAAAGCAATAGTGCACCACCCCCTGGATCCACCTCTGGATGCATCTTTGGCTAACAATTAATTTGATGCAAATACAAACTAATTTAAAGAACAAGAAGGAATCTGCAAAAACAATAAATGCTGATGGTCGCAAAGGGCCTGCCAAAGTAGCCAGTAATCAGTGACGGAGTTCCCTTTTGCTTGTGAATACTTCATTAGGATCTCATATTTGGCAGGCAGGCAGTCTGATCCAAGGTCTGTCAAATCTGAGACTTAAGAACAATTTGCTTTTGCAATTGTGCCGAAGATAATTGCAGGCTGGTTGTGCCGAGGGACTGGCTACCGAGAACAGAAAACAGAACGAAGCGGTATTTAGAGCAGCACCTGGCAATAGTGCCTGGCTGCTCCAGGAACCCCTCCAGACCTCCGATTGTTTCCTATCTTTGGTTCCTGCTTCTTGGCCAGTATTTGGCGTCTGTCCTCAGCTGTGGACTCTTGGCCAGCATCCCAGCTCCAATTTGTCTCTTAGTCTGGGATTTCATATCCAGTTCTTTGCTTGCATACTTGTTACAGACCTTGGCCCTAACCACTGGATTAAAACAACCATCCTTCATTCCTTGCTGTCAAGGCCAGTGCAAACAAACTGGAAGGACTTCCCTCTAAATAGAAACAGAAGAAAGACTTTCAACATTGCTGCTTTTTTTTTTTTTATACCTGCTTTCAAATTAAGAATGTGTAAATTAAGAGTGATTTCTCTCTTTCACTGTCTGATTCTGTTTATTGCTTCTACTGATAGTTGTTTAACTCTTGAGTGTTCGCTTTCACTAGGAACAGTGTTTGAGCCTAGCAAAACATACCGATTATCTCAGCAAAACATGACAAAATTGGAGCATTATATCCACCGCTATCATAGGAATTAGAAATTAAACTGAAGCAAAACTGCACAATTAATAATGAGAGGCAGTGCCAAATTAAATACCCTGGTGGAACATGATCAAGATGTTTTGGAAAGAGACTGATCTGATAGGCTACATGACATAGAAAACATTCCCTTACAAGGTTCAGGCAAGCTCTACTCACACAAGAATAAGACATTTTTTTAATTAGTTGAATTCCTTGGAAAATATGGCCTTGTGAGAGAAGAACATTTGATGAATTAACTCAAAGGAAAGTCACAATCATTACCTGGGAAGGAAAACATTCAAATCAACAGTATTAAAATTAATGTGAACAGGCTTAAGAAGGAAATTATTTCTACCTGGAAAACTATCAATTATTACTCTGTTTCACTTGACAACACCCAAGACATTAGAAAGCAAGAGCAGATAACAATGATTGTTAGATATATTTCTGTAGAAGCAGCAACTGAACTGATGTAAGACAGTTACTAGGGGTGTTCGAAGTGGGCCTTATTCGATTCGGATTCGGTCCGAATCAGGGACAGTGATTCGATTCGTTGATTTGGATCACCTGTCCCTGATTCCATTTGGCCAAATCTGAATCTGAAGATTCGATGCGGATTCAGAGAATCAGCTATTAGGACATAGACACTGCTTTAAAAGTTTTTTCTACGTACCTTGAAGTACCACCGTGGCTCGTAATCGCTGTGATGCTGGGGCACGTGGAGCGTCCCACAGGAGTGCAGGGAGGACCCTCCATGTGCTCGGTGGCCAACCCAGAAGTGGACTGGAAGTATTTCTGGTCCACTTCTGGGTCTGCCGGGGAGCGTGCTGGGAGGCCCCCTGTGCCACCCTGGCTTGGCAATTGGCTGCAGGGGGACCCCGGGTCCCCACCAGACCCAGGAGGCACCAGTCACCAAGCCGGGGGGGGGAGGGCCACGGGGAGGCCCCCAGCATGCTCCCCAGTGGACCCAGAAGTACTTCTGGTCCACTTCCAGGTTTGCTGCCAAGCGCGTAGGGGCCCTCCCCTGCACTTCTGTAGGACACTCCATGCGCTCCAGCACTGCGGTGTTCACGAGCCCCTGCTACCTAGAGGTATGTAGAAAAAACATTTTAAGCTGTCTCTATGTCCGATTCGATTCGGAGAAATTAAAGGGTCCTCTGGTTCAATTTAGAGATTCAGCTACCGAATCGGGCCGAATCTCCACCGAATCAAATCAGGGACTGAAGCTTCAGACAGCCCTAGTAGTTACATCAAAGAATATTTTAAATGACAGATTTTACTGGGTCAGGAATGACAGAAGCTCTTTGCAAACAGTAAAAGCAATGGAAATCACACTCAGTGATTTGAGGGGTCAAGGCTATGGTGATGGGACATACGTCAGTAGCAAGCAGAGCCCAGAACAAAATTCAAGACAGCAGTTTTGTCCCGTCTTGAATATGATGCATGTTCTTAAGCTTGTTCTCAATGACGACACATTGCTTTGGAGCTGCAGCATTTTCCAACTTGTTTCACAGATTCACAGAAGCTTAGGGCTGGAAGGGACCTCGTGAGATCATCGGGCCCAGCCCCCCTGCCCTGGAAAAGATTATACTTTTCTGTAGCCTCACTGGAGCACTAGGATATAATCTGCCAACATGACCAACCTGTTTCCAAAGCCCTCAGGTGAAACAGGATGGGAAAGAACAGAGGTAATCTGTATTTTTCAGGACCAAGCTTCAGAAGTCCATGGCACTTATTTCAACTGCCAGCAACTCAGACCTAAGGACTCCACAGGAACCAAATTTAAATTAAAGAAATTCCTGGCTCTCAGAATCTGCAGCCATGAATTCTTGTGCAGTAGTGCTCTTTGGCATGATACAGCTGATGAAGTCAACATCACAAGTTGGGTTAAGAAACCGAAAAAGATATTGCACGTCAACTAAACGCTTCAAAAGATTTCTTCTCTCAGCTACCACTCTGATAAGGGATTTGCAAGTGCCCTGCCTGATGTTAAGCAGATGAGCTGGTTACTGAAGTTAGTTTCCCCAACATAGGCTATGAATCAAGAAAAGAATGGTTGATAACAAGGCTCGAGATGAACCATTCTCTCTCAAGAAATAAGCCTTTTTTTTTTTCTATTAGACTTTGGATACTAACCTAGAGTCACTTGAAGAAATACTTCACAACTTGAGGATCTCCATAAGCTATTCTGCTTTAATACCTCTGTAACATGAAGATGTCCCACAAGGAATTTCAACAGCAATATCTTAGTTTAAGGAAATATGGATAATTTGGCAGACACGCCTGCTTTGACGCAAAATGCCCTGGATTTCTACAACAAACTTCAAGCTCTTGGCAAGTGGCTGAAACCTGATGCACGCCAAAAGCAACAACGGAGCATCTTTCTAAAAGTATCCACCGGACCCAGATTCTATTAACCTTTCCTCCATCTGCTGCAAGTGGAAAACGGAGTTTAAAAGCTTAGGTTTCCAAATATATATTTGTCTTAAAGGCTCTGTCTCTCTCATTGATAAGTCATAGTTTAATTTCAAATTGCTGAATATAAATTTGAAATATGTTATCTAACCATCTGGAAATATTAAAGAATAAAAAATGAAATTACTAAAGACGATAGTTGTTACTGCCACATCTTCATGGAAAGCAGCTTTGAAGGCCTGGTTGTGTGCCTCGTTTGTCCAGTTCTTCACTACCTCATAACCTGCTTTATCATCTAGAAGCAAGGGTGATGCATCGAATTGTCTTGCTGTTTTACTGGAGAGCTAGTAAGTTAGGAGTAGGAGACCAAAAATATTCCCATCTACCTTAAAAACAGGCTGAAGCAGACACAGAAATCAATCCCCAACGAAAACCTTAAATTTGGCTCTTTAGACCTATAGAGCCGCTGATTTGTCTAGTGACCCAACAGGATTTGAACTAATCGTGACACATTCATTTCCTACAGTACATGATTGAACAGTCTTCAGCGAACCTGATCCAAGAAGGGAAGCTCTTTGCTTTACTTCCTACGCCTTTTTCATTTCTTACTGCATCAGCTCATCTCATGACGCTCGCTTCTATTAACCAAATTGTCTTTACTTCCCACAATCCCCCAAAACAATTGCTACTCTCCTGGTTAACCATCAAAGCTTCTCATTTTCTGATGGGGGATATAAGTGACTTCATTTTTAAAAAAGAGGATTAGGATCTGCAGGCCGGTCACAACTCACTGAGAAGCAGCGGAGTGGAAAAGTTACAAATATTTCATCATGAAGCTCTGCTACTTTACGTGAAACTGAAAATCCTTCTCCTTCTAGTGACATCAAAAAGGATGCCACGGTATTAAGATCAGAGAGACGGTAGATTATAGCAACCTCATGATACAGAGAGACCCTTAGGCAATGAAATAATGATTTTAAAAGACCACCTCTTTCATATTTAGTCCACACAAGACTTTACGGCCTGATCAAGCATCGCAGCACCTTGGTGAAGTCACATCACTTTAGGTGCTCAGTTTCTTTGGAAAGAAAGATCAAGGGCTATCTGCAGTGCCTTCTCTCTCTCCAGCACGGGAAGAAAATCAAATCCAGGGAGAGCCGAGACGCGAATCCTCTTGTTTCTGTAATGCACCCCCGTCAGTCTCAGGAGAGAGAAGACTGGAAGCCCGTTCTGAGCATCAGCAAGAAAAAATGTGCGATTTATGACTTCAGCCACAGTATAACACCACTGCCTTAAAACTCAACCTGTCCTACAAGGACCGACTATTCCAAACGATGAGCATTTCTTTCCCACGAGACGCAGGAGATTAAGGCTGTAGCAGGATGAGGGAGTTCATTTAAAAAAAAAAAAAAAAATGGACTGCTAGGCTTTAAGAAAAGTAGCACATCCCATCTCTGCTTAATGTGGGTTCTTGTTTTCTGTCACTGCTGCTACACATTTCTGGCGGTCGCCTAATTGACGTCAGGGAGTTGAGAGGGGGGAAAAAAAAATCACTTGACAGTATGCAAGTATATAGGGATGCAGCTTGCTGCTTTCCAGATAAAACACCCAACACTTTCTCTGTTTTTCCTCAGCCTGGTGGGAGAGAGTGAACGTATCAAATAATGCTCTAGGCACACGGTTTGCTTGCTTGTGTAAATAAAAGCTAGACACACGTAACAAATAGAGCAGTTTGCAAGTGGGTGTCAGACTATGAACTAGACTTCAATGGCCCTTATGGGCACTGAAAAAATTAACTCAAGTCTCTCACTTCACAGGGAAGAACAACTAGCATCTGTGGCCTGTGCCTATCCTTAAAGCATTTATTCTTGTAACCAAATGTATGTCTTCGGCCCTTTATACCCACATCCACTGCAACACAGACCTAGTTCTATACTACAGAACGCCACTGATGCACTATATTCAGGGGGAAAGTCTTTTTTTTCCCCTCTGGATCTTAACTCATCCATATTTAAGGCTTAGGAAATTACTCTTGCTTCTTCGGAGAGCCATTCTGGAAGCTAGCAGGTTAATGTTTAGTAGATATTTTTAGGGTGGGTTTGAAGGGGTTTTTCTAGAAGTGGTTGCAAATAACTGCTTTCTTGGAAGCCTTAGTAATAGAAGCACAGTGCTGGATTTCAAAAGCACGCCCATAAGGCAAACAGTGTAGCATGTTCTTTCTCCAAAGCTCCAAATTCCTTAGAATCGGGGGAAATGTCAAGTCTCGATGCAGCTCCACTTTCCTGACACTTAAACATGTAGCAGGACCAATGTCACATGAAGATTAGATGTGTGCAACTCAAAGAAGGACTACAGAAGAGGAAGGAGAAGGAGAAATGTCCTAAAAAGAGACTAAAAAGGCTAAAACCCATGAAAGGCCAAGAAAATCATGGATGTTATGGGAAAAGTGAATGAGGAACTCTTACTGACTGGGCACACCTACACGAGATGCCATAATGCGTAGTAGCTTATTTGCTGCGTGTTTGCACGTCACAGAAAAAACCGTGCTAATGCAGAGTTGAGTCAGTCTACTACGCGTTAAGCATCACAAAAAAACCCGACTGCCTTTGCTACTGCACATTAGCACAGGCTACTGCGCCTTTACGTGGTGCCTCATATTAGAGGTACTAAATTTAATGTGCAGTAGCAAAGGCGCACTAATGTATGTATAGATGTGCCCATTAAGTCTCATAAGACAAAAATTAAAGGGGCATCCAATGAAGTTAATCAGGTGGCAGGTTTAAAAGAAACAAAAGGAAGTTTTGGCCCTTTTGTTTGGCTGGGTGGTTGTTGGGTTTTTAAACACAATGCTTAAATAACCTGTAGAATTTGCACTGAAGGCACGTTAGCTGTGCCTTTACTTCTAACACTGTTGTCTGCATAGGAGAGAAGGAACAGCATTACTCTTTTTAAAGCATATACACACTGCTAGATTTTCAAAAACTCTCAGCAATCTAAAAATAGCATGCAGATCTTGAAAAAAACAAACAAAAAAAAAAGATTGTGGCACTGATCAGTGATTTCAGAAAGTAGCTATTTTATACTTTGCCCAAATGAATAAAACCTTCTGATTTCAAACAGCCCTGTAGAAAAAAAAAATCATAGGGGAAAAAGCATTTTAAAAATTGTGTTCTGCTTGAAGGGATGAGGTGATCGTATTTTCTGGAAGATTAATGGAGCTTGAGACTACATAAACTAGATTTTTATTGTATAGCTAGATCATGGAGGCCTTCATAATTGGGGACCTTCTCCAGCATGATGGCAACATAACAAATAATGCTACTGAATTGCTAAAGCTCTGTAGGAGACAGAGTTGTACAGCATGACCTACTAGAGAAAATGACAGAGAAATTTCATTAGCCATTGAAATGAAGCTGATTACAGGGAAATTATGTGTTTTTATTATTTACTAGAAGCATTTTAATGAGGTAAAATAATAACAAGGCTTAGCAGCACTGAACCTCTCTGATGAGATATCAGCGTTTTACAGATTTTTCCAGCAGCCTTTATTTATACCATCATTATACCAATTTATGTTAATTACATCATTATGTAAATTACAGGAACAAAAAATAGGTAATCAAATCCCATATAAAGACAGAAACCAGTGGACTGTAATGGCTTACATTTGAAAAGCTAGTGATGCGGGGAGGAAAGGTTAGAACGAGACTAACAAGGGTTTGGGTTTTTTTCTTTTCAACTTTAAACTTAAAATAAACTTACTTTCGGCTCTCCCACATTTATTAAACCTTGGAGCAGGGAGGGAAGGCACAAAACAGAAGACCGTTATGAAAAGACGGATTTGTCAAGAGCAGTCGGCTCCTATTCAAGCATCTAAACAAGCAAATAAATCAATAGCCACCAGCCACGTCCATTGTTATACCTAGGTTTTCAAAAAGGCTTTTTGCAAGTTGAGTGCCCATTAGGTGCTGAGCACTTTAGAAAACCACTGGGGTTTTTTGCCTCAAAGGGAGACAAAGATATGAAAATCTGGCCCAATGCCCATTGCCCATTCACTTCAGTGAATTTTAATGAAGTCCTACGTCATGCTAATGAGAGACTTCGTTCCCGGCTTGCTCAGGCAGCTTCCTATGGACTACAAAGTCAAGTCCAAAGCTACCCAGTGGCATGGGCCTGGTATAGCTATGAGATCACCTAAAGCAGCAGGAATTAACTCCCCCATTAAAACCCCACAGCCTTCTCTTCCAAATACACGTACTTCTCCCCCTGCTTTCTGCTACACAAGCATCTAGCAACACAGACATTTAACATGGAACCAGAGCCACGAAAACACTACCCTGCACACAAAATCTGCCCCAACCCCCCCATGAGAAAACAGCAAAAACTTTAAAAAAATATTTTTTTAAAGTTTAAGTTAAAAAACATTTTTAAAAAAATGTTAAAAAACGTTAAAAAACGTTAAAAAATAATGTTACAGTGCAGATGGAAAGTGCCCAGCATGAATGATAACGAGGACACAGGAACAGACACAGAGTCAACTAAAGACATAAAGTAAGGATGATCTGGCAGGTTAGAGAATTAGGACTCGAGAAAGTTCAAATCTCAGCTCTGCTACAGATTTCCTGTGTAACACTGGGCAAGTCACTTACTTTCTCTATTGTCTTCCTAAAAATAGCAGACTGTCTTTGTTACACAGGGGCATTTTGAGAATAAATGCATTGTACGATAGTGCAGTGCTCAGCTAATGATTATGAAGGCCGTACAAGTACCTCAGAAGAACACAAGAAAAATAGCATTAGTCTCCGAAATCCAAAAATCAAGAGCACAAGCATTTATATAGAGCAGTAATTCTCTACCAGGGTGCTGCACCCTGGGTTGCTTTGAGATCCTTTTGAGGAGGCTACGCAATGTTAGCACTTTTAGGTGTGCATACATGATTCACAAAATAAATCCAGAGATTTCAAACAGGAATCCAGAGTGTCCAAAACTTTCTGATCTGTTGCGGTCTTTCCGAATTCTGCTGTTATTTTTCCATAGTAAAAAAAAAAGTAAGACTAAGAACTGGATCTTACCAAGAGGTGCCTCGAGTCTAACAATGGATACCGCAAGTCTATAAAGGTTGAGAACCACTGGTGTAGAATTTAAAAATAGCTATCTAGTCACATCTGTTACCAGCTGTTGCAACCCTTCACAATAATGCTTCGTGATTTTTAAAAACATACTTCTAGTGCATTGCCAAGCAGTAGTGCATGACGGCAGTGATACTTTGCTGAGTGGTGAGGGTGATCTGCCATATTTGTATGTGTATTATCAAGTGTGTAGGAATACCCACATCATCATCTATAAATCATAAGCAGCTTAGTGGGCAAACAGGTTTTTTTCCCCTAAAGTTCACATTTCAAAGATTTCAGGCTGGCTTCGCATTACAAGGCTTCGACATGTTCTGCTTCCTGCACTCGCCTCACTCTCAGAAACCTTCCCTCCAACTCGCATAGACACATACTTAAAGTGTGCCAAATAAACTAAACCTCCATGGATCAATTGGGTGTTACAAGAGTATATTGAGTTTCACGGTGTTTAATGCAGTCCCTTTGCTCCAATCTGAGCTCAAGGTGTACGTGGGTGCTGCATTCAGGAGGTGTGAACGTGGGAATCATAGGAAAGTAGACTAGAAGGGACCTCATGCGGTCATCTAGTTCAGCCTTCACGCTCAAGGTAGGATCATCCCCAATAAAACCATCCCAGTCAAGAGTGTCCAACCTGCTCTTGAAAACTTCCAAGGATGGAGATTCGACAGCTTCTCTATGTAGCCTTTCCCAATGCTTGACCACCCTCGTAGCCAGAAATTTCCACCTAATCTCTAAACTAAATTTCCCCTGCTGAAGCTTGAGGCTATTGCTATTAATTCTATCCATATAGCCACAGAGAAAAGCCCATCTTCATCCTCTCTGTCATCACCCTTTAGGTATTTGGAGACTTATCAAATCCCTCCTCAGTCTCTCTCTTCTCCAGCTTAAATAGCCGTGGCTCCTTCAGTCTTTCCTCATAGGTCCGGCCTCCCTAACCCTTTTTGTTGCTCTGTGCTGGACTCTTTCTGAACTGTCCACATCCTTCTTGAAGTGTGCAGCCCAAAACCAGACGCAATACTCCAGGTGGGGCCTCACCAGTGCTGACAGACTGGAAGAATCGCTTCCCTTGGTTTGCGAGTGACACTCCTGTTAATACAATCCATTAAGCTGTTGGCACTTTTTGCAACAAGAGCACACTTATCTTATAGTCACCTAATGGTCTACTGTAACCCCCAGGTCATTCTCTACAGTACTACAGACCAGCGAGTCATTCCCCAATCTGTATTTGCGCATGCAGTTATTACAGCAGGACTTTGCACTTGTCCTCGTTCAATCTCATCCAAGTAATGTAGACCATTTTCCCAATCTATCCAGGTAGGTCTTTCTATTCCTATTCTGGATCCTAGGCCTGTCCCCCAGACTGCAACTCCACCCAACTTGGTGTCACACACAAATTTGTTAAGCATGAGCTCAATCCCACCAACTAAATCATAAATGAAGATACTAAACAATACCGGACCCAGGACCAAACCCCTGGGTAACCCCACATACTACCTCCTCCCAACTAGACATTGAGCTATTGATGACTACTTGTTGAGTTCAGTGATCCAACCAGTTTTGTATCCACCTTACAGTAGTCATCTAGTCTGCATTTCCTTAGTGATGACAGCATCCATAGGCAAGGCATACACATGCAGTTTTAACCTGGTTTACTTGCATAGGGATCCCACTAAGCTTGTGCCAGCACAGATTATAGAAATCTGACTGCAGCTCTGAGAACTGGGTTAGACGGCAAGCCCATACTGAACTTGGGCTGCTTCAGATTCACTACTCTTGAGAACTGAACTAACTAGGTAGAAAGCTGGCTCACAGATGCATGTAACCAATGCAATCACAGCTCCTATTGGCAGAGCAAGAAAAGCCTAAAAGCAAGTTTTGTCACCCAGCTATAGTCTGCATGGAATCGAGTCCGCTGCATCAAACTTACAGTTTGATCAGCATGAGTTCAACCAACAGAGGTAAGAAGAGTCCCTTAAGGATTACCAGACCCTGTGTCATAAGAGCATCTTTTTATCCATTACAGCTATTGTGATTCCCAGGGAAAGCTGAGATCTTCAGAAAGTCTCAGCCATGCAAAACTCCCAGCACAGTATATAAGGATGGAAGTTGAGCAAAAAAAAAGTTAACACACCACCTTTGGAGAACTACAAAACTTGAGGGAAATGATTAATTGATTGCCTTCAAAGACAGGGACCTTTGCATAGCTCAAATCTACACTTAAGTTTTGGATACTACGGAAGTTCAAACTAAACACAATTAGCATTATGCTCCGACCTCTTCCTCGTTTAGTTAAAGTTTAAGATCGCTTCTGATGCAACCCCTTGCTACCTACAAACAGACCTAAATAAATGGCACCACCCCTCCTACCCACCAGTACAGATTAGGTTAAAATGTATGAGTGTATTTGCTACCTTGTGGCTATATCTCTGGAAGCAAGACCAACAGAAACAACATTAAGGACAAAGGACTCTATTCTGAAAAAGGCATAATTGTACAAAGAGGAGAAATCCAAGCAAGCAGGATGTGTATCTTTTTCCCAAAACACGCCAGCCCCATATTTAATTCATTTTTATGCTCCAGTTTACATATAAATTCTAGGAATGTATAATTAAGTAGTAGGAGGTTTAAGCTGTGCACGGAACTATTTCACTATACAACAATCAGAAACAAAAGCAGATTTGCTGTGATTCATGAGTACCAAGACAGATGTATGTTCCTGGAATAAACAGCACCCAGGAGTCTCCTCCGATAGAAACTCAATAGAGAATTTACTGCCTTTCCTGCAGTTTTACTCATTTTTCAGCTAATACAGAAATCAGAGGTCAGAAAATAAATTCCCCCATATGGGACAATTTGGCATATCAGAAGAATTATATGCTTTCTTCTCTTGCATCCAACTAGAGGACACACTGGCCCAGATGGCACAGGATCTGCTCAGTCCTTAAACTCACTTGCTCTAAATGCAAGATTCAACACAGGGTCTCCCTATAGGTTTTTAGTATTTTACTATTTAGTATTTTGCTAGAACAGGGTCTATGGACCTGAGCCCTAGACCAATTAGGGCCCTATTGTGTTAGTCAAATACAAAACCCCATGACAAACCTTACAGCACAGAGGTAATCATCTAAGAAAATATTAAGATCAACTAGAAACAAATAATTTTCGTAAAAGCCTACAGCTCATTTTGAAAGATAATATATTCTATGCAGGTGAAGCACAGTCTGCTAAATTAACTCTTAAGGGATCTCTCTAGTCTTCCCAGAATACGATTTATTTCTAGCCAAGCTCAACATAAGAACTTAACACATATTGCATCTTTCCCTATACAAATTCAGCAGACTTCATTGCCAAATGCATAGGGCTCACAATTTAGACTTCGAGAAGTGACCCAGAAAACATTTCTGTTCCTAAAAATGTTACATGTATAAAGGTAGGGCCAGGGCCGGATTAACCCTTTAGTGGGCCCTAGGCAAACAAACTGCGCACCCAGTTGCTTTGCATAGGGCAGCAGCAGCAGCCACTGCCAGGCCTTGAGCTGCAACGTGCTGCCCTAGAAAGGAAAAGGAGCCAGGCAGCTCTGCAGCAGCAAATTAAGCACAATTGGGCCCCTTCTTCATTTAGGGCCCTAGGCATCAACCTATGCGGGGCCCCCTTAACACCACGCAAGGCCTGTGGGACCCCCACAAAGGCAGGGCACAGGCTGGGGTCTCCTGTGTGCCTGGGGGGTGGTCTTCGTGCTTCCTCCGTGGTGCAAGGTGGAGCTGCCTGCAAAAGGGGCTGTGGCCGATCTGCCCAGCTCTGCAGGGCCCTCCAAAGCAGGGGGCCCAGAGGAGTCACCCCAACTCCCCATACCCTAGAGACAGCCCTGCTGCCAGGAAGGGAAGATGCCAGCTGGCAGGACGGCACAAAGGGCAGTAGATAAACTGGAGAGGCCCGGGGAGGGGGAGGAGGGGCGAGGGGGCAGCTGCCACCAGTGAGCATGAAGGGGTGGGGCAGCACAAAGGCAGCCACCAATCAAGACAGCGGCTGCCCCCTCTCTGCCAATCGGTGCAGAGAGGCAGGACTGCTGCAAAATGCCCCCGACATCAGCTCTGCGTGCCACAAACAGGCCGTGCAAAACCCTTTTGTCTCGCTGCAATTTAAGTAGGTCCCTAATAAGGCTTATCTAGAAATCCTGCTTCAGGCATACGTCTGAACACCCGTGCTGGGCCCCTGTATAGGCTCAGGGAGAAAATCCTCATTTGAAAGAAAAATGAAAGTGTGTCAAGCAATTTTTAACTTGTAGAGCTGGGCTGAAAGCAGGCTCAGGGTTCAGAATGTGAGAATAAGCCAGAGGGGATGAGTTAGGGGGCAGAGAACTGGTGAGAAAATCAGGAGTGCATGATAAATTACCATGTGGATCTGCAATTTATCACACGGTCCCATAATTCATTACCCGACTCTGCAATTTATCACACTGTTAACACCTCCCTGTGCAGGGCAAGCCAACACGGATGGATACCTGTACCTCATACGTATACATACATTGTCCACCCAGACAGATTTCAGTATGAAACGTTCCACCCAGAAGAAATGGGTGCAACACAATGCAATTAGAAACATTTGCCATTTTATTCAACACGCGGTATCGCTTTGTCTGATGTAAAACAACCAAACAACTGATTTTAAGTGAAGAAACTGGCACTGCTACCAATGCCTTGCCTTTCACTGCATTGGGAGGTGCCATGTCCCACCTTAGGCACAGCACAGTAGGGCTGTGCGAAGCTTCAGGTGGCGATTTGTCCCGATTCAGTGGTTGAATAGCTGAATCCGAATCAAAAATCGGGACCAATTCAAAGGTCCAATTCGATTCAAAGCTCTCCGAATCTTTGGAAAAATCTTTGACAATTCAGGCAGTCCCTGGTGGCTGCAGCAGGGAGCTGGAGCCGACTCAGAGCTGGTAAGTACTAGGGGTGGGAAGGGACCGTGGGGGGGACCCTGCCAGCCCCCATCCCCTGCCTGCTCCCCCAGCCCTCCCGACCCCCGCAGCAGCCGAATCTCTGAATCGGATTCGGCCGAATTCATTCAGGACAGTGATTCAAATCACCGAATTAAATCACTGTCCCCCAAAAATCGGCCGAATCCGAAGCGAATAGTAGCCGCTTCACACAGGCCTACAGCACAGCCCTTGAGCCAGCTTGCAACATGCCTTTTATTTGAGTGACAGGCACAGCACCAACCACTAAGTGCTTCAAGCCAAACTGCCAAATGCCGATAAAGCCTCCATAATTGATAAAGTAATTTTGCAGCCATCACACCGAACAGAGCATATGGTGACGTGTTTAATCTTGGGTCGCAAATAAGTGCCTTCCTTTTGAGCACAGAGACGTTGTCAGTGCCACTAAGGTATCACAAGATGCATGTGACATTCTGCCCAGCCTTGTCAGTGAAGCGTTTTGAAGTCTGCAGCTCCAGTGAGTTTGTCACATCAGACTAATCTCAGCGATCATGCTGGCAGTCTGCTCTCCGATGCAAAAAAGGCAAGGAAACCCACACTGGATTGCAAAACAAGAACAAGACACACAGAAGCAAGGAAAAGGCCAGATTCAATAAAGGCACCTTGGGTGCGTCCCTGGGGACAAAGAGCAGAAGCACAGTATGTACGGCTGCTGCTTGTCCCCGGGGAACCCTTGTGCATGCACAATCTGGCACATGGCAAGTTGCCCCAGCTGGGGCAAGCACCAGGGCTGGCCCTAACAGCCATACCCGTAGTGCTCTCAGACTGCAAGTAGTAAAGACTGCTGTATAACAGGATTAGCCTTTGGTAGCTAGCATATTCCTAATAACATCAGCACCGTCACAGCTATTCCATGCCTCTCATCTAGGTGAAATCTAGGATAGACAGAGAGCTCATGAACTAAACAACTTTTTTTCCTTTCCCGTAAATCTGCCTTCCTCAAGTCATGTTTTCTATAGTCTGCCAGTTCTAGCTTTGCAAGGTTTGTGTTGACAAAGCTGAAGAGGAAACAAGTCTCAAAGGGGAAGAGGCAGGTTAGTAGCAATACTGATTTATGTTTCCACATCCCTGTCGACAACAGCATCACAAAGGAGAACTGTGGAAATGTACAGCAAAAAAATGTTCAAAATATAGCGTGATGTCCAAACATTTATGGCACTTCGTACAATTTGCTTTTTCCAGGATCAATCCAGTAACTTATGTCAGAAAAACTGTGTGAAAGTAATAAGCAAGACTCGTAACAAGTATCCCAGAAATATGTGCTTTGGTTGAGATTGTCAAAATTACTTCCACATCAAATCTCTTTTGAATAAATGGGAACAAATGAATCCCCTAAATGACTTTGAAAAATCTCAGTCAATGTGCCCTAGGACCCATGAGCTCCATATGGTTTCCTGCATGAACAATGGGAAGCCAAGATCTAACAAGTCAATTGAAAAGCACGACCGAGCCATAAGCTGTAAGAGATTGAGAAAGCTTTAAAAAATAAAATGAAAGCCAACTTGAAGATCACTAGCAAACCCAAAAACTTTCAACCAGATTGTCTTTTTTCCCCTGTAACTTCTGAAGCAGAAGCCTGCCTCTCAAATACATTATAAATGCACAAGCTACTTGTTTAAAAAGTTTCACACGTACTTAACTATTTTGATGGATCAAGGTCCTTAAGACTGAACTAGATGCCTACTAAGGAAACCAGGGACTGCACTCATCCTTATGTATTTTATCTGGTGAGCTGCTCAATTGCTTTATCCCAAATCATGTAATACATTTAACTTAATTTCCTTTTAAGCAAATAGCTTCTTTTTAGAACAATTGAGTCTTCTTTTCGGCTTACTATTCACTAAACAAGCTCCCATCCTCTGACCGACAGAACATCCTGATCTGGTTTTCTCAGTGGAACTAGGCGAGGTCAAACTGGTATGGATCAAATCCCTTCTCCTCCACAGCCTGGTCTTCCTCCCAGCTCCAGGTGTCATGGACACAAGGACAGGGAAGAGATTTCAACAGATCCACTTGCAAGACACAAATCAGTTTAAGTTTCTAATTTGGAATTTATTTTCATTTAAAATAAATAGCCAAAGAGATGTTCCACCGGTTCCAGAGACCCTGGCAATATGGGGACACTTCAGCAGCATTCAAGGGACCTTGAAGATCATCAAGTCCAGCCCCCTGCCCCAGGGGCAGGAAGTCAGCTCAGGTCAAAGGATCCCATCCCTGCAGTTGAGAATGAACATGCAATTGTCCAGTCTTTGGACAATTATCTGCCAAATCATTTTATTGGGATCCATTTCTTTATTCATGTATTGCCAACCTAAGAAGCTTAGTGAGCACAGTCCTGTGTTTGTGCTATGGGAACATTTCACCTCTGAAGCAGCTGTATGCTCTCCAATAGGATTTTTAAGCTGGTGGAAAGGTCACCTGTGAAGCTTGGCTTTCAAAGTAATAAAGAAACAAAGCTAGCTATTCATTAAGAGAATCAGCCTTCTGCTTTTTGAAGTGCCCAAGAGTGAGATGACAACTCTTGGCAGACAGCTGAGACCATCATGAAAAGGACAGAGGCATCCCAGGGAAACAGCCAGGTTCTTTAACCAACCAGAGATGATGCTTAATCAATACAAGTAGCTCTTTAATCAGGTACGGTGTCAACTTGCAAAAAAGAACAGAGACTCTTAGGTCTCCAAACAGAAAAGCAAATATGGGAGCATGACAGCCGTTATTTTGATCTTTGCTGAAGTTATTTGTGTGTGCTGGCCTCCAGTGACCAGACGAATGCTCTTTTGAATACATCATTTCCTCTGCCCAAGTCTTTGATTTTCCTGCATGTGCTCCAAAGTGTTCCTCATACACATCCTCATTCCAAGTCCCATTTTCCAAGGCATTATAGCTGAGATATTTAAGAATCAAAGGTCACGTATATCCAGTGCTCCATTATGGCTCCAGGCAGTGCCACGCAGACAGTCAGCGCGTGATATCCCCTGAACCATGCGTGCAGATAAACTCGGCTTTCAGTTTTGGAAGAGAGATGAAAAAAGCAGTGCTGCATCTCTCAGCATAGGTGCATCTGGTGTCATAATTCAGCAGCATGGACCTACCTTATGTCTTCCTGGCTCCTAATCCCCAAGTTGCATTTGACAATTGGGGGTGTACGAACATCTGAAAATCTTAAATCATAAACCCTGAAACTCTTCAGAACCGTAGGCCAAATCAGGAAGACCTTACACATAAGAAGTCTTGACCTGAATAAAGAGCAAGGAGAACAGGGGAACAAATTGGATCAGGTCCCCCTGCCCCCGCCCCCCCAAATTAGATGTGATTGCAGATTTTTATCTTTCTTCAAAGCTCAAAGAAAAATGCTGTTCTGATTTTCAAAAAATCATAGCCAAGTAAATAATGCATCGAAGCAACCAGCTGGAGCAGACAGGTTGACAGTGTCTAAATCCTGCCAATCCACCTGAAAATAAGTCTGCCAGACAGTCAGCAGAATGCACTGGTTCAGCAACGATGCAGATACTTCATCATCACTTTACGGGCCGATTTCTTTTCTGCAAAGAGCATTTATTTTTGGTGACTTCTGATCATGTCAGATGAGATTCTATCATGTGCTGGAACGAATCAGACAGGCAAGAACCTTGACAAAGAGGAAGAGGAGGAAGAAGAAGAAGAAGAAGAAGGTCTTGCCAGATTTGCAATAGAAAACACCTTACCTGTTCCATGTCCTATCGATAAGCTGTATCACCAGTGATCATTTGGTGTACAGTCACTCCTTGACTTGCAATGTTTCGAGGTACGTTTTGCACTTACAATGTTTATAAATTGACACCATTTCCACTTTCTGAAGACAGTTTTGACTTCACAACGCTTGATCCGATGTGACGCCACACCAGCGAATAAGTTCGCTGCGTCGCTCATCTCCCTGGAGAACATCTGTCCAAACTTCCTTGGACACTTTCTTTAAGAAAGCAGACAAGACTCCAGAAAAACCTGCAGCCAAGACTCCTGAGAAGACTCCAGCCAAAAACCCTTCAAAAAGTCCAACCAAAAGCCCTTCAAAAAGTCCAGCAAAGAAACCTCAAAGAAGTCCTTCCAAATCAATATGATTGCTATTTGCAATATAAATACATTAATGTAGCTATATTACTCATCTATAAATTGATTGAGTAGAAAATCCTGGGGTATTTTTGGTGAAATAGGGTATCGGGCCTTGGTTCAGGAACCAATCCCTCATTTATAACATGGTTTCTTATGAGAAAATAGGTTCTGAGTTACAACGTTTTGACTTAAGACATGGTTTTCAGGAACCAATTGTCGTAAGTCCTTTGGGCTGGGAATATGCTGTGTACTAATCAGGAAAAGAAACCCCTACTAATACAAGGATACATGGCGATGCCAGCTGTTATGAAACTAAGCTGCAAGCTATAATAATGGGGAAGAACTGACAAATGGTAAATGATAAAGTGTTAAACAGGCACCCCATATTGAGTGCTCCCATGTTTCCTGCTAATTAAGCCCAAGTGAGTCCAAGAATATATTCAGGCTCTGCTTTCAAGTGTAATGCTGAGCCAGAAATGCTTCAGTGATCAATGAGCATGCTGTGGGCTGCGGATGGCAGTGAGCATGCTGCAGCTGGGGTAGTCTACGGCAGGCAGGAGTCGAGAAGCAGCCTTGGGTGCAGATGGACCGCTTGCCCACTAAAGCTTTATTTAAAATGTGGGGATATCAGCAAATTAAAGAAGTGGCAGGATTTCAGTGCTAGGATTCTGGCACCTGAAAGAAAGGGGGAGCGGGTGTTATTCACCAGTTGTTCTGCCTGTTATAGAGCCTTTGGGCACCTTGCAAGCTGCTTTTCTCCTCCCTAGCTGCTAGGGTTTGAGCAGATTTAGATGGGAGTTTTTGCATAGATTTTTGCCCATTTTCCTATAGATGTTACTGTACTGTCAGAAGGAGATTAAGGAAAAGGAGAGGTGCTCTTTTTTTTAATTGAATGAGCACACAAATCAAAATCAATAAATAATTACATGCAATTACATTATTTATGAAGAGAGCTGATAAGAATGGCAGTGTATCTGTTCTCTTCATGTCATTTCTAAATACTATATTTCCCAGAGACGAGTCAATTAAGGATCCATAGCTTCAGGAAAGCAGGCAGATGTGTTTTAAACACCATTAACTAGATAAGCACATTTTCAATACATCTCTTTTTACTTCCGTGGATGTCAATTAACTATTGAAAATAAAGAAAATGTTTTGCAAATATCTAGTTGGTCTAATAAAAGATTTCACCTCTGCCACGAGTTTAGATTCCAATTAACTACTGAAGCACTTGCCTCCAAATAGAGCCTGTAATAAAAAGGGGGATGAGGAGGCTGTGCGGCAGGTCCCAGTGCAAACCCTGGAGAAGCAGAAATTAAGAACAGACATTGGTGCTGGTTAATCATCTTGGTCTTTCCATTTTCCCTACAACTAAGTGGACACCTAGAGGCTTGATACAGTCTGTAGTCCCATGTGATAACACAGAAAACACTGAAGGTGACCTATATTTTAATAGTCTACACAGACACCCCAAAATAAGTGTTATTCAACTTACACAATACCTAAAGGCATGACTAATCACAATACTGATATTTGTAGTGTACTATATGAATAATATGCTGGGGGGTTGGGTTGATTTCATGGGAAAACACACCCAATATAATATCTCCCAGTGCTTGTGGATACCACCAGTTTTCATGGTTTCCACAAAATACATGAATTAAGTAGGTCTCTAGTGATAGCTGGTGTGTTGTTATAACTAGTATTAAGCCTATAATTGTCCTAATCTAGTCATCATGGTCATCAATGAAAGGATTCCCATTAGCTTCCATGGGTACTGACTTGGACCTATTTTGCACTGGTATTCAGGGAGCTGTATATCAAAAAGGCAGGGCAGGCAAGTGTCTTTGAAGCAGCAATAATATGCTAAGGACAATTTTAAATAGGCCAGTATACTGCTGGTCAAATAAAGAAATTAATCACTCTGGGTCACATCCCCATTAGGTATAAATCATCTCAGCTCTCCATAAGCCACTGGAGTTGTGTCCATTTACACCAGTGAAGGATCCAGTCTTCTCTGTATTGTTTTCTGAAAGCAACTCAGAAAGACAGTAGTCCATCAACAAGAAAATTACATGAATGACAAGTCTAAGCCCTCCTGGCCTTAACCCTTTGACCAATCTGTCATTAACCATCAAGGAAATAAATGGATAAATGGAGCAGGCTGCTTTTGAACCAAGATTAGCCTGTTAATCTGACACAGCAGATCTAATTTTAAATTCCGTGCAACCAGCATCAAGCAGTTTCTAATACACTGATAAAAGCGGTGTCACCGCTTCAGTTTATCAGAAGTGGCACACTTTGCCAAGGTGTGCTCAACCTATGTTCTTTATACAAAAAAGACAGTAGCGTTTCCTTTTAACCTCTCATCACTCAAAAGTAGAGTCCTTCCTGCATTACGCCAGATAAAGCTATTTTTCGGAACATATACATTCACCAACTCTGCTTCTGTACTAGTAAGCCCTACGTTTCTATACTGTGAAAAGATGGGCAGTGAAAATAATGTACCAGGAAGATTAGAGGGAGAGCAGGTGGTAGATTACAACTCAGCCACCTAATTTAACACACTTCATTTGTTCCATAAGCAATTAAATTTTGCCTTTATTCTTTCAATTAATAAGAATGGATTTGTCAAACATAAAAAATTGTCCCAATATTTTGCCACAAGCCCCCTCGTTAGCAATGGGTTCATAATGTCTACAGCATTCTGAGACACAGATTAATTTGGGAGAAACTCAGGTGATTTGAAAAGTTTAATATATAAAGCTGATAAACACCTGATAAAACCAACTTTCCAATTAATACAACTCCCACACAGTTAGCCCCTAAATAGATGTTGATCACGTTCCTCCATTTCACTAAGAACACTAAAATGCAATTTAAATGGAGTTTTCTTGTTAAAAAGCTGTAATAAGATAAGTTACAGGTACAGGTGGCAAGGAAATGGTTTTCCCATCTCAAATTTTTTTTAAAAGGTTGAAACGTTGATAATGCTTGTGAATTGAAAAGCCAAAAAGAGTTTGATGTAGATTAATCTGCTGGTTGTTTTAAGTTTGAAATGCTGTGGTTCAGTTGAATCTCTCTTTTTAACAATTTTGCACTGTAATTAGCTCATACTGCAGAATTAAAAGTTGTGTCAAACTCAAAAAAAAAAAAACAAACAACTTATTTTTTGTTTTAAAATGTTGTGTGCTTCATAAATAAACTTTCCAAACATTTTGTCCTGTGGTTTTCAGAGATGGAAATGAATCAAAACTAAACCTTCACCTTGAAACCTTTCCTGCCTGGAGCAGCAGGGCTGGACCCAATGATCTGCAAGGTCCCTTCCAGCCCCTAACATCTATGAATCTATGAAGGATTTCTGTTCCAACAAATCTGCATTTTTTGACAAAAACTTAAATCAAAAGATTTCCAGTCAACTTTATAAACAGAGAAATTTCATGGCAATTACCAGAAAAAATTACAGTCAAGAGAATGACAGTGCCAAGTGAGTTCTGCCAAAGGGCATCGGGATTTGAGAAGAGAACATTTTTTTTCCAGTTGTCTGCACCCTTTCAAAACAGGTTCAAAATATAATTTCTAGACCTGCCAAGCTAGTATTTAAGCCAATGGCTTTAATGCCAAGTTTTGTGTAGATGTCATTGATTCCTTGGATCATACTGTTCCTCATTTGTCAAGTCCTGAAAGATGCATTATCTAAGGTATCATAAGTCGTCGTCCACATGGGAAAACCCTTTGGATAAGGGGATCTAAGGGGCTGCAGTTACTGACTCAGAGTGGGCAAGGCTCCAGCATAAAACAAGGAAAATGGACCTTTCAGGCTAGCCAGAACCAGTGCAAATACGCCTCTGCCTTCAGTGGAGGAACTGTTGCAGGAGGAAAATTACTGTGTAGCTCAACCCAACAGGCATGCTAGTGACAGTGGCAGAAGCAGCATAGGGATGAATCCCCAGCCACAAGCCAAGATGGTTAACACTAGTGATGAGGAACCCTCTAAATTTTATCCAGGGTCATGAGAACAAAAATATAAAGGACTTTAATATAAAACATCACTTCGCAAGAAATTGGTTTGTAGAATTTGTATCAACAGCCGCACTTGAATTTTATTTGTTTCATTAATATTGGCTCCAGGCCTGATGTCTCAACCTGTTCTCAAGGGTAAACTCTGCTGAGGTCCACGCAATCTTTTCCAATTCATACCTCTGTAAATGAACACATAAATCAGCCAATTCAGTTCTTTCATTCTCTGCAATAAAAGCTTAAGTATGCACACGTGCACGCGCACACAGACACCACCCCCGCCCCTTAAAACGTCGTGTATGCTTCTCTCATCTATTATCCAAGCCTGCCTCTTGGAATCTCACTTTGGACCATTTGTGAACTGACATATCTACATTCATTCTGGCTGTGTTGATTGCAGATGCCCACGCAAAGTGATATCTAAATGTAAGACAGAGAGATAGGGAAACTGTACATTATCTAGGAGTAACTGCATGACATTCATTTGAGGATACAGGCCCTGCATGGCATCTCCTTCAGAAACTTGTGGTTACTCCCTGACCATTTGTGTTACTACTATCAATGCTCTCTTAACTGGTAAGCCCATCTCGCCTCTCAACTGCACGCGTGAAAGAATCGAGGAAGAAATGTCACCCAACCCCTGACGAATATACAGAATTCGTTGGAGCCATGTGTATTCAGACTTGTGCTTGGCTTTGGGAGAGAACGTGCTAGGAAGGAATTAAACAAAGGTACAACGAGACATTTATAGAACGAGAGCCAAGTGAAAGATCCTAAGGATCTGCAAACCTCCACTCAATCAACGGAGAGAAAGAGAAGCCGCGTACGTCAACAACGATAAGGAAAATTTCCAACAACGGCTCGCCTGAAGCATGAGATTTTTTTTTTTTTTTTGATTCAGCCTCCAACTTGCGCTCTTCAAGACTGACCTAAATATAAGCAGGTATTGTCTGCCACAAGTGGTTAGACATTGACTGGGCATAATATTGTATTTGACAAGTCTCTGCAATAAAAGCATATGAGATGCCATCTGCAGCTCAGCAGTAGGATGAAGGGCTTTATTAGAGAATAAAATACAGGACTTGCAACGCAACAGAATCTCGTTTTCTTTTTTTAATACCTACTGTATGAGTCTTTCGATTACTGGGCAGCAGTTATACACTCCAAAGCAGATGACTTATTTCAGCTGTCCTAGCAACTTCTGCAGCTCCCACAACGTCCGTAGCCCCAGTCTCACTGGCGTTCCCAAGACCTCACAGTCTTTTACTGTACTCATCCTCATATCGCTTCAGCAAGGCAGAGACTGCCGTTACTCCCGTTTTACAAGTCCGAATCCCAGGGACCAGAAGATTTAAGACTGTGCATTCATAGGATTGAAATGTATATTCTCATCCAATGGGTAACACATAATAACTAGAATGAGGTAAAAATCTTAGGGGAGATGTGGCAGATGGTTCGAGGATCTAGCAGCTGACCAAAGTTAATCCTGTACCCTGCAAACTTTTTATCTCCACCAGCTAGTTCGCAAGCAATCACAAACTGCTTGGCTTTCACTAAGATTTTACCTCAAACTTGACATCATATTTGTTCATTTGAAATGAAGAACTACACCCTTTTGTCCCTGTCATGACACCAGAGAACAAGATTGAACAAAGGCCTCCAGGACCTAAACCAATGTGCAAACCGTTAAACCATCATGCCTTTCAGCTATTAATCCCAGCATTTGTAACTATATTCTGCCAAAAGGAATAAACTAAGGCATCAGTTCAAAGCCAAGCTTTTTCTGTACAGTAGGAAAAGATCCCACACACTGTATAGAGTATCCTATACTTGTTAATTTATGCAACAATGAATTTCAGCAGTTGAAACTAAGATGAGAAACACTGCATTTCTTTTTTTCATTTGTTCCAAACATGCTAATGTGTCATTTTAATCAAGCATCAATTAGAGTGGGTGTTTACTATCTTATCCTGGTAAAATCGTGGAATAAGTGGCTGTTCTTCAATATAACTTTTTTATTTTACAGAGAGCTTATTGCAATCTTAGTGCTTTCATTCTTCTTTTTCCAGGCTTAATAATTTTTGTGATTTGCTCTGGAGGTTGGTTGTTTCAAGTCACACTATCCCCGAGGCCCCAGGTGGAACAGCAATGCACCCTTTCTAAGCAAGATTTTTTTTTAAAAATGTACTTTCTAGAACGGCCAAGCTGGCATTTAATCGAATGGTTTTACTGCCAAGTTTTGTGCAGATGCTATTGATTCCTTGGATCATACTGTTCCTCATTTGTCAAGTCCCTGAAAGATGCATTATCTAAGGTATCCACAAAGCCGCTTCTTCAGGAAAGCAACTGTAAGAGGGCAATTTACTTCATTATTGTTGTAATGCTTCTAGTACACTTCAGATTAAAGTAGCCAAACCTCAGAAGCAGTAGGAAACCCATTGGATTGTGACAATTATTTATGGTCCACTTGAGATCTACTAGCCAGTTACAGCAGAGACGTAACACAGAGGTCCCAGGTCCGAGCCAGGCCGTGTAGTCCTGAGAGCTCTACACTCGTCTGGCCTTCAGAAACTGGAAGTACAGAATATCTCCCTAAACTGATGGGAGAAAATATCCAGGAGTTATTTTTACTCTATTGTTGTGGGAGACCAAGGTTCAATTCCTCCTTTGTCGAAGACATCCCCTATGTTATCTTGGGAGCAACTAACGTTTCCCTGTAGCTTAGCTTCCCCTCTATCAAATGGAGCTCCCTTGTTGTAGGCACCAGATAAAGAGAGCTGGAGATGATCTCTGCCTCAAAGAAATCAGGTTATACACATGATCCCCAAAATCCAAACAAACAGGGACAAGTGAAGCGGGTAAGCAGTCAATTAACAGATGTTTTTTCAGGAACTACAGTCTCTTCTTCATTTGCAATTAAAGATTGAATACTGCATTTCTCAGTTTATACAGAGCTGTATTAGATGGGACATAATCCGCTACTGGCAGATTATGTCTCCTCTTGGGCAATTCCCCGCAATCAAGGATGATTGTCTTCTACAATTATCTTATCTGTGTGTCCGAAGATGGCTGATAAGGCCTACCTGGCATCGAGAGACTCTACTGCAGCTTGGATATATGTTTCTATGAGGGGTAGGCAGTGCTGGATTTTTTTATTTGGGCCGCAACATGCTGTTTCTGCTGCACCCACTTTTCCATCTCCTGTTGTTGTCCAAAGGTTTCAAAGTACTGAGATCCCTGCAACAGGCTCTTCAGGGTCTTCTAGTGAACTGCGAGTCCGTCTGAGCTCGTCTTGCTTTACTTGATATTAATAGAGTACCTTAAATAAGCACTAGCTTTGACATTTTACATTAATCAGGCATGTTTCCAACTTGAATGAATCACTGCTAGGATACTAAGAAATAAAACATCTCTAAATCTTTCTTCTTTTTTTTTTTCTTTTTGTTCACATTTTGGTGAGGGGGATTTTTTTGCATGTCACCTTCTTCAGTAACTTCTCTCTCTGGCATGCTCTCAATTTTTTAAAGGCAGACTAGAAATAGTTCTTTCACAAATAGGCACACACACACCTTTAATATAATGTTATGTAAGTGAGTGAAGCTAAAAAAACTCAGCAATTTCTCTGACTGTTTACTTATTTTCTAGTGGCAGGGACAATTTTCTGGCCTGCTTTTATGCCAGACAGTAATTTTTCTGGGTTCTTTATGCTACTGGAAAGAATACTGCTGCAAGGCAATACATTTGCAGTTCAGAGTATTAACTGTCCATTGTCCGTCTTTTTATAGAGGAAAACATGAAAAACTGATTTCAGCACTGAAAATATATAGCAAGATCAAGGCAAATCATTTCCATGAACCCACTGAGCATAAGCAGTCAACCTAAATAGCCCTCAGATTCCTTGCTATGGATGTTGCTGCCCAATACTGAACTCCAAAAGATTTTTATACATGCTAGAAAAGACTTATCTATGGAAGCAGATCCCCAATCATTTCAGATCCAGCCTTCCAGGTGGGAAAATACCAGAAAACACATCTAGGCCTGCCTTACAGAAGATCTGATATGCCTTATAGAAGGCAAGGTTTTAAAAGGCTGTGACAGATGGTGTCACTCATATCTTGGCTTTCACAGCTGTTTGCAGCTGCCACGTTCCAACTCACATGCTACAATCCCATACTGAGCAGAGTATTAATAGATAGATGAATAAACAGAAATAAGTATTAGTGGACAAAATGATCTTCAACAGCTGTTATACAAATCTATAGGTTTCTGAGGTCATGTGTAATGATGGACACTCTGAAGTTGGTCAGGGCGTGACCACATTTTCTAAACCAGGGGAAACAATGCATTTTTGTAATATAAAAGTGAATGCATTTTATAATCCTAGTACAGAAAAAAAACAGTGGTAGTTTTAATAAATGATGGCTAAACAGGGCAATGCCAAGGCCCTTTCTTTTCCTAATGTAGACAGGCCTTACAAAATCTGTGCATGTTGCATAAATCATATTTTGTACCAAGTCACAGTCACATACAATAACTATTCTAAACAGATGTCAAGAAAGTAATTACCATCTAGTTTCAGAAAGCATCACCAGTTTGCATGATTAGTGCCTGCCTGGAAAAAAGTGATTAGAAATATGACCAATGTAACATTTTTAATTGCCACATGCATATTCTCCCAAACAAAACTGTGCAGCACTTGGCTCCTGCGCTATTATTTTATTAGCAACAAAACTTTGAGAAATCGTGTGCTGAGTACAACAGACAAATTCCAGTCACACTTTCGCTGGTGTAACTTCACTGAAATCCTTGGTGAATCATTCATGTAACCACTTAGACTTAGAGCGCTGTGACAACAGGCAACCAGAACTGCCACCAGGCTCTAAGCAACAGCTTACATAGCTTACATAAGCCTTTCAATGTTTTCTTTTCTTTTTAAATAAGATGTGCCCTGGAACGCTGATACAGGCTCTGATAATTCCCCTAGTTTCTCTCTGTTTCTCTATCAGAAGAAGGGGATAGCTATACTCCTCTACTTCAAAAGAGTATAATAAAAGGTGATGAGTTTATGATGTTAAAATGCTATGCAAGTGCTAACCATTATTGTAGAGGCATTGATGGCTGGGACCTGCATTATTTCCATTGCTCTCCCTAAAATGTTTCATGGGATTTTGAACTCCCACCTGTCTAAGCAAGAGAGGTAAGTAGATTGGGCGTTGAATTTGCACCTCACCTAAAAGAATAGTATTTTTAAACACATTTGGGCCTTTTACGTTAGAGTATGCATGTGCATGCGTGTGCATGTGCGCGCATGCATGCATTTTGGTACCACAGCATTGTTGCGTGTAATAACCTTCAACCAGAACCTTCTGGATTAGAGGGACGAGAGATACAAACATGGTAAAAGAGGTAAGGTGAATAGCGTTGGACTTGCTTATCCCAGGAGGTAGGAGTAATTGTGGCTATCACGTAAGAAAGTCTCTTTTAGTACTCATGGCTTTCATCTCCCTTTTGAAGAACTGGATAGTGCCGGTAGATAGATGCAAAGGCTGCAAACTCATCAGGCCATTAGACGGGCTCCTGAAATACAGAAGGGAGCTTTAAGGCACCTAAGCAAAGGCCATAAGAAGCCAGTCAGTTGGCAGACTATCTTTGGCTTGGCACTAGATCAGATTTGATCTGTGACTTAGGCCTAAGTCTAACCACTGCCAGCAACAAGGGCCAGTGGGAAGGACTCTGTATTTTCATATGAGAAGAAAGGAGCAAACAGAGCCAGAAACAAGCCATAGCAAACCTGCTTACACAGCATCTACAGCATGGTTTGACTTCGGGAAAGCTGGTGTCATGCTGGCTCGCTCTGATTACAAGATGCACAAAAGGCCTGAGCACTGAGTCGCCAAAAGGAATTCCATTTAGGCACAATTACCATCTGCTTAAGAAGCAGAAATTGCTTTTAACTGTAATTGTCTTAAATCAACTCCCTGGGAGATGTCTCAGTTAAGTAAGCAGTTTTCCACAATTAAGTCCAGAGAGCTGTATCTTGAAGTGGTGAAATTAATTATTTTAAAACTTTAAATGGAAATTAAAAAAAAAAAAAAAAAAAAAAAAAGCTTTTTCAAGCCAGATATGCATGGGCTTTCTTTAGTTTTAATTTTCTGTTTTAAATTTTTTTGCTTAAATTATTTTTTCTTTTAATGTCAAAAACTTGTGCTTAGCCCACGACTAAGATAAGCAATGGTTGCCCAAGAGTGTTGTAACATCATAAGCACTATTCTACTCTTGACACTTGTACCCGAGTTATAACCTCTGCAACTTTCTGATTTGCACTAAACAAGTGGAGAATTGGATCCACTGTCATCTATAACAATATTTTTTTGAATTATCAAGAGCAGTAAACACTGTTTTTCTCCTTTTAACAAAGGAGGAAAAAATCAGGAAATGTATTCAGTTCTGTGTGTAGTCAGACTTGTTACTTTATCTTTCTTTTGTAGGAACTATACTTGCTGTTTCAAAGTGAACCTGACCTGGAAAAAAAATAAACACGATTTTGCTAGACTGAAACTTTTATTTTTTTTTTTATTCTTTTTCACTGTTAAAATTCATTGTTGGTACTATGAAAAAAACCATCTTCAGCCTCAATGTCAAGACAAGGGCAACACGGCCCAACCCCTGTTTTCAACAGAACACCATTACCTCATTAAGGCAGTGGCCAGAAACTTCAACCTGACAACGAACAAGCTCCAGTGATCCTTGATTCAACCTTGAACACTCGCAGACTTCAACAAATTTCAAAGCCCACTAAACAAGAATGCTCCAGCCACAGACTAAGGCAGGGGTGGGCAATTATTTTGGGAGGGCTGCTTACTGAGTTTTGGCAAGGCATCGAGAGCCACATGATAGGAAGCGAGGGGCAGATAAATATTCACGTCTTAAATTTTTTACGAGCCCCGCAATGGCCTGGCAGGCTGCATCCAGCCCCCGGGCCGCATTTTGCCCACCCTTGGACTAAGGAGTCAAGGGCCATGGAAATCTAGCCTCTGCTACTGATAGGATGGGCCCAAATACGCTTCTCCCTCACCCATGTGGATCTCAATTTCTGACATCCTGCACTGAAGAAAAAAAAAAAAAAAGTCACACAAACGCTAGCAGAGAGAGCAGAAAATGAAGGCTGATACAGACCAGATGAAACGACACATTCCTCAAAACCTGTCTGAGGCTGCATCTACAAAGCACAAGGCCCTTCCTATTACTTGCCATTGAAACCACCAAAACCCTCTGCAAGGAACTGTCCAAGGTAGGGAAGTGAATCAGCAATCCTGGATGCTTACAGCTAACAGAACTGAGAACCAAAAGCCAAGAAGAGCTGTTGCCCTAGTTCGCTAAAAAACAATTGGAAATCTGAGAAGCCTTTATAAGCACCATCGTTCTGCTCCATTTTCATACACTAACCACCCATCTATATTCCAAGAGTTCAGTAACCTGGGACTCTTCAGCCTAAGGAAAAGAGGGCTGAGAGGGGACCTGGTAGCAGCTTACCCCTACACTAGGGGAGTACATCAAGGGCTTGGTGAGCAACAGTTCAGCAGGGCACCCGAGGGGAAAACCAGAAGTAATGGCCACAAACTCCTGGAAGATGGATTCAGGCTCAACATAAGGAAAAACTTATTCACAGCTGGTGTCCAGACTGGAATAAGCTCACTCCAGAGGTGGTGCAATCACCTACCCTAGAGATCTTCAAGAGGAGACTGGACAGTCACCTCGCCAGGGTCACCCAACCCCCAGTTATGTTTCCTGCTTGGTGCAGGGGGCTGGACACGATGATTTTCCAAGGTCTCTTCCAGCCTCACAATCAATGAATCACCAAAAAGTTCTGGACACTGGAAAGAAATTACAACATAAAAGCTTGTGAATTTGACCTAAGCCAGGATGGGTAATTATTTTGGCTGGTAGGCCATTTAACAAGTTTTGGTGAGCTGTCAAGGGCCACACACAACATCTTTCAGAAAATATCATTAAAAAAAAATCATAGATGAAAACAAATCATGTAATAAAAATCAAACATCTACTATAGAATATTTTTATTTTAAAAAAATAACTGTTGTCCTGATTTTTTTTGAGTAGGGTATATAGAGACAATTGCATAATAACACAAAATAGTCTTACTCTTGTGTACCAGGTGTGTGTATGGAGGGGGTGGGGGTGAGGAGGGAATGGGAGGCATGGAGTGGAGGGGAAGGAGGCTGCCTGCACACTAGGTCCTGGGAGCCAGGCAGAGGTGGAAGGGGGGAGGGAGGAGAGGCAGGGTGTGCACAGAGCAGAGCTCATCCTGGCAGCTCAGTGCAAGTGCAGGTGTAGTCCACTTCTCCTTTAGCCCCCCATCCAGCCTGTGGTTGCCCCCCGTGGCCCTCTTCAGGGGGCCAAGCCTCACCCGCTCCTGCCTGGGGCAGCCTGCACCATGCTCCCACCTACACATGCCCCATGCCCACCAGTGGCCCTGGTCCCAGCCCCAGCCACCACAAACAGCTTCCCAGCAGAGCTGCTTTTGCTGCTAGTGCTCACCTCCAACAGCTCCTTGTCTTCCTCGTCCAGGCCCTGCTGTGCTGCCATGGGCAGCAGGTAGTGCAGGGAAGTGGCAGCAGCTATGGATGTGCATGCTGGGCACCATATGTCCAGGCAGCTGGGCAGGGAAGCTGCAGCCAGGCGGCTCCTGCCTTAGCTCCCAGCTGCCTTCCACCCACTCTGCCTGCTCAATGCAACGAGCAGCCACCTGCAGGTGGCTGAGTGGGTGGAAGGCAGCCCCACGGGGAAGATGCGTGGGCTGCCCAGGGCCCAGGCCATCAGCGGGCACAGGTGAGAACACAGCGTGGGCTGCGCTGGGAGGGAGCAGGTGGGGTTTGGCCCCATGCAAGCACTGCAGGGACAGCTGTGGGCTGGATACAATTAACTGCCGGGCCAGATCTGGCCTGTGGGTTGCATTTTGCCCACCCCTGACCTAAGCCCTTCCAGACCAGTGACCAAGCTCTTTTTTCTTCAAATCTGGCCGTCCTTTGATTTCCAGGTTTGTCCATTTACCACTGCAGCTGTTCTTTCAGATTATCCCTCATCTCTCTCCAGTTTTCTGTGCGTCTCCCAGAGAGCTCTTGGTACCCTTGTCTTCTCCTTCTGCACCTTATCTCAGGGTGGTATTGCTGAGCTTCTGCTTGCGGACAACCCCGATCCCGATTACGTGAATTTACCGCTCCACTCCATACTTGTTTCCTTCCACCCAGACAAAAGTCTCAGCCTCCCTCTCTGATACCCAGTTGACACCTCAAGTTCAACATGGCTAAAAATAGCTAAATCTTCCCCACTAGGCACTGTGCTAACACAAATTAATAATAATGAATGACCCATAACAAGCCTGTGACACACTGGAGCTCTTGTACAGATGAGCTTTACTCTTATTGATGAGAGATTTCCCAGGTGGGCTAGAGGTCCTGTGACTATGCAATGAACATTTCCAGTCTCAGAAGCTTCTGCTCTAAATATGAAGTAAGTTTGTTTCTTAGCTTGCTCTCTCCAACTTGAACACAGGGCGATAGGCAGGTCTATGAAGAGCAACAAGAAAACTGAAGCCTAAACAAGAACCTACCACATACTTCCTCTTTGGGAGACAAGGTGGGGGAAAGACAGAGGACAAGAAAGTCAATTTCTGGAAGATATTAATAACCATTTCTTGATATACTCCAGGCATATCACACTGATTGGGGCGATGCGAGGAACTTAAGTAGAATAAAACCATAATGGGAAAAAAAATTTGGAGAAGTCAGAAAGGCATCCTCTGGCACAAAGACCTTTAGCAAGAGACATATCAAGCTGGAGACCTTCGGTACAGTTTTATTATGCGAGCTGAAGGAATAACCTTCAATAGAAGAGTTTCATTACTTTATAAGCATGGTTCCTAAGAGGCTAGAAATTATACACATTCAGGTCATACCAAGCCTTGAATAGTAAGTAAGAGTATCCACATATATAAAGTTAGAGAAGAGGTCTCTGAAGGACTGAAGCCTTTCATAATTTCTATAGTTAACTGATTTAAAAAAAAAAACCTACTTAAACACATGGGTTAACTTCAGCGTGAGTAGCTCCCTGGGCTGAAATGCGAGCGTCATGCTGAACCAGTGTCATAATTATTCTATGATTTTGTTAACAGTTGCAAATTAAAAGAAGTTTAGCGTTTCTGGAAATCATCAACAAATCCTCTTGTTTAAAAGACATAAGGCCTCATCATAAAAATCAGCAGGAATTAGTAAGCATCATTTGGCAGGACAGATGCTGGACTGTGCATCATCTCATTAAAAACAATGCAATATAGTATGGCAATTGTTAGCAACATCCCATTAAAACAAAGCTGGGCTGACACAAAAGCAAGGGGCTCTTATTCAGGGCTGAACAGAGGTCTTGGCCAATTACAAGATACCAAGTCACAGAAGGACAAGGAATGAAACCCAAGATAAACTGAACAAAGAAAATACAGTGTCTTTATACGTGCTCCAGGGGTGGGGGGACACTTTAATGAGAGCATCTGCAAGAGCCACTCTAATGAAAGTGCCCGCAGCATCTCATGTCTTCAGCATCCTGCACTTCAAAATGGCAATGGGGCGCTTTAAGTAATGCTCATCGAGCCTTAGTTGAAGCACAGGATGCTGAATTCATCAGACACGGAGGATGCTGGAACGTACTAATTAGCACGTACCAGCAGACTTGATTAAATGTTGCTTCATAACCTGGCAGTCAAAATCAAGGCACAATGGTCATCCTCTTGGCCAACAAGGAAGGGACTGAACTGGGAACTTCCAAGGAAAAAAAACGCATGAGCCAAAACAGCTCGTGACAAAGTGTCAGGCTCTCTAGATGAGCTGTTACAAACTTATTTCGTCTGTGAATTGGGCACAGGAGAGGCCCTGCAGTGCACTTGCACTAGGGAATCACAAGAGCAAAGCACTCTGTGACCATATCCCTAGTGTAAAGCTGGAGCTCATTGTCAGGCCGACTACTGCCCTCGGTACCTATGAAGTTCGGAGATCACATCGCAGTAAAGTCAACTGGAACTGGGAAAAGACCAAGACAGAAGGGTTGAGAATGACAAAATTGTCTAAGGCATTTTGGGACCTGGGTATCCAAGGCTGCCTACAGATGTGAAAATAATAAAACAAAAACAGAGCTTTACTGGAAGAGTAAGCACGTTAGTTTGACCCGGCTCCCCATGGTCTGTATAGAGCATGTGCTTCAGTGGGGCTTTTATCTAAGCCATCAGCTATTAGATAAAAGTACCAAAAAGTCCTGTTGAAGTGCACAATCTATACAGGCACTGGGCGAGCCAGGTTCAACTACTGCGATGCCTCTTCTGGGCGTGCACTGTGTGTGGCGCAGGGGCATGCCAAGCTTAAAGTAAAGCACTGGTGGGGGGTTTCCCCCCACATCTGTAAGCAAGCCAAATGCCCCAGACAGGTTTGAAACTATCAACAATGACACTTGTTATTAACAGTAAGCCATCAACCAACTCCAAAAGGGGTAAATACAATCCTTAAATATTCAGGTTTAGTTATAAGCCAACCAGTTTAACCATCTCTTGCTGTATTTATTTGAAAAGAATTTAGGGGTTAAACCAAGAGAATTAACATCAAGTAAAAAGCACAAGATGGTCCCACAGTCCCTGAAGAAAACTTCTTTCCATAGTCACACTCCCAGAAGAAATCAAGCGGCTCTCTGCCATCTGCCGCGTTGCGACTCGCTGTTTATAATAACAAATCTGTTGTGAGAAATATGTTTGCATAAAGGCGATAACATATGCTTTCTATTAAATAACGCTAAAGACTATTTTTATATATTAGAGATTCAGTTCCTCACAAGCTGTAATGTTTAGAGGAAAATAATGGAGCGGAGTGGATCAGGCCCTGTGGCTAGGGATTGCAACGGCAGGCAGAGCGTTGATGCAGGGGCAGCACGGAGCTGGCACTGCAATCTCTCTACTTTTAACAGGCCATATTCTCTTGCATACAACAGGGACCCTTTTTCTCCAAAAAAGCAGCTGCTAGAAACTGAAGCATGCATTGTAGGCAAGAAGATACAGTAAGAGGAATTTCAGCAGTTTGCAAGCCAAAATGAAAGTACGGTCTGCACTGATCCGCAGGGAACAGAACCATAACCAGGCGCAACTCCCCAGTTGCGGCTGCTCAGTTACTTAATGCAAGCAAAGATCTTTTTTTTTTTAATTTCATTCTGCCTTTCAAAAATACGACATGTATCATCTCACTGTATGTGAGAAAACACAGTAGTCCTATATGACAAATAACGTGGAGGAGGAGCTGCTCCTCAAAGACCAGCCTTCTCTCAAGCACTAGCCCCATGGTCCTATACCCAGGCAGTGGAGGTGGGCACTGGGCAGAGTATCCGTGTCATTGTAAAAGGGTTATTTACCGTGAAAAACTACTGCAAGCACTTGTGGACAAGGTTTGGGGAAAAACAATGCACGGATTTCTTAGAAAACAGGGAGAAGAGGAAACCTGCAGGGGTTCTCAGGCAGGACAATGGTGGAAGCTCTCCAAGAAACCCAGAGCTCTCCATTGCCAAGGAACAACTCACACTCTTCACCCATAGGCAGCAGAGTATGAGCAATAAACACCACGCTAATATTTGAATTCATCTGTCCTGAGATGAGGCCTTGTGACCTAGGGACTCCTCAACAATTATAGGTTTGGCAGCATTCTTGAACCCAACCCTATCTACAGCAGAAACCTAGATCTATCTATCCTGACAACTTGCCTGGCATCCCTAGAAGCAGGCATAACCGTCAGCAGGGCCAAGTACACTGAACAACCATCCTTCTGAAGTGCAAAATGCAGAATGACACCGTATTGTTCAGCTAACAATGTGCCTTGAAGTATGCAAACACCTTCACTTTCCAGTTACGCAAGAATACTGCAGCAATAACAGGAGCTACAAAACATTACTCAACACACAAAAATTGAGTGAAAACATACAGTAACTTGATTAAATACATGTTATAAGACTAGCTAAATGTAGGACAAGAGAATTCTGATCCCCCCTCCCTCCCCGACAGCATTTCAACAAAGCATAAATAGGCTTAAGTTTGCATAATTTAGTCCTGTATTATATTTTTATCTCTAGCTTGCTGCACAACACAGTATACAAAAAAAATAATGTAAAGAACCTTGACTCACGTTGCTTTTCCTGTAGAAAGCCAGAGGAGCAAAAAGCAGACTCTTCACCTGCTAAGGAAATAACACAAGGTGAAATGAATGTTCTTTACATGTTCCCCAAGCTTTTTACTGCTTCTGATATACTGCAATACATACATCCCAAAGGGCCATAATTTGATTTCCAAAACTCCCAGTGACTTCAGTGGGAATACCTCAGCATGTAGAAAGATACTTGGCAATGGTTTAAAGCCATTTTGGAGCCATCAATGAGAACTCCAAAAGACTGGGGGGGGTCCCCTTCGCAAAGGGGATCGCAGGAACGTATTCAGTCTGCCAATAAAGGGACTCCCTGGATTTTTAATTAACTAAACATTGTAACGCATTTAATGTCATTAGATAAATTAAGATTTTACAGCACTATAGTTCAGACCTGCCCCTTCCCCAAATCTCTGAAGAAGAAAAGAGGCTTCTCTCAGGCCCAAATACTGCAGTTTTGGAAAGTGCCAGTATTAGCTACAATGGTTTCCTGGACTTGAGGCCAGCAACTGTTTCCATATTCCTGACCACATGCAATACCCCACTGAAGTAACTAGGGCTCCAGATGGGGGCACGTGTCCTTTCCTGTACTTTTCATTGCTGCGTCGGGGCCTTATAACTATATTTTGCATCACAGGATCTCAAACCGTTCTTACAAAAGAACATGTCATCACCATCCCAAAGCACGAAGAAAGGAAGCAACTTTTTGCAAATCCGTGGCAAAGTTGAGACAAGAGTCAAGGTCCTCCGAATCTCTCTGCTCCATGACCTTATAAACCATAATGCCTAACAAGGTTAATTTTCAGTTCAGCTTGCTCCCTTTCACAAACATACAAGTACATTTTAAAGTACAGCAAAGGCTTTGTTACAGTATTTTTAGGCTGCTCAGGGAGCTTTTACACCCTGGATTGTTCACACATTAAGACATATAAGCTAATTTTAAGAACCCTTTAGGCATCTTAAAGTTATACCGCTCCAGAGCATTTATCTCCGATCAGTGTTACCCAGGTGTGTGGCCACTCGCCAGAGATGCACCACCCACGTTTCAGTCCTCCAGCCTCCCAGGATGCAGTGTCCCCTCTCCCCACCTTGCTGAACTCTACTGCCCAGCAGATGGTACCGGCACCAAGCCGACTCTCCCTCCCACCCCGGGGCAGTCGGAAAAGATTTTTAGCCTAAACATGTTTTTCGCGTGAACTCTAAGGGCGTCTATACATGTGCAGCAAGGCTGCCCTGGCGCACTGCAATTACAGTGCATTGGAGCAGACTCCAGCGTCACATGTATCAGCATCCCCCACGCTGAAAAAAATGGCAGCAGGGCTGCTTTAACTAAAGCTTGTTCAATGAGCTTTAGTTAAAGTGCCCCCACAACCATTTTTCAGTGTGGGGACACTGATACGCATGACACTCAGGGTACTTTAGTTAGAGCTTCTCGCCCCCGCACTCCTGGAGCACATGTATAAACACCCTAAGCTTTTGCTAACAGTACTGCTGATCAACATTGGAGAAGCTTGAAGTTTAAGGTGTGACAAAGCCCTAATACAATACACAGGACAAACCTAATGTAAATACTAATGCAATATTGTCAAAGGTTCAAATAATTTTACAGAAACAATAAAGCACACAGATCCCTGGGAACTGCAAAACTCCTTACAGTTTCAAGCGTGGTTTCATTTTCAATGAACTTCAAGCTAGCATGTATCCTTCTAATTTTGGAAACTGGGACTATATCGAGCCACTGAGCAAACATGGATTCAGTCTAATAGACTTTTCTCTCTCTAAGTACTGTGATCCTTTGAAAAAACAGTCACTAAATCTTTCTGGAAACTGAGTATACTGGAATTGATGCTATAAATAAAACTTTCATTCAGTATAAGCAGTTTCTGGCTTTAGAGTAATGGCTACGTCTTGCCTATCATTTTGTGAAAACAATTAGTGAGTATTTGCTATTAATAGTGAGATGGAATTACTTCTGTAGCAGTTCACACACTCAGATCAATGTAATTAAGAGCTTTGGCCTTGTCAACATACATAAATTGTACCACTTTAATTCTTAATATAGGTAAATCAGTACAAGCTTCCTTGTGGGGGACCCTCTTATACCAAAATGTATGTACAGGAAATGTAATAAGCTATACAGTAGTACTATAATAACAATGTCCACAGTGGGGCAGATACCAGTATAACTATTTTAGTTTGAAACAAAACATGACAAAAATCTTAGTCCTACACTATGTAGTTGTATGGGCAAAAACTATGTCAATCAAGCCATCAGACTAAAGTCCTCGACCGTTCATGGTTTTTCTATCCTCCAGAATGTGCACGCTTTCTTTCAAAGGAAATTCATCCTCTAAAAAAGGGATTTTGAAGAGCCAGAGCACACACTCTTTTTTTCTTTGCTTTTTTTTTTTATTTGAGTACTCTTGTCTGCAATCTGTCAGTCTAAGGATGCCAAACTACTACCCTTTTCCTTTTCCCAGCCTTTTTGAATCGAGAAAGCTAAGAAACACACAACAGCCACTAACACGTCTACTAGAACCAGCATGCCAGACACCTCTCAAAGCCTAGTGAACTCTTTCCAAGATGCTTAAGGCTCAGCCTCATGCCCATTGAAGCCAGCTGAAAAAAAACCTGTTGATTTTGCTGGTTGGCAGATCAGAGACAAAGCAAGATGCTCTTATGAAACCAGTCAAATTTCCTCAGTGCTGGAATTAAGAGGGGTTGGTCATTTGATTCCTTTTTCCTCACCTGGACTTGAACCGGAGCTCTGGTGGTGAGTGTTGATACATGACCATTAGTCTAACAAGGTGGTGATAGCAATAATTCAGAACCTAACAGATCACAACCTACCATGAATCCTTCCATAGTCTCATCATATCAAACATAAACCCAACTGATTTATCCAGACAACATGCCTTCAGCTTAGTAGGGATTAAATGCTTCAGCCATCTGCCTTACTGGGCCTTTAATGGCCCAGTACACCATCACCACCACCAAGCCTGCTTTTTCAAATGAGCAGCACCCAATCCAAAGTCAATCGGAGCACAGTCAAACAACAAGCATTAATACAAGACAGGAATATTTTAAACACAGTCAGAAGTCAGGTAAAAACAATCAAATCACAAAAATAAGCTGCAGCTCCTTGGGTCAAAAGCCATGGGAAAATTGTGGATTACATCCCAGACGCAACAAGTAGTGTTTCTTACTTATACAATCTGGTACTTCATCTTTCCGCTCCCAGGTTTTTTAGTAATTATCCTTTCAGACAAGAAGATGTTTATACTGTGCATAAGAGCAAGTGTCCTCTATGGGCAGCTAACACTTGCAATTAATTGAAATTATGTTTAATAGAGCTGTTGGCAAATTGTTATAAGACTTTTTGGTCATCAGAATTATACATATTGTAAAAAGCTTTGACAAAACAGTTGCGCTGGCTCTCTGTAATGTCTCCACTAGTTCTAATAACGTCCATATACCTGGATTATGGAGATCCTTGGAAGCCCTACGCAGATATCAGAGCTCCATTATACCGGGTACTGTACAGTCACATAAAAGAGATACTCCCTCTTCAAAAACTTTATTGCCCATGAGATACAAGACAGACACAGGGAGATGGAAAGAAAAGAACTCTGTTTTCCAAATGGGGAACTAAAGTAGAGATCAAGTGACTTGGCTGAAGATCATACAGGGAGCCTGTGGCAGAACAGGGAATTATATTCAATTGTGTATCGTTAACCACAAGGGCACCTTTCTCTTTTTCAATTAAAGCCACTGCATTGCTTATAGAAGAAGAATAAAGTACATGCTCTTTTTAGTCAACCTATTTGAAATATTGTCTCACAGATTGTTCGGGGAGAACTAGCACCTTGTAGATTAGTCTCAGGGGTTCGGATCCATTCATTTGATCACTGTTGGATAGATCAGTAAAAAAAAAAAAAAAAAAATAGCGGCTCAGCCAGTTTCCCTCTCCCTCCCTGTGATGCATATTCCCAGGTTATTACAGCCAGCATCCCTGCCTCTTAGTAAGCCTGCAATATGGAACAGGGCTGGAGACAGAAAATGTGATAGTCCCTTTAATTTGCAGCAACAAAAAGCTGCCGGTCTCCATTCTTTACGCTACAATGGTGAGCAAAGAGAGTCTGTTGGCATCTGACATTTCAGGCAAGAAAATTGTCTGAATTAACCTCTTTTCAATCTTCCCATACAATCTCTCTCACTTATCAGTTCCTCACCAGAGCATTTTGTGGGCTGCGGTGTTGCCAAAGAGCCCGGTCAGAAACATTATCTCCTTTTTAGCTTACTGGGGAAAACGTTATCTGCACTGCCTTGTAAGCAGAGGAGTAATTGTTGAGGTGAAGTAGCCATCAGTCACTGTCTCTGGAAAAGCCTGTAAAGCGGCCTTAAAAACAAGGCCTGAGCCATGAGCATATCATAGGCAACACACACAAAATGCAATGAAACTACAAGATGTCCATTATGCCACAAAACCAGTGCGAGCAGAAAATGTTTCTGTAAGTTTAAAATAACACTGCAGATTTCCAAAAAGCAAAATGGATAAACAGCTTTCTAACTCATTGTCAGTCATCGGGAATTTTTCTCTTCATTCAAATGTTATTGCAAAATTCCAGTTTTCCTTTCTCCTCCCCACCCTTTATAACTATTTCCATTTTGCCACTGAGATAATAAGAAGGGAGAGAGAGGGACAAAAGGAAGTCAAAATGGAAACAAAACTAAACTAAAAAAAAAAATACCAGACTCAAAATGAGATGCTCGTTCTCAAAGGCTAAATAATGTCACTAGATTTCTTCAGCTTGAAAAGCTACAACATGTTTTCACTCCGCGTTATTTTTCAACAAAAGAGCCCTTGCATATTTGTGTCTAGGAGCTTTAGGATGAAAATGTGACTTCATGAGCTTAGCACGTATTACAACTCAAGCACCAGAAATGGCATGAGAAAAGGGAAAGGAGAATGGTAAGAAAAAATGTATTTACCCAACACCATTTCAATGTAGGCACCTTCTAGTTGAAGATATTTCCTTAGCTATAAACTGATTCTTCTTTTTAATATACTCTTCACACTTACATGGGAGCATTAACTTTGCCTCAAGCTATAGAAACACGTGCAGCTAAGGGACACACTCAAGTCTGATGACGTATCTTTTGCACGTTACTTAATGTGTGGTCTAGCCCAGGCTTCAGACACATTTATGCCTATTAGTCCTTTCTTTGCGGGTGTAAGGGGCGTGAAGAGTTACTTATCTGAAGCCTTTCACAATTTGATCCACGCTGTGAAACTGTTAAACAGTGGAGCCATCTGGTCACTTATAGCAAACTACTTCACGAAGTATCGAGACCCTACAGAGCCACACACAGCAACAACGACTGACCAGAAATAGAAACTACCTTCAAGAAATACCTTTCCATTCTCCAGACAGAGAAAAAAAACCAGGAAATTTGTTTCTTCTAATATACCCCACCCCCATCATGGAAAACTCCTTAAGATACTAGAGACCTGTTCAGCTATTTAACCTTTACATTGCGGTACTACTCCAGGGGCAGCTGGTCTTATCCCTTGAGGCTCCTTCCAGCCCCTTTATTTCACATTGTCTCCTTTCTATGTGCTCAGATGACAACAGACCTTTAAACCATTAGAGATCCATCACCTCTATTTTGCTGTAGTGACTGCGTGAGCACATGAATACAGGTTACAAAAAGGGGATCTTTTATTGGAACTACAATTCCATTTTCTCCAAAATAATTTAGTAGAAACGGAACATTTAACTTTCCGTCCATTATTTACACTTCACAGCCTCCGATCAGCAAAGATCTAAATAATTTATAAATCTAATTTTGAAATAATTACATTTACATAAAAATAATCAACAGAACAGGCTTGCCTTCGTGGGTGTTAAAGAAAAAAGGTTGAAGGAATTTAAATTTTTATGCTGATGGAGTCAGCTTAGAAGTTCTAGAAGCTTGTATCGCTTCACAAAACAAAAGAAAGAAAGAAAGAAAGAAAGAAAGAAAGAAAGAAAGAAAGAAAGAAAGAAAGAAAGAAAGAAAGAAAGAAAGAAAGAAAGAAAGAAAGAAAGAAAGAAAGAAAGAAAGAAAGAAGAACGAGTGTTAGACTAGAGAAAACGGGCCCTGAAAGAAGTAGTATGTTCCTTAAGGTCCTTGGGCAAATGCTGAAGGAGTGCTGGGAAAAATAAAAATGTTGTTCAGGTTCGACTATCCTTTCTCAGAAATAATTCCAAACAAGTTTAACTTAACTGTTACTCTGGAAATTAGTAAAATGTTCAAGATTAGCTTCAATGGTCTCCCGCAGGGGAGCAATATTAAAACACCTCTAGGCCAGGGTTGTACTACCTTCCACAAAAAGCTCTTCAGTCCCATTTGGGCACCCGAGTAAAGGCCAATTTTTCCTACTATCTCAGCACTCATCTTACTAAGGTGCTCCACCGATTTGACCATTTCATTCTGGTTCCCAAAAGGTGGTCATGCTCTCTTGAGAAAAGAGTACTGATCACTTCCAAGATCCATGTTTTAAACGAGTGGCCAAATTTTCAGAAGTGCCCAGCATACTCAGAGCATAGCAAGCAACCTTGTTTTCCCAGGCCTGAACTGCTGCTTTGACAGCTGCCTGAGTGATATAAATAGGAGCCTACTGAATTCGTGGTGGCCGCCCACTGATTTCACAAGCAGATCACGGGACCCGGCAGCCATTTCAAGGGTGGAGTGCAGCGGGCCACCCCCCCCATACCTCTGATTGGCCAAGGGGCCCTGGTAGCCCCAGCCCTCACCACTGATTAGAGAAAGGCAGGGCCACATGACAGGCAGCCCTTACAGCCAATCAGTGGTGAGGGGCAGGGGCAACAGCCAACTTGCCAGCAGCCATTCAAATGGGCAGTCCCCCTCCCCCCTTCCATGCCATGGCAGGAATCAGCATTTTATTTTTCATACTTTTTTTTGTTTTTGTCTTTCCCCTGTGGATTTCATGGGCAATGCCAGATTTTGCAAAATCTACAAATTCATGATTTCGGCAGGTCCCTAGATATAAATGCAAGCCTTTCCTACCACATCACCAGTAGCCTAACTTTGGGTGAAGTTAAGGGCCTTTTTACACATTGGACTTTTTGCTGCTCAAGTATTGCTCAAATATTGATTGGCGTTAGTACAAGCTTGAGTTTGGACCAGTCGTACCTTACGGCTAAAAACCTTCTCTGACTGTCATCGACCTGCAGAGCGGTCACTTGCCACCAGAGGGCTGGCAAGCAAGGGCCAGACTAGGAGCTGCAGCTGTGTGTTGCCACTATAGGGCTGGTGAGCCTGGACAGGGCTCTCTCTCTGCTCCAAGCAGGGAGGTGAGAGATAGGGCGGGGGGGAACAGGACAGGACAGGAACATGAAGCTGGAAGCTGGAGAGTTAATTGGATGGGGGTGGGTAACAAAATGGGGGTGGAGGAGTGTGGTGAAATGAAGCGAGTCAGCCGCTGTAGAATAAAATAAAAAGTAGTAATGAAAAAAAGATTTTAAAAAGTAAATTAAAAGAAGTCTCAGGTTGTAATAAATAGGGATTTGCAACTGGGGTGCAGGGGGGTGCTGTTGATCATGCTTCCCAGAGTGGCTGGGAGGTGGAAGTGATGAGGGAAGGTACTTCTGAGGGAGCTACTGCCCCAGCCCCTGCCCTGAGAAGGAAGCCCCAGCTCCTGGGGACCTGATCCAGCCTGGGCCCATCCACATCCTGCAGCCTGGCTAGCTGGAGTGTGCTCTGCAGGCTGTTTGCACGGGGTTGCAGCTCTCCAGGTGGGAAGGTCACAGCCACGAGAGGGGGAGTTGGCCTGGTGTCAGATCTCTCCCTGGGCATTAGAGTTCAGGGGGGTGGCAACTTTGTCCACAGAGAACAGGAGGGTGGGGGAGGGAACATTGCATCCTGGGATACTAGAGGACTGCAACTTGGGTGGCTCGTCAGTTGCGAATGGCCCACACATTAATGGACTATGAGCTAGCTAACATGGATCAGAGATAAATCTGCCCTGAAGCAGCGCAATTTGAAGCTGCTTAAAGTGTACTCAAAACCAGTTTCAGGTGTTAATGTGTGGACAATCTATGGGTTAAGGGCTCCAGGAACCACCTAAAATTAATGCATAACAAGGCCCTAAGTATTTCACTTAGACTATACTAAGAGCACTTAAAACAGGAGCATTCGCAAGTTAAAGCTCATTAACTCATGCTACGTGTCCTCTGAACAACTCAAAATGATTCCACCTCAGACAAGGGTTAACTCTGGGCTGCGTTACCTAGCTTGTAACTTCAGTCTGTTCCCTGGAGATAATGAGCAATTTGCAGTCCTCCAGCACCCCAAGATGCACCACTCCCAGCCCCCCACTCAGAGCAGAAATAAAACGTAGGTGTCCGGCCTCTACGCACAAGCCCGCTAGCGGCAAGAAATGCTACTGTATTTACTTAGCTAGAAGATGACTCTGATTATAAGACAACATCCCAATAATTAGATTTGATATATGAAAAAACTGTAAATTTGATAGTTTTCCAGGTACAGAATCTAATTATTAGGGATTTGCCTTGAATTTGTCCCCCTCCCACCACTACAGCAGAGAAAAAAAAAAAAACCTGGGGGATCAGGTTGACAATTTGCTCTCTGTTTCCCCCCAGCAGCCCCTTTCTCCTCTCCTTACGGTTAGGCCTGGTTTCCCTGAGCACATGGAAATGAGAAGCAAATGTGAAAACAATGTCCTTGAAATTAAACATGGCTGTAGCACTTTACATACAGTACAGGAGACCCTTGCCTTTGGTGGAGGATATGTTCTGGAGATCCCCGCGAATGGCAAAATCCACGAATACTGACGGGGCTCCCCGTCAGACCACCCAGCTGCCCCCTGCTCCCCCCCCCCCTTGTTCGCAGGGCTCCCCTGAGCAAGAAGCAAGTAGTTGGGGTGGGGGGAGGAAGGGACAGCAGTGGCCTCTCTCAATATAGCAGCCCTGGAGAACCTAGGGAGAGTGATAGGGATGAGGAAGGGGGAGAAATAGAGTCACTGATCATCAGCAGTGACAGGGACAACCCATAAAACAAGAGAGATGAGGACCAGTGGCTTCCACCTTTCCTTTATCATGGTGTTATGTGTTGCAAATTTAAATGTGAGAAGTCTATTGAAAAAGGAAAAGGTGGGACCTAATGTCAGCAACTTTAAGGTCTATCAATGCAGATGTAATATGTCTGCAAGAGCGCGGAATACCACGAAAAGATTAATATAGATATCCGGAGAAGAGATGGGGTTTGGGGCAGTCATGGTGGGTGGGGACAAACGTGAACAAGGCAGCAGGGGTGGCGGTGTTAATTTAAAGCCCAGGGGTTAAAGTCAAGCAAGTGCAAGCGTTTATAGAAGGAAGAATGCAGAGGGTGTTGTTGGAGACAAAAGAGATGGAGGTAGAGCTGTTTAACTTTGCACAGGAGGTTTGGAGGATGGCACAGAGGTTTTTACAAATTTTAGAAGTGAATGATAAGATAAATTTTGAGACAGTGATGTATGGGGTGGTTAAGAAAGAACCGGTAAGAAGGGATGATACGGGCACATGTGTTAATGCAGCACTTTGAAGAGTGAGGAACTTGCTGATCATGAAGGGAATGGATTTTACTACGAAGGAATGTTTACAGCTAGCCCTGTTTGAGCTCAAATATTACATGCAAAGGGATGAGGACGAGGGAAATGAGAGTAAGAGGAAGGAGATGTGGATGAAAGATAAAAGGAAATATGTATTCACTTGAGGAGTGCCTGAGATAGTGCAGTAACAGGGGGGTGGGTAGGAAGGGGGATAGTTGTGGGATGAGATAAAGTTGGTCTTATAAACTGTTAAGAGATGAGGAGTTAATATGTTATGAGGCTTTGTTGGATGATATCATGTTTGAGATTTGTAAATATGTATAAGAGGTGTTGTTTTTTTAAATAAAAGGTTGAGTTTAATACTAAAAAAAAAAAAAGGGTTTAACAATCCACAGATTTATTGCGATTCAAGTGCAATGTATAACTTTACCCTTATTGTGATTATGAAGTAATCAAAGCCCTGGGGACTAAACTAGTAAAGTGTGCCAAAATTAATCCTACATTTAAAGAAACCCAAATCAGAAAGGTGCTTCGGCATACAAGCAGCCTCTCTGAAGTCAATGGAACCACTTGGTCAAAGTTGAGTACGTCTTGGATCCAGGCCAAAGTAAGTTTTTATTCTGCAAAAGTGCTAAACAAACGTTGCTGTGAGTTACTCCATATTCATCTGATTCATTTCCAGACTAGCTCCCAGGTCCTGGGCTGAGTAAGCAGCACCAGAAGATGAGTTTGCCTCTGAGTCTCACAAAACCAATAAAATATTCTACAGCCTAAAACTCAGCGGGCCATTCATTTGATGATGCTCAGGCCACAACAGAATCCATTTTGCTCTGCCCAGTCTACCCAGACCTGCCACTTTAGGGTAGATAAAACATATTAAACCACTAAAGCAAGCAGACAGGACTCAGAAATGCACAGGACCCAAATGCATTTTTTTATATCATCAAGTGTGAAAAAACTTCAGCATTACTCAGACAGGCTTTTCTTCCTGCCAGGAAACATCAGCGATTGGGATGGCAACAGGTCTTCTAATATGCAGGCTTCTGTTTGCGCTAGCGAGCTGAATTCATTTTACATTTCAGTCAAACACAATTAAGGCAACTTCTATTTATTTTCCCATAACAGAATTCATTTTTTTCCCCCAGCAAAAATACTGTGAAATTTACCTTCCTCTGTCAAATGTGGCTTTTGTTTTCATATGCAGCCATAATTAATGCTGTTTATAAGAGTAAAATTAAACCAAGACTCAGCATAGAAATCTAAGAGTCAGGGGACTTGGATTATTCATAGTTTTTGCCACCGACTTGCAGAATGACATTAGGCAAGCGACTATTGTGTTTCCATTTCCCCATTTGTTACAGCAGGGTGGTAATACCCACCTTTCTGCATAAAGTGTTTTATTCTTGCCGACATTATTAGTAGGCAACAGACTAGACCTTATGAGAGTCAAATGAAGGATTCAAAGACGAGTGAGGCTTAGGTCTCAGAGGGCATTTTTCAAACTATATGCCATACAATGGTCCAGCACGCTACTCCAAGCTTTCTCTGCTCTCTGTACATAGGTGCACGTGAGCACACACACAAACCAGTATTTTAAATATAGTCTGACAGCACTTGCAAGACAGCAGTAACCCGGTCAGAGGTAAGCTGCTGTCAGCCCTGATTTACATGCAAAAGACAGCAGGGATGCAATTCACTGTTTCTCTCTTAAACCTGCTGGTAAGACTAAGTCTGTTGTTTACATCAGCCATCTGATCCGTTCTGGAAGGCTGCTGACTATTAAATTATCCGTTCTGTCCCTTCCCTTCTTGCTGGGCTATGCCAAGTATTCTGTTTGCTGTTCTTCACATCATTAGGCAATGGCAGATGCTATTGCAGGAAAATTAATAGAAGCATAAACTCCGCAGTCAGCTATATACAAACACCCTCTAATTAATTATCTGACTCTAGGAAGACGTGACTAAGAGAGAAAAGAAATATCACTTGCCACGTGGGGAAAAAAAAAAAATCAAGCTGTTTGTTTATACCAATATAAATTCACTGTGGATAAAATTATAGAAATAGGGGGTGGAAAGGAAGAGGAAGGAGTAAGTGTACATCAAAATCCATTGCATTAAGAGCCATACTGCTACAGAGAACCGGGGATTTTTGTTTTATTATTATTCTAAATATTTTGACCTCAAGTATTTGGAAGCGATTGCAGAACTTTAAAAAGCACGTGAAAGATTCAGCATCATTCCAGCAAGAGAGATGATGCCATCTGAAGAAGCAGCTTGCAAAAGCAAAAGGCCTTTCCAAGAAGGGATCCAGAAAAACATGGGATTACGTGCTCTAGTACAGGGGAGAGTGGTGTACCCAAGGAATTCAGCAGCTCCAATCCAACATAGTGCAACTAGCAAGCAAAAGTAACCATCATCAAAAAGCTTCTCTGTGGGGTTCAGTCCCTGTGAGACTGGTGTTTAAATCACAGCTGTCACGAATGTTAGCAGAGCAGCTGTGAACCAAGCTCGCCCTCTCCAGCAGTTAAATTTCTCCCCATTAGGAGTGAGGCAGAGTGACAATTCAGTGCGAAGCAAGCCAAGTCTAGCTACAGCTTTAGTGGCGCTGCTTGCCCACTACTTCCCATATCTGTCGATCCAACACTTTTCACAAACCCTAGGACTACAAATTCAGCAAAGCTCTTAAGCACATTTGTATGCTGAAGCCTTTGGCTAAATAAGGATGGAATTGATTTAGCATCTCTAAACTCACAGATATATTCCCTAAAAACCAAAGTTGGTGACAGCTAATTATCCATTTGACCTGCTGTGAGAGACAACTAATGCCCTAACACCAAAAGATTTCATCTGCAGACTGGAACAGATTGCAAGACATGGAAATACATATTTATTGCACACTCAAAATGATGATCTGTTCTGAAAATCGGCCCAGTGGCAGAGTTCTTGCGTAGGATTTATCTTACTAAAGGTGTAATCCATCCCTGTGTTAACACCAGCCCAATGCCTCGCTTAAGCACTACTTTTCAGGATTTAAGTAGCAAATAACCCTTACTCTGGACTTTAAGCATGGAGGAATTTCATCCCATGAGACATGGGTGGCATAAACTCTATGACGAGTTTCCTCCATCTCTGAAGTAGCTCCGAGACTACTGTATACGAGTAACACTCCTGCTATGCTTAAGATTCATCTGTAGCAGCAATCTATTTGAAAGGCTGAGAAATAACTAGAAAAGCCAATACCCAAAGGTCTCCTGTAGCCTAGAGCTCCCTACTCCCTCATTTTTTCCCCACAGTACTTAATTGGATAGGCTTTTAATTTGACGGAAAGATAAAGCAATATTGTAGTGTAGCTGACTTAATTAAAAAAATCTTGTATCCTTTAAACAATCAACTATTTAACATTTTTCTCACAGGCACACGCTTCTGTGCCTTCATCTACAGGTAGAGAAGATGGCATTATTCCACTGGTGAACCTGCTTAATTCCTCACCACCGCATTTTGCAGAGGACTCTTTTTCCTTTTGCCTGCTATCATCCTTCCCTACATCCACACCACATTACACAAGTGTCTGAAATCGGAAACCATCTGGGGCAGGGTCTGCGGCCAAGATTTTGAAAGTAATTAGTGATTTTTGGATGCCCACCTCACGGTAACTTAAGGTCCAATGGCGGTGGGTGTTCAAGGGGTATTCAAGGCTCCCTCAAAAATTCAGCCGCTATGCAGTAGGATAAAAGAAAAAGAAAAAGGAAAAGAAAATCTGACATTTTTCACCCCTGTGAAAATGCAAGGCACACACCTGGCACTATAGGAAACACGGACTCCAAGCTTTACGGCCAAAGCCAGCCTGAATCTGAGCACTGCACTTTCAACACCGTTAGGACTGTACGAATGTTACTTTTGTACAAGCTCACTGAACAGATTTTCACTTCTATCCAGCTCAGTGGCATCAACCTGGTGTTGATTTACAATGTGTCCACAACTGCTGAAATCCCCAGGCCAGTTCCTGCTCACAGTTGTACCAAACCAATCATTTGAATGGGGAACTCCGAACTGGGGGCAGCAAAGGAAAGAATTTGCTCTGATGCTGGTGTGAGTCAGGACCCACCTGAGTTCACGCTGCAATTGCAAATGGATTGCTGTGCTCCCTTCTGGAGGTTCATATAGAAAAAGGATTGTTTCAAACCAGAAAGAAACAGAGGTGTCTAATTAGCTTGCGCCACAGATGTGATTCAAAACTCCATCTTGCTCAGGATTTTTCGTTATGGCTTTGTTCGGTTCCTTGCAGGTGTCATCGCTGGCATGGGACCAGATGTAGCAGCTCAGGAAGCCGATTAGAAAGTGTCCCTGTCGTCACTTATAACTGTGCTGTTCCATCCATAAAACAGGCTTTTTATATAAGTTGGGAGGGGGAAAGGGAGTCAAAGATATACTGGAGGGGAAGAAAATAACAGCTCAGGAAAGCCATCAGACTTTCAATCTGAATGCATGTAAACTAAAAAAGTTGGAGAGAAGGGTTGCACAGCATATTCAACAATCTTATTTCCTGCCTTACCTAAGCTCATTTTCTTGGGGAGAGCAAACTCAGATTTAAAAAGGAACAGCATGGCGAGTATCATATACAAGTCATTGGGAACTACATAACTAACTCCCGAGTAGCTCTCCAGATACAGCATCTGCAGGATTTTTCACCATCACTTCCACACCTGCTTGCCTGGATTACAACCACCTCTACTGGACCCCAGTGAAATCAGAGCCCCGTTGCCTGAGGCACTGTATACAGGATCAGAAAACAGTAGGGCTGGAAGGAACCTCGCATGGTCATCTAGTGCAACCCCCCTACTCAAGGGAGATGTAGCAGGCTGCATACCTCAGGGGCTGCAACTGAGCTGCAGGTAGTAGGAAATAGTGATTGCATGCCTGCTAGGAGGACTGGTCCAGCTGATGAGGATAACTGGCTAGCCCAAAGGAAGTTAAAAGGCTCCCAGGGAAGGGAGCAGAGACAGTGAGCCAGGGAACTTGTTCCAAAGGAAGAGGGAGGACTGCAATGCTGAGGAAGCAGCAGAGATGGAGTTGCCCTCATTCATAGATTCATAGATGTTAGGGTCAGAAGGGACCTCAATAGATCATCGAGTCCGACCCCCTGCATAGGCAGGAAAGAGTGCTGGGTCTAGATGACCCCAGCTAGATGCCTATCCAACCTCCTCTTGAAGACCCCCAGGGTAGGGGAGAGCACCACCTCCCTTGGGAGCCCGTTCCAGACCTGGGCCACTCTGACTGTGAAGAAGTTCTTCCTAATGTCTAGTCTAAATCTGCTCTCTGCTAGCTTGTGGCCATTATTTCTTGTGACCCCCCAGGGGTGACTTGGTGAGTAGAGCCTCACCAATTCCCTTCTGTGCCCCCGTGATGAACTTATAGGCAGCCACAAAGTTGCCTCTCAACCTTCTCTTGCAGAGGCTAAAGAGGTCCAGGTGCCCCAGTCTCTCCTCATAGGGCTTGGTCTGCAGGCCCCTAACCATACGAGTGGCCCTTCTCTGGACCCTCTCCAGGTTATCCACATCTCTCTTGAAGTGTGGCGCCCAGAATTGCAAGCAGTACTCCAACTGCGGTCTGACCAGCGCCCGATAGAGGGGAAGTATCACCTCCTTGGATCTGTTCGTCATGCATCTGCTGATGCATGATAACGTGCCGTTAGCTTTTCTGATGGCTTCGTCACACTGCCGGCTCATGTTCATCTTGGAGTCCACTAGGACTCCAAGGTCCCTTTCCACCTCTGTGCCACCCAGCAGGTCATTCCCTAGGCTGTAGGTGTGCTGGACATTTTTCCTCCCTAGGTGCAGCACTTTGCATTTCTCCTTGTTGAACTGCATCCTGTTGTTTTCTGCCCACTTGTCCAACCTATCCAGGTCTGCCTGCAGCTGTTCCCTGCCCTCCGGCGTGTCCACATCTCCCCATAGCTTTGTGTCATCCGCAAACTTGGACAGAGTACACTTCACTCCCTCGTCCAAGTCGCTGATGAAGACGTTAAAGAGTATCGGTCCAAGGTTTAACCCCACTTCCCAGGCTCCCAAGCATTTTTGTTGCTCTCTGATGGACTCTTTTCAACCTATTTACATCCTTTGTAAAGTGTGGGGCCCAAGTATGTGCCCAAGCAAATCCATATGCGATGGACAATCCTTCCCAGGAACCTGAATCTAAATAGACAGTCAACAAGCATGCATGTTGGGGCAGGGGCAAGGGGGGAAAGATTGTGGATTTAGGATCATCTACATTGCACAGACAAGGAATTAACAGATAGCAAATTTAAAGGACTTGCCCCCCCAAAATAATCACACAATATTATCTGTGGCAGAACAAACAATTGTCCCAGCACTTCAAATATAAGAGCATCTTTCCACTGACGGTACAAGCAGGTGTAAAACGAGCAGACAAGACAAGCGTTCGGAGCAACAGTAGTGAAGTGTGCAGGGACTCCAATGCCACAGAGATGAGAATGCAAGAGAAAAACAGGCTGCTTACGTGCTTAACTAATGAACAAAGCCTGGTAACTGAACTTTAGCATTACTGAGAAGGTGGTAAGCCCTGACCTGACCATTTTTCTGGTTTAATTGCTCCAATAAATAAATAAATAAATAAAAAATGTAAAAAATCCCATGAGGCTTTGGGAGTGAATGGTTCCAGCATGATTCTATACCCTTCTTTTTTTTTTCTCCCCAGTGTGTTAGATTTGTTTTATTTTAAATTTCAAGTCTACCAACATGCAGAATTACAGCATTTAATATTCTTGCTTCAACATTCATGGCGGAAAGGAAAAAAAAAATCCCACAGCTTAAGGATGATAGGCAGATGGTGTGCAAGCATTCTTGACGTAAAGCTGACAGAATGATAGATGTCTCAATTAATAGGCACCTAGGAATGTGACAGGCTAATGAAGCACACACACACCAAGCGTGTATAGGTATTACTTAAATGTGACCTTCTAGCTAAAAATACAAATTAGTTTCATTGATTTTCCAAGAATACAGAATACAATTAAATCAATGTGAGAATTTAAGATGACAAGTTTTCAAACTTATCTTGAGGCATTGCTGAGCCATACCAAAAATATATATAGCTATATATCTATAAAAAGAACTGCTACAGTGGCCAAAGTTAAATAAGATCGGTCCAAAGGATTATTAGATAACACTGTGCACAGTAATGCAGATGTTCTGGATTTGGATGTAATGCAAGACTCAGGCCAGCTAAAGCTAACGGATATTGGAATGTCATCAGCAAACATTATGTTTCAGCTGCTTTTAATCCTGTTCAACTACAGCTGTCCCTTCTCTGTTGACTGTCAAAAGATTTTGCATAACAAGTTCAGTATAAGATCTAGGCTTTGTTTTGATGTCCCAGTAGGAAAACCCTGGGTGGTTAACACCACAGCAGTATTTCTCACCACTGGAGAGGTGAGGGGAAGGGGGTCTATATCTAATGAAGAAATGTCCATAAGCCTGAGAAGGGCATCACCACAAGAGAAGCAAGGAAACATATGCAACTGTGGACCTGCCTCCCACAGAGTCTGAGGATAATTCAAGATATGAAGTGGTCGCCAGTTTCTTGAAGACTGGCTATTCTCCCTCCCTGGTCTCTAAGAAGGACTCCTATCAAATCAGGCTGGTGGAGCACCTAATATCCAAAAGTGGCCAGTGCTGGACACTTCATAGGAAGGTACCAACCCCAAGATGTTGTGTCATTCTGTTTCTCTGTTTTTTCTAGTGAGTAGATGAGCTACCCTGGAGGGAAAAAGGGAAGGGGTGGGGGAAGAAGAAGAAAAAACAAAGAGAAGAAATAGCAGATAACTGAGAGCAAAAGGAAGTCATATTGCTGGAGTCTGCTGTCCCTCACTTACAGCACTCAGTAAGGCTCTCTATTACAAAGGCCACATTGCAAACAATTAGAAAGGAAATGAAAGTCGGGAAGATATTTTTGTTTGAGAAACACTCAGCTGCAGTTACACAGTGTAATAGGTTGTGCAAGCACCAATTAGAGCTAAGTATGATTTGGCTGACCTGCTTTTGCATTAAGTGCCTAATATATAATTTGCTGTCCTGACAAGACAAAGGTTTTGCTTCTGTTTTCATGGCTATCTTCACTGGTAATGATCAGAACACGTCACCTGAGCTAAACCAGTATATACCTATAGCACCATATATATCAGGGGCATATTTCGGGTGGAGGGCCACTTACTGAGTTTTGGCAAGCCATCAAGGGCTGCATGACAGGCAGCCAGGGGTATATTAACTTTTTTTTCTAAATTTTTTTTAGGGGCCCTGCGGGCCAGATACAATGGCCTGGTGGGTCATATCTGGCCCGCAGGCCGCATTTTGCCTGCCCCTGATATATATAGTACATCAGTGGAATCCAATGGGCTACTGTACATCTGTCTGATTTCCCTTCAGAGGCTTCGGGCCCCATCTCTACATAGGCAAAAAACGTCACCCATAGATTCAAGTAGAGCTTTGCTTAATTAAAAATAGCACCCACAATCAGGGACAGATTTTCAAGAAAACTCAGTGCACTAGGTGCTGATAAAGACTGTCAGGAATATTTTGCTAAACGCCGTTTTGGTGGAAAAGGCTGATTTATGGGAGCCAAAATGTTTTTGTGGAAATGTACCATTCAATTACTTCCCAACTAAACCAGAAGTGGGTTTGATGGAACCCGAGTGGTTTCCCAAACAGTTGTCTGCAAAGACATTTAGATTACCTACTCCCTTGTCAGCCCTAGTGGGTGGGTGGAGAGCCAGGAGGCAATGATCCTTAGGAGTAATGACTGAGCCTGGAGTCTCAGATCGTGGCTTCCCATGTTCAGTTTGGATCCAAAAAATCATGGAATCAGAGACGTAGGGCTGGAAGGGACCTCTAGAAGTCACCTAATCCAACCCCCTGCCTGGGGCAGGATCACCCCTACCCAAACTATCCTATACAAATCCATAATCTAAACTCTTCATAAAACCCACCATCAACTCTGACACAACACAAGACATAACTTGGGGACTTCCCACAGAGTACAGCGTTGTGTGCTTTTGAAAACTGGCTCTTTTGTACGGATTTACAAAGGCACTGTTCTCGCCTGAAAATCTTGGAGGAAATGTAGGCACCGAGCACAGGAAAACATTCCCCAAGCCCTGCAGTAAATTTGGTCCCACTAATAAAACCTTGGATGTACCAAATTTGGGAAGAACCTAAGGAACCCCATGTGTCATTAAAGGCAATGACATAGGCAGGCTGTCAGCAAAAAAGCAACAGTGTCACTAAAACCCATGCCGTTTTTCAACCTCAACCTGATATAATTACTGTTCCTTTTTCATCCTGGGGTCACATGAACTCATTTACATATTGAAGCTTTGCCACATCTTGCACTGGGAATTCGGTATGGTTGTATTTCAAAACCGTCTAATCGGGAACATATAAACCGCTGGAATGAGACAAAACAAGACACTGCTCGGATGGCAGGGAGATTCCCAGGAGAAGCAGCCGGTCACTTGGGTCTCTCACGCAGGTCACTGGAAAGATAATCCGCCAGTCTGTATTCATGGCATATGAAGCACAGACAAAGTGGATTTCACAGGCATTTTACAGTCAGTTATATTTTAAATGACTAATAATTACATTTTGTCAATTGCCTACCTGAGAATTTATCATCATTTCCAACATTTTAATTGAATTAGCTGGGATATTCAGAGCAAAATGTTAGCGTATTGCTGGCAAAATTGACTAATGGCTCTTAAAATTTAATTAGGGTGTATTGAATCAATAGTCATCCTTCGTGGCAGGCAGCATTACAGAAATCAAATTGCCATTTGTTTGTTTCCCTGTTTACTTTTTGTGCTGCAAAAATACTAATAATGCCAGCCTCTATTTTTAGGCTTCATCTGGTAAAAATGATTATGTTCAAGTCCCGAGGTATGCTGCAGCTTTTAGAATTTATTGCCTTCACAGCATGAGAAGCATATTGAAAAACCCAGCCCTAAAGTTGCTTTGTTGAGGAACCAAAAACGGCTGTCTTAAAGCAAGAGATCCCTACTCCTGATAGACAGGTGCCTTGGAAAAGCCATTCTCTGGGCAAGAATTAATTAACAAGGGTGAAGAACAGGGGAACAAACTGAACTGGCTGGTGTGAAAATGAGGAAAGGGACATAAAATGCATCAGCTACTCCACAGTAACCGTTTCATTTCTCTACTCTATTCTACAGTGAATTCAATCTAAACCATAGTGATTTAGCAGTTATCTTGTTCTTAGGTCAGATGCCCTGGTTTAGAGATCTGCTTACGGTAGCAATGAAGCAGACGCACAACACGGTTATGGTGGAGCAGGTGGCCTACAGTAAGCCACCCTCTGCCTTTTAATTCAGTAGGAGTTTCCCAGATTTAGGGGCCTGTCTCCACTGCTCGGTGAGAGTTTATACTCTTAACCCCCTCCCCCTTTATACTTTTCAAAAATAAGCTTTAATGGTTTTTTTCATTCTTATTTCAAAAAGTCCTAACACAAGATTTTTAGATGCAAGATGTTGAAAATAAATAGTTAGCATGAAGAGGTTAGAGCAAAGAAATAAATGGTTTCATAGTTGGTAGGGTCAGAAGGGATCTGAGCAGATCATCAAGTCCGACCCCCTGCCATGGGCAGGAAAGGATGCTGGGGTCAAATGACCCCGGCTAGGTGACTGTCTAGCCTCCTTTTGAAGACTTAATTCAATTGCTTAACATTTGAATTAAGTGATCAAGACTCTATAGATGACTTGAGATTCATTTTTATGCCCAAAAGGAACATAGAAACTAGGAGGACTACAGTGCACTAGGAGGACTGCAGTGACAGGCAGACTAGATGAGTTTCTTGACCCAATGTGGCAAAAATCTATCCAAATATGTTGTGTGTCTATACAGAGACCAAACTAGGCACTGATGAATTGCACTACCATTGGGTTCAAGAAATTAAACATGGATGCATTTGTTGCAATTTTGGAATAGCAATTTTTAATTATACTACATACCTCTGATAAACCACCTTTGCAGGTTAAGGATGAGGCATAAGAGAAGTATATGAAGGCCAAAAGCATGCAGAGAAAGCACACTTGAGACAAGATTATTTAAAAGCAGAGTAAATCATAATTCACGCTGGGAAGCTGCATCCTTCAACCAAGGTGTGGGCTGTTTCTATCCCCAGTGAAGAAACAAAAATCAAATGCAATTAAATGCACAGTGCAATGAAATAATAAAAAAAAGCATTGACATTTCAGAAGTAAAATTCCAATGTACAACTGAAAGAACAAAATGACATGGTATGAGTCAGAGAAGGGCATATTTTATGAAATTATCTAATGACAGTTCAGTCTATTATGTGCTGAAAAATAAAAAATCTAAATAAATAGCTGAGCTACCTTTAACCCAGAATGTGTTAAATCAAGAGCTATCAACATCTGCCAATATTCAGTAGAAACTGGGGCTACTTTCCCACATGAAGCCAGATCCACAGAAGAACTCAGGGCCTCCAATTCCTTACACTGAGAACCGTGAGCAACTTCTGTGGGCAAATACTCAAGGCAGCTCAGCTCCAAGCACCCTAAAGCCTTTTTTGAACCTGGCCCCAATTGTGGGTGCTGAGATTTTATGGGGGAAAAAAAAAATCTGCACATGTCTTCATGTAAATCTAATGAATAAATTTAAAGAGTCACTGGAGTTAAAGAATCCTGGGGCCTTTCCAAAAATAGACCTGAATTTTAAATGGATTCTTATCTGAAAACAGGAGCATAAACATGCTGAATATGTCAGGTTCAGGTCTCCTTCCTAGTAGGGTCTTGGGTTATTACCAGGGATCCTGGTTTTCTCTGATTTTAAAAATAAACAAACCCAATTTCTGCTTAAAGTAACCCCAAATCCACATTTGTCTGTGATTTAAATGAAACACCACTAATATATATATGGATGTGGATATAAATGTGGATGAAACACCACATATATACACACACACACACACACACACACATATAAACGGTGTTTCATTTAAACCATGGACAAATGTGGATTTGGGGTTACTTTAAGCAGAAATTGGGTTTGTTTATTTTTAAAATCAGAGAAAACCAGGATCCCTGGATTACAGATTTACTCTACAGATTATCAAGTACTTGCTAGGAAGCGGTGCCTCACTGGCCTCAATTTCTGCCAAAGCCCCAGGTGAGGAGACAGCACTGCACATTGCAAATAAGTCTCTGAAGAGCTACTTTTCAGAAAAAAGTGATACCAATTCTGACTGCCAAGCAAATATGTGCAAAGTTATTTGCTAAATCCCTGTTTCAAAGGTCACGAGCCTAGCTCTATGCACATTCAGTGCAAATTGCTTTGGAAGTCACTATTCTCCAACACTGTGTTGCCTAAAAAATTATTCCTAATTGTTAAGTTGAATTAGGAATTGCCCCAGCTTGCTTCAAAATGTGACTTCCTTGAACAGGGGAGTCTTCCCCAAATTGTTTTATTTTACTTCATTTGGGGGATGGACAGTTTTACTGAACCCAACGGCCTACAAAGTCAGCACCAAGGTAAATCTTTATACACATTGGAAAGAGTTCAGATATGAAAAAGATACCAAGAAAACAGGATTGGGACATCATAAAGCAGGCCCACTACTCTTCCCATCAAGTATTTGAGCTTTTCTTCACCACACCTTTAAAAATGTATGGAGCAGACTCAGCAGACCTCAACAACATTTAAGCAGTTTAATTGATGGATTAGTCCCATCTGTTCAAGTGTGCATGGACAGCTATCCTGGAAAGTTGGGCATCATGGCACTGTGGTTACAACACAGGGATGTAGGGGGCATTGCTCATTCCTCAGCACTCTTTCTATATGATTGTGGGTAGGCTAGCCAGATTTGCTCTACCTCTGGTCCCCTACCTCCAAAATGGGTATTATTTACACATCCTTCAAACATGGCTGGAGATTTCATTCATTTATATGTGTAAAGTACCCTGAAATAATAACTGGACAGCCGGTACCAGTTTGTTGATAGGGATGGTTTGTTCATGGCAAGTTTGAGAAGGTGGTAGCATTTGTTCAAGTGCGTACTTCAAAACCAGCCTACTCTTTGATATCCTTCCAGCTGGTGCTCTGCCACAGATGGAGATGATTATGCCTTGAAGTGCTAATTGGAGACTCCTTTTGTCCTGCTCCTTCCCAAAAATGCCCTGCTCCTTCTCAACAGCAGGAATGCTACAGTCAAGGCTCATAATTTCATCACTAGGAAAGTCCTATGGCCATTCCCCACCCCATGCCCTAGTTTCACCACCTCTGTGGCACTTACGTACTGGAAGTCTCCCTTACCCATTATCCTCTTAGTTTTTGTTTAGTGGGAGAGGAGTTACTCTTCCATGCTGGAAAATTTAGAGCTTCAAAAGGAGGCAGACACTCAACTTCCACTGAATTCAAACTCACAGATTCTTCAGTAAAATCCAAGCATCAGAGATCAGAGTATCATTGGTATAATCCCAATACTTAAGTTTTAAATAATCCCACATGCCCAAAGACCTTGAAATGACGTACAAAATTCCAGAACATATCAACCCGCAGCACAAGAGCGACCAAAGAACAAACTTTTAGAAATGCCCATGTATTTTGGATAACTGAAAATGAGGTCGTCACCATCTAAAGTTCGCCTCTCAAAATAAGTGGACGCTTCTGAAAACCTGGGCCAAATCACTCTCCCAAGTAAAATCTTAATTTTACTTTGATGCTCTTGTAGATCTTAATCAAAAGAACGCATAAAATTTATATAACAAGACAACTGTACAAGAATGACGTTTATCCAGCAAAAAAATAAAATAAAATAAAAAATAGACGAGTACCACAGTATTTGAGCAGAGAGAGGAAACATCATTAAAAAAATTCAGAGAAACCAAAAACGATTAGTCTCACGCATTTTCTTTAACTCTTCAAATAAACATGCATTAAAATATGCAATAATGAACTTCCTGTACTCTTTCTAATGTAGTCACAATTTGTTTAGTGTGTCAAATGAAAGGATGCATTAGTCTACCATATAAAAATAGCCATAAGTATTAAGAGGAATCTCCTTTTTTGGTCACTGTCCCTTTTGCTGTTAGATGCTGTAATAAAATACAAATCATGTTTTCCGGGACATGAAAGTGTTGCACCTTCCCTGCACCTCCCACCTTTCTTTAAAACATCTATAGACCTCCCGCCAGTCACACTATTATGTTTTACTAATGTGACCAGAAGAAGCACATGGCCTGTTTTTAACACAGAGCTGGAGAGCGAAACAAAACTGAAGGATCATATTGCTTTACTACACTGATCCCCGAAATACAATTGCACCCCAAAAAGCAATACAGGCAGCAGCAAGCTAAGCTTTACTATTTACCGTAACAATGGCCATGCTGACTTCACAGGGTCACTTCTAAACCCAAGGGAGTTTATTTTAGACGCCATGGTCCATCAGGCCCTTGACCTCTCACTTGAGACTCCCAAGAAGGGCCAAAGAAGAGGAGTTTGCTAAAGGGGTATTTGTTGATGTGTAACTTTCTCAACTCGTGTCTTACAGGTCCCCAAATGGTTTCAGACAATAATGCTTTTCCATACCTGGATGGCCAAGAAGTTAAATTCTCCATCCTGAATTACCAGTCCTATGAATGGTCTAGGCTGGTGCAGTGTTATTAAATGAAGACATTCAATCTGCGGTAAAATCCTGAATGCGAGCAGATTCTTCCATATCCCTCAAGTAAACAATGTACTAATCAGAGCAGGGTGTAAACCTGAATGCTTTCCAAATGAGCTGTTAATTATCATCTGCTATTTGCACCAGTGGAGGTCGATGCACCTTCTGTCACACAATGAGTCCTTTGAGAGAACAGCACAAAACCAGACAGCTTTTCTTCTGCATGTCATACTGAGGTCAAGTTTCATTACTTTTTCTCCCAAGCAATTTGGGTAAACAGTTTCATTGCTTTTGAGCTAAACACTTTTGAGAAGGAACAGGACAAAAAAAAGAGTCTCCAATTACCACTTCAAGGCATAATCAACTTATACCCCTGAGGGTATCAATTTGAGGAGGAGAAATACATCTTCTGATGAAAATTATCACAAAAACTGACCCATCACCACCAGAGCGCAGAAGAACTGTGAGGTGGAGCAGCCGGCCCAAATTAACATACACATGCAGAAATCGTTTGTCGTCATCCTAAAACACCATCCCATTTCTACATACATCTTACAAATCGCCACATCATAAAGCCATTCCCAGAGCAAACATGACAAAGACACATGTGGTTTTTTTCCCTCATGATCCAGGTCACCATCCTCATTCTTCAACAAGATCTAATATTGCCCAAACCCAGCTCTCAAGTCATCTCTGTCTCTTTGTAATAGTCACCATGGAGGTCTCTCTTAAGGTTTTAAATATTATAAAAGCTATGTTTTTATTTTCACATGGAAACACTGAGGGCAAGCCAAATGGGTTGTAGCACAAAACACACACTGTAAATCCAGTGCAAGTCTGGACCTCCTCCCAAAGCCCGCTGAAACCAAAGATGGGGTTTCCATTGATATCAATCCTTGTATGCGTGCATTTGTTACATAAGAAAATGGAACGAGAGATGACAGAAAATTCAGTCGTGCTTACATATTTTGCAATTGCACCTGAAAATCGCAATGCAAAGCATAGCCTTAGCCCAGTATTGTACATTGCACAGCTTCCTGCACCAGTTATAAGGGAAGAAAAAAAAAAATGGTGCACATTTATGCCATTCAAATCATAAAGCATGTGCACAAAGGAGCTGAATTAAGGCTGCACAGATGACTGAGAGGCTAGTATTTTCTAATATTAGTGTCCAGCTTTGCAACCTTAGCTTGGAAGTATTTTTGACATAATTACACTGATTTAATTTCAGGAGTGCCAAGCACCTATAACTCCAGCTGAGAGCTGAAATCTGCCCTGTTATTTTAGCTGTGACCTCTGGTTTCCATGTTGGAACACAGAAGCTGCCATGAGCCAAAGAACGATTTACTACCAAGGTTCACTTGCATGAAGCTAACAAAAATATAGCTTCAAATGAACGTGCTTTAAAATTAAAGGGTGAGTCGAGGGGGTTATTCTGTGATACTGCAGCAGGCAATTAAAATTATACCCACTAGCCAGAAGGGAGGGAGCGCAACATCCATCAAAAAAAAAAAAGCACGCCAGTAACCCCTTGCTCAAAAGGGAAACATTTTTCCTATCTGAGCGCAGCTAATTGTCAGAACAAATAAGCCAAAAGATGAATTTGAAAAGAACAAGGAGGACAGTGGTTTAAAGATTGCCTTCGTACAATGCATTCTATTAGCAAGGACTGCAAAATCTTTAAAAGCTTGCTTTTTGATAAATTCAACTCAACCGGCAGTCATTTTTTTTTTTTCTTTCAAGCCATTCTTTAACGCAGCCTGGATATGCACAAGTCTTGCTCAGTTGCAGAAGAAACATTATCAGTACCAAGAGTGTACAGAACAGCAGAGTAAATAGAAAATCTCTACCAATTAACTACAACATGTAGCGATAATGGAGGCATTCAGAGACAGCAAGAGAGCGGTCTCAAAGTTCAAACACGTTTTGCATTTGCGAGAATAAACAGTAAACCGAGAATCTTGAAAGGCCATTCGGCTCAACACAATACAGCTGCCTCTCCCCCTTGCCCTGCTGTGATCAGCCCGTCCTAACCAGAAGAGACTGCTGTGCTGGGCACTTGAGGAATGGGGCACCTGCTGCTTCCAGTGAAAGAACATTAATTCACCATTAAAAGAATGAATGGCTTTGGTGACTGGCTTTAATTCCTTAAACATCACTATTGCTGGAGGAGAGAGAGGTGAGAAAAAGCAACCGTCCATTAGAGCAGTGTTTCTCAACTCGGGTGCTGTGGGCACCTTGGGGGTGCCTGGACATCCTTTCAAGAGTGTCGTGTCATTGGTAGAGATTTTCTATTTGCTCTGCTGTCCTGTACACTCTGGCCATTGATAAGTCTCTTCTGCAACTGAGCAAGACTTCTGTGTGTACAGGCTGATTCACAAGGTAAGCCCAAAGACAGGAAGAAGAGTCCACAGTGTTTAAAAACATTACGGTCTGTTGTGGTCTTCACAAGTTCTTTGCCACAGAAGAATTGCTCTATTATTTTTGCTGCAGTCCAAAAAACTGAGCGAAAACGAAGAGCTGGCATTTTCTAAGGGGTGTCTCAAGCCTATTCAGGGTGCCTCAAGTCAACCGTTGGATTAGAGAGGGCAGGTAGGGAGGTGGCCTGGTTATAGAGGGTTTCCAGAGAAGAGACAGGTAGATAAAAGCTGCATGGCAAAGGCCGCAGAAGGAACCCAAGACCTGATCTAGTCTGAAAATATTATTAAGCACAGCTGTCCCATAAAATGAGATGGCCCCCTGGTCTGAAGTCATCCCTATGTTTTCACGCTTCATCGACTCTACATCCACAATGAAGGTCTGGATGTTTGAAGGGCTACAGGGCAGCCTGCAGAGTGAGCCGCCCAGCTGAGCAGCGCATCGGGAGCATCACTACCGCTAAGGCTTTGCCGTTTGCTATGCTGGATTTGGTTGGCAAAGCAGAGCTCTATCAGGGTGCTGCTCACAGCCCAGTTGCCCAGGCTTACCCTGAGGATTTCAGCATTGGCTGGTGAAGAGATACTCCGTGCTTCTCTCACTCAGCAAAAGACGACTGTTATTTGGGGTGGAGGGGTGGTTTCCAAAAATCAAGAGTGAAGAGTGCCATTCCCTGCTGGCCGCATTTAGATCCTGAATCACAGCACCACTGCTAATCTCTCTGTGCAGTGGCAAGCGCTTATTATCACCCCATGGAGCTCTGTGCTCCTTTATCCAACTCCAGATATTTATGGAGACCTACACTAATTTGCGCGTGAGAGAAAGGGGGAGGGGAGGAAAGAAAGAGAGAGAGAATAATGCATTAAATCTCACTGTTAACACTTTCCAGCTCTTAAATGTACATTTAATTTAGATTTGCTCGCCACTGCCCACCTGATTTAAATAGCTGCCCAGCAAAATATTTGTTTTTTGGGGGAGCACCTAGAGAAGAACCTATTAAATATGCCTAAGCAAGCAAAGCTCTCCGGAAGTCAGCTCAGCTTCTCCACTTGCCCCAACAGCGACTCTGGCCCATTTTTTACAGTAGAGTCTTGCACTGATTGCTGAGTGACTTGTTGGGAATTACGAAGCGAAAGGACCCAAATAGTGCTCACACTGAAGCCAAAGGAGAGTTTGTTCATTTGCCTAAACACTCATAGTCAGACCCTAACGCCAAGTACAGGCAGTCAAAAAGCCTGATGCTGAATCAATTCAATCTTCACAGGTTAATCTGAGCTGTGTAGATTAAACCGATAAGCAAGTGAACAGACATTTACTATTGATTCCAGAAATGCAGCCATGTACCTGCAGTGACGCAGGCCAGAAGCCGGGAGGCACTAGAGTATGAGTCCCTGCTCGCCTGGAGCAGACAGCTTGGGCCACGGCTAGCCTGCCTACCCTGCAAGGCAGGGGTTTCCTGGGGAGGTGCAAAGCATCCTGGGATGCTGGGGAACTGTGAGTTAACTTGAATCTGGAGGGGATCTGGGACAGAAGTTAAATAAACTGATTTAACCTAAATCAGTTAAGTCTGATACTACATTTATCCAGGTTTATCTTAAACCGGTTTTGGCCACTTTGAAAGCAGTTTACGTGCACTTCTGTTTTGTTACTTACAGATTGGAACCAGCTTCCGATCGCTTACACCGTGTGTGTGTAATTTCTGTCTGTAGCCTGAATGAACAAACCATTTTCAAAGAAAAAAGGAAATGTGGTCATCACATCACACACAGGTCACCTACTCTGACAACTGTGGCTAAAGTTCCATCAGCAGTAAATCCTGCATAGCACCCTTTGAAAAAATAGCTATTCACAGGCTCATTGTAGGTCTCTGCTGTTATTTTTTTGCTGGGAAGGGTGTAGGTGGCAAGCCTAGAGAGGAATTATTTATTTAAGCACAATGCATGGAGATGTAACCAGAGTTAAGAGCAAAGGGAACAGCAAGCGGATTACCGCAGAAAGCTTTTTTGGCAGTGAAATCTGACCATGAGGCCATGTAACCATCTCAAGGAGTGTGCTCTTATATAGCCTAATTCTCCAGTCTTGTTTTAAAACTCCAGAAATTGCCTTACAACAACAGAATTGTAGAACTGAAAGACCTCGGGAGGTCCTCCAGTCCAGCCCAACCCCCTTTTCAAGGCTCTTGTAGGCTAATCCCCATCTAAACCATCACAGCTAAGTGTTTGTCTAAACTGCTCTTAAAAGCTTCCAAGAGTGGAGATTCCACCGCCTCTCTAGGAAGTGCACTCTTTCATACTCTTGACCTAGTTGGAAGAGAGCTGCCAGGTAGTCTCCCAGCTCTGACTTCCTTAATTTTGCTATGAAGTGAGGAAGAGGTAGTTCTGAATGCAAATTTGAAGAGTGAAAATCAATGGACTGTAAAAGGCAAGTCTAAATTACTCAAGTGCTGAGACTCTGTATGCATCAAAACTGATCAAGCTGCAGCCAGGAACAGTGTCTAACACTGCAAAGGCAGTGACGTTGGGCAAGAAGGATAATGGGAGTGATAGTTTCTTCTGAATTGCTGCATTGTGCCTAGTGTGAGAGCAGTGAAAAAGGACTCGCTGTTGTAGGACGTGTCAATATTGATGGCTGCTGGGGTGCTGAGCCTGTCAACTATCCCTCCAGTAAATATACTTCTAGTATTGTAAATATGGCTGTAGGAATGAGTTTCAGAATTTGCAACAATAAATTCTAGCTGCTGCCTAATTCTTCAAATCTCCCTGCAGCAAATATATTACATAAGACTACCATACTCACTTGGCATTTGAAAGGTATTGGCTGAAAAGAGGGACCACGCTGTGCAGACAGCTCAAACTAGCTCATTTTCAACTGTATGATAATTAAACTATCAAAAACAAACTTGGGAGTCGCGCGCAACCTCTAGTAATTCCAGTCACTCTCTGCCACTTATCACTCGTCTTCAGCCTCTAGGAACACATGCTGGAACAAACATCTGGGTCACTAACTCCAGTCCCCTGCTGTCACAGACATGTGTCTTTTTTCTATAGGCAGCTCAAGGTCCCTCTTAAAACTAGTTATACATTTGGCCCTCACTCTCCCGATTGCTCTAGGTCTCACTCCTCTGATGACTGAAAACTCTCTTTTACTCTCCAACCTGAGCCAGGAGAAATTCACCAGGGAGTGATTTAACCCTGATTGTTTCCAGGTTATTTTTCTCCTGGAGTTGCCATTTTTATTCTGGAAGAAAAAGCCTGAACATCTGTCTACTTACGGTTTCTCCTGGGAGAGAACCAACGATCCCAAGAGAAACTAAATGTCTGCACAAGGCCAATGGCTGCATGCACACATTCAAATAACCTGCAAAAATTCATCCAGGTATGCTTTCCAGGTACAGAAACTTACCCGGAGTCATGTGTACAGGCATCTAAATGCCAAGGTGCTGAAGAGTGGGGAGTTTGCAGTGCTGACACTATGCAGGTGGAAGTGAGGGGTGTTGGGGTGGGAGCTTGTGCACACTTCTTGGCATCCCTGCAGGCTTCCTTAGTCTGCCTGGCAGCAGACTGCAGTAGTGCGTAAGGCAGCCCTGATTAGCTGACCCAGACTGTCCATGGTCAGCCTGCATTTCCCTATAGCACAACATGGGGATTGAGAAGGGGGAGCGTTCTGGAGCAGTAGTGTCCAATGAGCAACACAGCATCCCCAGGGCTGGGGGGGAGAAGCTGGAGGACTATGGTCTCTTCTGAGAGAAGCCGTAACGTGTACAGACATTCGCTGTCCCAGGAAAATCCAAGGTTAAATCACTCCCAGGAGAGTTGTTCCCAGGTTGGTTGTTTTTTTCTGGAACGGCCATTTTTACCCTGGGAGAAAAAGCCTCAATTTCTGTACACTTGTCATTTCTCCTGGCAGAGCAGCAACTCTCCCAAAAAAAATCTGAATGTCTTTACAAGGCCAGTGTCAGCACATACCTACTTGTTCTCAAGCTCATATTATCCTTCAACTTATCTTGCTGCTGGGGTTCACCTCTGGTGTATTCATAGCTATCACGGCGCTTTGTCCTATTAGGCCGAACAAGTCAGGCTTTTTCAGGCCTCTTGTAAGAAAGGCTCTCCATTCTTCTGCCTATCCCCACTTCCAGTTGTAAATTCATATTTCCTGACCAGGACAGATCAGAATTATGCAGAGTATCCCAAAGGAGACCTCGACTACACCCTCTGCAGTGCCTTTAATATTTCTTACCATCAGCAAATCTGAAGAGAATTTCAAAGTCGGAGAGCAGCTATGTTTCATGAAGGATCCAGTGGCTCATGAAGAAACTTTGTAAAGATGATGGCCCTCTGTAACTAGTGGTATTTTCAGTAATTCCAAAAATAAAGATTGTAGGAACACTGGGTTGTTTTGGGGTTTTTTGGGTTGTTTGTTTTGTTGGGGGGGTTTTTAGGAGGTGGGGGATTGTAATTTTTTTCTCCAGTATTTTGTGCAGTGTATTCATTCCACTGCTTCCTCCATTTCTCCTATTTGTAGGTGGAAAAGCAACTTGTCCCCAGCTTGGACAGAACTAACAGGTATGTCTTATAAAAATTAACACAACCTGCAAATCCTCATTCAGATAGCCTATGAGACTTGTCCATACTGCCTACCCCGGGCATTCAAAAATTATGAATCTGGTTCCTAATAGACTCAGTTCCTCAGGCCAACTACGACCACCTTTGCCAACACACTGGGAACAGAAGACTCGAGCTCCAGACTACACACATGGGCCTCTACAGCTTGGAAACCATGACTTGCACTTACTACAACATTCAGCGCTAGAGGTGCAAGTTTTGCTACATGCAAATCTTTAAGCTATTTTTTCCAGAAAAACTAAATACTGGAGCAGCCTAAAAGAGTAGGGAATAATATGAGGTATTAAATGGTATTAAACTCCTGTGCTGGGTCCTGACCATGAAAAGATGCATGTGTGCTCATTGCTACAAAGCAGCATAGCTTCTTACTTTCAGCCCCACTCATTACTCTCCTAGGATGCAATGTACTCTGTAAAGACCTGAGAGGCCAAAAAAAGTACAGCCAGCACTAGAGGTAAAAGCCCTAAGTCTGTGAATGTCCTGGGAACTGGGGAAAACACACTTGGATTATGAACAGAGGCAAGGACCATATTTTTGCTCTGTGTTTGTACAATGCCTGCAGGACAGGATACTGGCCCAAAACTGGGAAGCTTATGTGCAATATTAACTCAACGCTGCCTGAAATCATCAGCCCCTGAAGGGGTTAGTGAAACCAAATTTCAGCTTCAACCCTGATTACAGGCATCGAGCCAGACGTGCTGCTGAGTTTTTGGTTGTAGCCGTGTTGGTCTAAGGACATAGGCAGACAAGGTTCATTGAGCAGATGTGATCTCTTATTAGAGCAACTGCGTAGTTGAAAAAAGCCAGGCATGAAATTCAGTTTCTACAGGGTTCGGGCAGACCCTGGCTCACTTGTGGGAAATTTTGTACTCCCCTTTCCATCACTTTGAGATCAAATTATGGCCTAAGGCACAAGCCACCTATGCATTTGTACTTCTGAAGTTGCACTTGACACTTTCACTAGGCAAGCTACGCAATGATTTTGCCCATAGGAGACCTTCGCACACAAAGCAGAAGGAACAAGAGACTCAGACTAGTTAAAAAAAAAAAAAAAAAATCTAGGTTCAAGTTGACAGGCAAACAAATTCTTACCTTCCCGACAATTGATGAATTTTCATGTTCTGAACCTCCATGCTGGCTCCAGGAAGTAAATATTTCCTGCAGTTTTGCCTCTTCCCAGATAGAACTCAACAAAAAGCAGGGTGACTACACTGTGCTCAGACTTAAGGGAACATTTTTCCAAAGCCTCCCACAAAGCCCAGCTGGATAATATATAATAACACTATAAATGAACAATAATGTCATTTATTTTCTCCCCTAAAACCATAAAAGCACTCCTAAAATCTACTTTGCCTGATTTATCTATCCTAGGCATAAGTAACATCTGGTTATAGTGTCACATGGGTGTCATAATAAAGGGAAGCTCAATGATTTCTAGTGACAATCCCTAAGTTACTTTTAATGGGTGCTGGGTATCCAAATTCCTGAGGCAGTGATAAAAGTAATACCGGAAACCCCAAGCTTATTAACAAAACCCCGTAGGAAATTATTGGATCCAAGCAGCTGTGTGGTATCCTGGCTCCATCGATTTGTCAAAAACTACTGCCACTAGTACAGCAGCTATTTTAAGCCATCCAAATGTATAAACCCATGAGTTCTAGATTATTTAATTTGTATCTTTTAAAAAAAAAATAAATAAAAAAATCACATTTGACTGCAGCGGTTTCAGAGACAATTTAATGTTTGACTTGAAGTTATGAAGCTATCTACGATCCTCCTGTTCATAACCTCCATTGCATTTGGGATTCCACTAGTACCTAATAAGACACAGTCTTTTTTCCTGAATAATCTCCAGTCTAAACAAAGGGGGAAAAGGGAAGCCAAAGGCTGAGGGATGTGTAGTGACTTGCCCAGTGTCACACAGCAAGCCAGTGGCAGAAGTGAGAATTAGAACAAGACTAACTCCCTTGCAAGGTCCCTATCCAATTGCAGCACATTGCTTCTAACCAGCTACGACACAGTTTCTCACCATACAGTATATTCCTGAGCCATCGCTAGGGGTCTATCACAGTAGGGTTCTTCAACATCCTGGGTAAAATCCATTCCAAACCAATGCGATTCTGGATAGGACTTCACTCATCACTGAAATGGGGAGACAGTCTTAAACTGACCACATTGTAATTGGTCAATCTAGATGGCAACGTATCATCATTATAAAGATGACATGCTCAGCTGGCTAATTAAAGCAGAAGAATGCTGTTTTCCTTTAGATACAGTGATTGCATTGGCTATAAAATCTCTGACAATCTTTAAAAACAAACAAAGATTTTTTTAAAACTTTTCTTCTACAAAATTAAAAGCAGCCCAAACTTCATCCTACTCTACTCTACTCCAGCACTTGCTTATACCACTGCATAAGTGTGCACAGGATCTAGAGCAGAAAGTACTAGGGTAGGAGGACTCAAAAAAAAAAAAAAAAAAAAAAAAGGTCAAAACCTCAAGAAGCCAAATTATTTTCTGATGACTTAGGCAGATGCAATCTCACTGATGCTGCATCTGCTCAGTACCAGGGCTGAGTCTGACCATGGGATATTTACAATGACACTTGGATTCTACCACTAGGAAACCACTCCATCCAGATAATTTATGCAGCCCTACAAGTTTTTAATTCAGCTTGATTGCTGTTTGTGTTACTCTCCATTTAAATGTATTAAGTCATCGTTAGAGTGTTCTCAGATTTCCCCCCGAAGAAGTATTCGGAGCATTGATGGGAAGACTGTATTGGTCGAGTGCTCTCAGTTGCATTTACGGAGAACCAACAATCGAATTAGTTTATACACTTGCCATTTGTAAGGGTGCTAATAACCTCGCACATCTTGCAGAGGAATTGTGGCAATACTGCTTCTTAAGAAGTAGTGCCCAGTGTGTCTTTAAATTCTGATCAGAGCGTGCAGGATCTTTCATACATCTTCATTTATGGAAACAGCTCTTAATTGTGTGCTTTATTAGTCAATCTATTAAACCATTAAAAAGAACCAAATGTGCTGCTCTCTGCAAAGGCAACTGGCAGAAACGCTCATCTTGGAAGCTGATTAAAACTGCAACGCTTACTTCTCAGCTGCAATGAACACATTGTTCAGAGCCAGGGATTAGATTTAGTGATTCTGCCAGCCAGTGGGAGTCATCTGCTCTATTAATGACTATGGAACCGGTCCTGCATTTTTTAAAAACCTGATGTAATGTTACATTTGATGAAAAGATGTTGGATTGGCAGCATTAAAAAAAGATAGCTTTGATTTACCCACAAAATAGTGTAACAGAGAAAATAGCAGTGCAAACCTCCCCCAGCATCCCATCTATTGATGAGTCCCTTCTGTCGAAGGAAACAGCTGAAAAAAAAAAAAAAATGAATGTTCGCTCTTGCTACCAGCAAAAGGAGTGAAGGGGGGCCAAATTCAAGACCTTCAGTACCAAAGCATGTACCACGACTACCAAGGCTAGAAAAGTAGCTCTGTTAAATAGCAGCAATCGGGGCCCCTTTTTCCAGGGAATCATATTAGAGGAAGACACCACATGTTTGGGCTGGGATTTTGGGAGGTCTGTAAAAGAGACCTGCCCAAGCTAACGGACTTCGGGCATCTATTTCTCTTCAGGTCCTCTGAAAAAAAAAATAAAAAAAATCACAACCTGAAGGAATAATCTGGCATCTACTGACTTCAATGGAAAAAATCCAGTTGATATCCATAGTACTGGATCAGGCCTTTCTCCAGTGGATTGCAAAATGGGAATATTTCATTCAGTTGTGGCCTCTCTTCTGAGCACTCGGACAAGGTGCCATTTAGGGTGGTGCTTCACAGTACAGACACCCTGAACAGGAGCGTGTACTCATTTCTTGCAAACTATTGTCTGGTTCTGCAATACCAAGAGGTTCCACCCCAGGGCTGGACTGAAAAGGGAGATGAAAAACCATGCTGCCTTTGAAGTGTCCAGCTCCTTTTGCAGCCTGATCGACTCCCAAATTTTAAACAAAAAAAATAGCCTAATCTTTGGAAACAAGTTTCCCAAATAGTCTCTGAAAAAGTAATAAATCCAGCCAACTTTCAAAAAGGGTTTAAGTGGGCTTAGGTAACTCACAAAGCTCCACCAACTTCAATGAGTCTTCTCTCAGGGGATAAGTAATAGATCTATTCTGTGTGAGCACAGATATCAGAACGTAACCTCTATTAATGGTGAAATTATTTGGTTAAAAATAGTATCTGATTTAAAAAAAAAAAAAAAAAAGCAGCAAGCTTTGACTGTAATGAAGACTGAAATGTCTTGCGACTGCAGCTAATTTAAGAAAATAACAGTTTCTCAGAAAATAATATAGCTTCCGAAATATACCTTGCCTGTGCTTTGCTTTTATTATTTGTATTTTGTAGTTACTAACTGCAAAAAGGAGCTCTAAAATTCCCTAATCAGTAATGCAATTCAGTCTCTAACAAAAGCACTGTATAATTAACTGGAGCCAAACAGTGATAAGATCTATAAGCATTTGGCAGATAATTCCACAGTAGGAAAATCAATGGGCAGCTAATCAATAGAACTGAACCATACAGTATAACATGGGAGAGTTCAAGAGAGGGGGAAAAAAGATGCAATGAGACGTCTAGCCTAGTTTGAATCAGATGAATATAGCAGGTGTCCAATCAAGGACAATTCCTAGCAGGCTGGGCATGTTACAGCTGTTGCTCCATTTCCTTTCGCATTGTAGAGACAATGAAAAGCAGAGTCTGATGTGAGTTGCTGCGATATTAGTTCATATTTTCAGATGTGCTTTCAGACCCTCTGCTCCTACTGACTTCGGTTGCAATGAGAGCTGCTCAGCTCCTGTGCATTGTTGAAAGCAAAGTCTTATGTCCCCTCTCATGGTAGCAAGCTATCATGTTGTGAAGTTTTATTTAGACATAGCCAAATTTTATAAATGAAACTGTTTGCAAACAATGGTCCAGCAAGATCAGTTGTCCTCCAAGTCCCTCCTTAGAGCAAACAAGGTGAGGACCAAGCAAGACAGAATTGGAGCTAGGAGAAGAGATGAGCCCATGAGAGCTCAATGTTGGTCACAGAAGGAAAAAGAAAAAGATAGCTCCTCAATTAAGACAGCAAGAGTGTCGGGGGGGTCCAGTGCAGGGCTGGAAACCTGGGTTCACCTCCCAACTCTTGCAATGGCTTCCTGTGTAACTTTGGAGGAGATAATTTCTCTGTGCTTCAGTCTCCTAAGCTGAAAAATGGGGCACTAGCAATAATGAGCAACACTATCCTAGGATCTAACACCATAATATAGAAATGAGTATATTAAAAGCTCGCAAGTTCTGAAGGAAATCCAGGACTAGGAGTGAAGTCCAGGATGACCAGCCTTAACATGGGCATTAAAAATAAAAAGCATCTCGCTCATGATATTGTATTAGATTTCTCTTGGCTCCAGACAAACGAGAGAAAGGAGAGGCTTATGCTTCAGCAAGCATCTCTTACAAATCCTGACTGAATCCTTAACTCCAACTGAAGCAAGTTACCAAGCAACTAGAAGGGGCTCTTCATGCCACTCCCAAGGGTAGATGGCTTCTTCCATCTGTCACTATCCATTTAATAATTAAAAACCCACCACTTGGATCAATGTATCAAGGTACAGAGAGGAGTGACAATTTTTGCCTGAGCTGCCCACAAAAAGCATCTCATAGCTGTGACCAAACACAAGTGCACGGCTGCAAACAACTTCAAAAATGGCTGATTGGGTGAAAATCTGACCCCTCATTGCAAGAGGGTATCAGATAAAGATGTTACAAAATGTAGCGGCTTTTGTAACTTGTGTCTGCTCAGCTCCCAGCCCATGGCTGTTTTCAGAATGGGAGGAGAGGAAAGGGAGCAGAGGGAGTTCAGTTTAGGGGTTTTTCAGCCCCGCTTGGAAGGTGGGGCAGGTATATTGTGGCCCTCCTGCCCCGAGGTGGGGTGGGGCTCCAATTCACCCACCCCACCCTCCAGTGCCAGCTGGGGAGCCCCAATAATGAGCTCCCTCTGCTGCGCCTCCCCCCCACCCCGCCCATGCTGAAAACAGGAGCACCGGCAAAGAGCCCTGGCCATTGCCATGTGAACCTGGCTGTGGGCTCCCTTCTCCCGGGGAACCAACAGTGAACTTCTGTTAGGTCTGGGGTAAGGTTGTAACTCAGAACGCTTTGCAAAAATTGTTCCAAGTTACAGCTGGGAGCTGCATTTCAGTCTGCACCCTTAATCACCAGCAAATGAAACTCAAAAAATTCCCTAATGAAGAATATTAACCATCAACGTACCTGCACAAGCGTGCACTGGGAATACATAAGGTGAGAGAAAACTATTGTTTATTTTTCCTACACCTTAAGAGAGCCTAGTCTATCGTTAAAGTCAGCTGCATAAACAAAGAGGGAACAAAAGCCTTTCAAAAGCCAGCAAACAAAACCCAAAAAATACAATCGCTCAAAAATATTTAGGGAGCCATATGACAAAGGCAAATAAATTCCCTTCAATTTAAACAGAAATTGTCTCTCGAAATGTAATGATATTCAACTCATCACTTAACTAGTCTACACTCACCTGAACAAATATCTCAAAGCCAGATTCCAATACCAAACGGTACCCTACGGTAAAATTTTCATAAAGTGGCCTGGGTGCACAAGCCAGCAGGAGATTGGGGTAACATTTCAAAAAGCTATGACTTACGAGCTCCACCTTTCGATGCAATTCACTTTTCGAGCTTCACGTTTTGGGCACATAGGTGAAGATTTTTAAATTATATTGGGTGTCTTATTGCCAATGATTTCATAGGAACTTGAGTGCAACCCACCTTTAAAAGTCTAGCTCTTTGGTGCTTTAGAAAACATAAGCTCTAGAGGGCACCAGTACACGTGCCCAACATCCGCTCCAACACGTTCTAATTAGAAAGCATTTGCTAATTAGCATGCTCCAGCAGCCTCGGCATCACACGTATTCAGTGTCCTCATATTTCAGAATGGTGGAGGGGGTGCCTTAACTAAAGTCTGTCGAATGAGCTTTAGTTAAAGCACTCCCACTGTCGTTTTTAAGTACAGGATGCTGAATACATGAGATGCTGTAGGCGCTTTAATTAAAGTGGCTCCTGAGAGCAACACTAATTAAAGCGCCCCCCCACCCTGAAGCATGTGTAAGGACACCCTAGGTGACCAATGCCCATAGGTTGCTCTTGAAAAGTTAAGATCTTTTTCCATGAATGATTTCTCTGACTTCAGAAGAGCAAGGTGCAGACCCAAGTAAGAGTACTAGAGTCCGGTCCTGCGCAATAAGCTGACTGCATCACTATGATCACTGCGCCCACACCAAGAGCCACCGCTGTGACACACGCATGATATAAAACAGGAGCTACATATTATCTTGGCCCATCACCATAGCACAAACCTCAATGCCTCCTCCTATTCCTCTGCACGTAGAATTCTGCATTCCAGCAAAACCCACTGAAGTTATCAAAACCATGTAAATACAGTCTCCCCCAAAGGATGCTTTTTCCAGAAATACTATCTAAATCAGTTTAATAGTAGAAAATCATTAAGCATTACACACCAATGCTCATTAAGCACAACACCATTTATACCAGGGGACATTGCGAACAGCATTTGCACCAGATGTCTTAACAAAATAAGCCATTGGGTGTCTGATATAGCAATTTTTCCCTGTTAAGGTAAATAAAATAAATACAGAAAGTTAAAGGTTACCTGGATTTTCTTCCAGCTTTCCTATAGTTTCAATCTGCTCCACCAGGTCATTTGAGTTCCACTGACTCATGCCAATTAGAATAGCACTTTTCCCTTCCACCACCTCCTCTGCAACGAGAAGAAAGAGAACAGGGTAAATTACAATATTGAGCAAGAGAACAAAGGCAGGATTACCTTGTTGGTAATTATTAGAGAAATAAGCAGCTCTTTATGAACTCTAATGGGAATACGCAGCATGCAACATACACCGGACTCTCTCACAAAGCTGCCTGTCTACAAGTTCCCATTGCCTGATACCTTTAAAGGCCTGGCCTATGTGGATTTGCCCTACATCACATGCTAAGAGTCTCTGAAGAAAGGCAGAAAACCCAGTTTCAGTACCTAAACCCAAATTCAGTGCTTAAACCATTAGACTGTCTTTAGTATCCTGTAACTAGCAGTTCACTTGTGCTATACAAGTGAAGCAGTTCATTATATAATAACGCTGTAGTGCATCCTCCCTATGAGCAACATTTTAACATGTCAAAGGCTACTAAAAATGTGTTGACCCTTTCACTATATCAATGTGGTTATAAGCTATCTGGAGCAGTAACCATCTCATTGCTGTGTATTTGGACAGTGAAGTAGCAAATGCCCCTAGTATGGCTGCAGTCATACTGGTACAAAAGTGATTATATTGGTGTAGCTTAGTTCAGTTCAGGGAACAATATGAGCTACACCATTATGGGGCCTATTTGTATCTGTGTGATTGCGTTCAGATGAGGGCTTTACTGTTATACCATGACTCTAGCTCACATATCTACGCTGCTTCTCTGATGCAGGTCAGTCTTAGGTGACTTCTTCTTAGTAAAGGCATTTCAACACTAAACACAGAAAATCAACCTCAAGATTTCAGTGTCCTGGAATCCTGAACTCAAAATTGTGAAGGGCAGGGGAGTGCCACAGAGCAATCACAGACATTTCAAGTACGTTTTACCCTTTCATCAAAAGCCACATGAGCCTTTCAACTTTAATCTCAGGATACAGAGATTATGGGATTGCACAGGCCTACTGCTCGGCAAATGGGTTCCGCTAACAGGTCTGTACTTTTATCAAGAGCTCATTGAGAAGTGGGTTGGAAAGTGCCAACAAAAACGGCGTGTTGCAGATGTTCCCCTTTAACAGGCTCTCAATGCTGTATGAAAACATTTCCATTCAGTTTAGCAGCTGTTTAGGAAGCAGCGCGTATTAGTTCCTTTTGAATGAACTTATTAAAAGCATTTCAGCATGGCTCTGTACAAGTTCCTGACGTGTGCTGCGCGCTTAGTGTGGGTACACAAGAAAGCAAACGCAAAACGGATAACTGGAATTCTTTGCTATGGCAGCAATTCAGATAAAGGGCCAAATCCTGCGCACTAACCTCATGCAGTATAAAGACAGGCTCAGTGGGAGTAAACAGCTGAATTGCAGCAGAACACATCAGACTGAAATAATCAAATTCAGACCAACTTCAAGTTTCAAAAATGTTTCAAGGGTAATTAGATTCTTGGTCATCTAAATGCATATCAAAACAATAATGTCACATTGTGGCCTATGGGAGAGAAGTTAGGTCTCTTGGGAAGTAATGCTCCCCCCCACCCAATCATGGAATATCAAAGCAGATATCAATCCTGGACTTGATGCAGCTACCTCTGACCACAATATCTGATCTCCTCTGCAATGAGGGCAGAGTCAGGACCTGCTTCTTCCCACTGCCACTCAATAAGTGGCAGTGGGACAAATAGACTTCAATCAATAGCTCCATAAGCAGAGCAGACAGCAACAGCAAAGTGCCTATGAGACTTTCTCTGCAATTCTCTGGGCTCAAAATTTACTTGGGATTTTTGGGGGGCTTTTGTGCTTCTATTCATTTTCTGTGTTTAAAGGGTTGCAAGTCTTTGGGCACTACACAAGATAGGGGATGTGTTGCGTGAAAGGGTCTGTCGGTCTTGAAAGAGTCATTCATACAGTGGAAAGGCTCTTCTCCCATATCGTTTGAGAGCGTGAGGCTATTACTGTTAACATCTCTTAAGGATGCTCAATAGAATTGAAAATGAGAGCTATATAAACCTGATAACCGTGGTTTTGTCATCCTTGCCTGCGAGGGATTGCGGACGATGAGTATCTCACACAGACATTAAACACAGGCATCCTCATGACCCTCCCCGCCCGCCATGAATTTTGCTACCAACATGAGAGCTGAGACAGGGATTAAGCCCTTCATCCAGGGATACTTAGGGGGTCTTTGACACAGCCCTGGACTTCTAGCCCAAGGCATTAGCACCAGCAGCATCCTCTCTTGCTTAAACAATGAAGCTCTCAGCAACTGGGCTGCAACAGCCCTCTGATGTAAGATACCAGGTCCTCAGGTCAGGCCACTGAAGTGCCAGCAGCATGCAGTGCCCCACGGGCAAAGAATGGCACAATTACAACCCCTGCTCTCTGCCGGGAGCCAAAGCAAAAAGGGTGCACGCTAAGCAGCATTACCACATAAGCCTCAAATTCCTTCCAAAGGCAGGATCCTTAATCAGCTCTGTAAGTGAGCTTTAACAGTTTATCACTGCTAGTGCTGTGGTGGAGTGGAGGACCTGGACATAAAGTTAGCCTTAGTTCTTCAAAAATGTGTCAGGATGATGTTCAACAGTTGTCTACTGAAGAGAAAACAGGTCCGTAAAATTGCTGGAGCGTTCAATCTAATATTGTCTCATCATTCGTCCCTGTTCTGTAATCCACTAAGCCAGGCTTTCCAGATGGCCCTCATGTTTAACAGAGAGAGGAAATAAGATTTAGAGGCTGCAGACTCAAGTACTTATTTTTATTGGTTCATGCACTGGACAGAAAGCGTTTAATATGGTCCGAAGCACGATGGAATTTAACATAGTGCTCTGGTAGTCATCACGGCCCATGCCGCAAACCATATCACAGCAGGAAACAGGGCTCAGACCACTGCCTTCCCATCGCTGAGGACTCCACTGCCTGTCTAGCTATAAATAAAAGGAGGGTTATGAACCTCTGTTTACAGCCCAGATTCAGATTGCATTAACTGGCAATACACAAAACCCCAATATCAAGACATACAAATGTACTCGCCAACCCGCAGTCCCACTACTCCAAAGTAGGCTTTTTGTCAAGGGCTATTCAGAGAAGAAAATGCCTAGGTCTCAGATTAGATGCATCATGAACCAATCTTTTAACCCCAATTCTTTTCAGTCTATTCCCTCAAGATTCAAGATTTGAGAATATAGCAGGAGACAGAGCAAAAGTTGTGTGTAGCCAGCATGTCCAGGAGACTATGGACCTTATTCTCCATGTACCTCAGCATAACACACACCTGTAATTACACCTGCTCCAATGGAGTTATTCATCTTTGACCCACATGGTAAAAGTGAGAGCGCTGGGGTGGATCCAGGGGGATGTAGTCTTACCCCCTACCCCTTCCACAGTGTAGCTCAGATGTCAGTGGCTCCAATTCCCTGCCTAGGTCCTGTGAGGATTGCAAGGCACAGCTGCAGTCCCAGGCTGGCGCGGGTCACCTACAGGAACAAGCACTGTCCCTGGCTGACCTGGGGGCAAGAGGAGCTCCAGGACCACTCCTGCCACAATCCAGCCAAGGGGCTGTGAGAAGCAGTTCTGCAGGGTGCCGTGTTCGGTGGCAACAGCAATAGGTAGGTCACTTTTCCCTCCCCCTCCACATTAAAAAGGAGGAGATTTTCCAATGTCCTTTCCTATTATTTTAAAGAGAGGCTTACCTGCCTAACCTCTTTGCAAATCTTAGCCCAAACATACTGGACACCAGCAACCCATGTCCAAACCACTGGAAGGCAGCTAAAGATGGGTCAAGCCAAAAAAAAAAAAAAAAATGCTGTACATAAGTGAGCAAGGACCAGATATTCAAGATCAAATCTTCACGTGGCATAAACTGATGCCCATCCATTGAGGTTTACAGAGCTAAGTTGATTTTCATTAGCCGAATACCTGGCTCCTAGAGTTTTCAAAGGTGGATGGCAGAGTAGATCTGCACCTTACAGACAAACTAAATAATATATATGTAGAGCACAAACATTCACAAACTCAAGTTCACTTCATCAGGTGCTGTGAAAGGGCATTATGTGAAGTGGAATGACTGAACTGGATACAAAAGATGGGGGGGAAAAAGAGGAGAGAGGGTGCCCAAATGTCTCAGCCTACTGAGAGAGAAGAAATGTGCACACACGTGCCTACTACCATTTTGCTTCACTACAACAGTAGCATTTCAGAAGGCATTGCAAAGCAAACTCCTTTAAAACACATGGAGATGGAGGGGAAAAAATTATTCATTTAGGATTTTATTATAGCTTTCAAACTTATGCATCTTCCTGAAAGCAGAAGAGATGACAGATAAATAAATGCGATGCTGCGGCTAGTAAAGCGACCAAAACGCTGGCTTGCATCCATAGATGCTTCTCAAGCAAATCCCAGGACGTCATTCTCCCCTTGTACTCGGCCTTAGTGAGGCCGCAGCTGGAGTACTGTGTCCAGTTTTGGGCTCCACAATTCAAAAAGGATGTGGAGAAGCTTGAGAGAGTCCAGAGAAGAGCCACGCGCATGATCAGAGGTCAGGGAAGCAGACCCTACGATGACAGGCTGAGAGCCCTGGGGCTCTTTAGCCTGGAAAAGCGCAGGCTCAGGGGTGATCTGATGGCCACCTACAAGTTTATCAGGGGTGACCACCAGTATCTGGGGGAACGTTTGGTCACCAGAGCTCCTCAAGGGATGACGAGGTCAAATGGTCACAAACTACTACAAGACTGTTTCAGGCTGGACATAAGGAAGAATTTCTTTACTGTCCGAGCCCCCAAGGTCTGGAACAGCCTGCCGCCGGAGGTGGTTCAAGCGCCTTCATTGAACACCTTCAAGACGAAACTGGATGCTTATCTTGCTGGGATCCTATGACCCCAGCTGACTTCCTGCCCTTTGGGGGGGGGCTGGACTCAATGATCTTCCGAGGTCCCTTCCAGCCCTAATGTCTATTAAATCTATGAAAATAAAAACAGATGTTTTATCTCTTCACCAGACTTCAGTTGTATTTGGGGAAAAGGAAACGTGCTTTTACATATAAAAGTGCCAAGTCTCTCTTCCTCTTTTTTCCTGCCCCCCACTAAAAGAAGTACATTGTAGATTAGGGCAAGATCTCCACACTCTTCTCCTTAAGAAAGAAATGCTATCTGTTCAGTGTACAAAACAGTAACTCTGATAAATAAATCCCTAGTGATACACACTGCCTGCAAACATTGATGCTGCAAATCAGTGCAATGAGTAGCTGGAGTTCTGGATTTAGGGCAACTTGTCACAATTATAGCTGATGCAATACCAGGAGTGCCTGCTTTCCAAACACAAAGATATATGCTCTTTTCCTTTACTATTCCAAACAAAATCTTGACCTGTAAAAACTACAATCTAAATTTCAATCACTTTAATCACACTGAAGCAATTTCTTGCTATTTATAACCTCTTCCATGAGAAAGAAAGCTACTATATTTCCTTTGAAAAGGGCAGAGGTTAGAACAACCTTTTATTATAGGACAAGTAATTAAAAAAAAAACAACCCCAAAACCAAAACCTCCCTCAAAAAATCCTCAAAAGGATTCAATTCATTCCTGTGCTTTTAGTATTCCTCCCCACAGCTTTGTACTTTCCTTGAACATTCATTCTCATTGTGCCAAACTTTCTTCATGATCTATAGTAGGGCTGCAGCAGCAGATGGCTATGCACGCTGCACCGATGTTATCTCTGCCTGAGAAGCCAATCCTGGAGTGAGCAATGTATTCAGCTGAATGCATTCATATGCCCATGAGGAGCTCATAGGGCTTTAAAAAATACATGCAAGAAAAGTGTGCAGAATGAAAAGATTTGTACAAAAAAAATGGAAATGATCTCCCACATGTGGGAGAAAAAGATATGTGCACAAAGCACGTCCTCCTACAGGGTCTTCTGAGCCACTTCAAAAGGAGATGAGGAATCAGAACGTAGTAACGAGAGCAGTGTTATTCACAGCAGTTTTAAGAGAAAGGGCCCCACCAACCCAACAGAATATGACATTGGAGAGAGGAGAAAGTGCATAAATAGTAGGGTACCTACTGCATGCCAGATTTGCAGACCAAACTGAGCTCTGGTCAGAGCCCCTTTTAAATGAAGCACTATCACGTGCTAAAAAATTAAGTGCATGCTGCTTTGCTGAGAGGAGATGAAGGTAAGCGCATGTTTAAATCCCGTGCCAAATAGGAGCCTTAGACATTTTCATCACTCTTGCTTCCCCCCCGTAACATTTTTTTCTTAAGGAGTCATATGGGTTCTCAGCAATTCTCAAGGCCTGATCCAAAGCCCTTTGGAGATGATGAAAAGACTCCCAAGGACTTCAACAGGGTTTGAGTCGGGTGCTTCGCAAGGATTTTTAAAGCTGCTGGTTGAAAAAGGCAGAAATACATTGTGATCAATCATCCAGTGACGTTTCACCATTGTGACTCATTTCATTATCCAGTTAAAAGGACTTCTGTTCCCAGAATTGGAACGAGAAGCATCAGAGCACTTAGATGTGTTCCTGAAAGCTTCAAATGAAATACCCATTATACAGCCAGTGTTCCTAAAGAGCTTTCTAACAACTGTATGTATAGGAAGCTAACATTTCAAAAAAGTACCATTCTAATATTTATAAGTGCTGAGAACAAGCTTGAAGAAGTGCTTTTGTATTATCATCTTATACCACAAAAAACATTCAAGTTCTGCTCACAGATCCGAACAATGCAGCAGGATGCTCAACCAGAGACCCGAGCTCCAGTAAGTGCACTTTAACGGACAGACTTAGAAGTCTAGTTTCTGAAAGTTTATTTTCCATTACCAGGATATAGAAGTTTCACACCCTCCAAAGGGCATCACTCTACTTGCTAATGATGTAAGGCTCAAAATCCAAAATTTAAAAACCATCTGACAGATACCCTTAAACATTATCAATATTTGCTGGGAAAAGTCCCAATCTCTTTAACTGAGCTCGCTATCTGTACAATGGGATCACACTACTCATCTTTTGATGAAATCCTAACCCATTTAAATTAACTGAGGTGTTGCCATGAGGGACACTGAATGGTACGGGTGTTGCAAGAGGAGCTGTCAAATGCTGCTATGCGAGAGGTGGGCAAAATGTGGCCCCGGGGGCCAGCTGCGGCCCACCAGGCCATTCTATCCGACCCGCAGGGCCCCTAAAAATTTAGAAAATTAATATTTATCTGCCCTGGGCTGCCTGTCATGCGGCCCTCAATGGCTTGCCAAAACTCAGTAAGCGGCCCTCTGCCCAAAATAATTGCCCGCCCCTGTGCTATGCCAAATCAAGTGATCTCAGGGAAGCTCCTCTAGAAACCCAGGGATGAAGAACAAGACCAGAAGTTGAGATTGTCCTCCAAAGCTATCCAGAAGGCTGGCTTTAAAGAAAAGTGTCAAAAACAGGACGCAACTTAAAATCAAACATAAGAGTTGGAAATACTGGATACACGGCAGCTTTACTGTTTGATTGCACCAAAGACTGGTAGATCCAATGAGGGTTTTAAGAATTTGGTGAATTAAACAACAAACTATTGGCCTTCTTGGTGAGCCAAGAGAAGACAATACAAACTGACAGATACTTAACAAGGTGTCTGTTTTTGCCTGGATGTAGCCTAGCCCCCTCTGTAAATTGTTCCAGTTCTCCCCAGCAATTCATCACACACTCCTTCCACCTATATTTAACAACATTTCATAAAGTATTTAAGACATTTAATATCTACAAAGACATGCTAGTGCTTTCAGATAGAAAGGTAAAATAAGGTAATCATTGTTTTCTGCTTCTCCCTTTGAGGATTATAGCTATAAATTCATTTGGGAGAAAGAAAAAAAGAAGCCAAATTTATGCAGCTGTGTACTCTGTTCCTGGAACAGGCTGAAAAGAATCTGCCAACAACTCACATTTGATGAAAAGTAGAGAAAAGTGAAAAGGGAAATATTACACACGCACTGCTTTGTACTTGATTCAGAGTACGGCTAAGTGAAATTTGGGATTTCCAAATTCTGACATTTCAATGTTTTTCCTTGGCAATCCTTCACAGATGGTCTTCCATGATAGTCTTATCTGTGTGTTTGAAGATGTGTGATGAGGTCAATCCGGACTGATAGACTCTAATGCAACTTGGGCACATGTTTCCATGCAGGGTGGGTGGCTCCAGATTCTTGATTCAGTTTGCAACACGCCGTTTCTGCTGCTCCTGCTTTTCTGTCTTCTTTTGTCATTGTAAGGATTCAAAGTACTAAGATCCTCGCAGCAGCATCTTCCTCCATTTGCGGTGGTCCTGAGTGATAGTCTCATGGTTTCATAGTTGGTAGGATCAGAAGGGACCTGAGCAGATCATCAAGTCTGACCCCCTGCCATCAACTCCCATGAGTTGATGTCAATTTTTTCAAGCTGGCCTTGAGAATGCCCTTGAAATGCTTTCTCTGTCCTCCTCTTTCAGCATACACCTTGATTAAGCTGGGAGAATAAAACTTCGGGAACTGAGAGTCAGACATACAGATGATGTGGCCAATCCAGCAAAGTTGATGTCAGATGATCAGCACCCCAATGCTTGTGGTGTTGACTGGCGACAGGACGTTAATGTTGGCGTGTCTACCTTCCTACTGGATTTGGAGGATCTTTTGCAGGCAGTGTTGATGGTATTTCAACAGCTGGAGATATCTCCCATATGTTGTCCACATTTGAGCTCCACACAGTAAGGTGGGGACCACAACTGCTTGATAAACCATGAGCTTGGTTTCAGATCTGATGTCACAATCTTTGAACACCCATTTCCTCGGGCATCCAAAGGCTGCATTTGCGCATCTGACGTGTCATTGGATTTCTTCAATGTTGGATTTTTGTCAATGGAAGCCATCTCTTTCCCCTCTACCTCAAAGTTTGTATTTTAGTTAGTTATTTTTGAACAATGAACCAGAATGATTTTAATAAACTCCTTCCAGAGGTGGAATAAACTCCCTCCAGAGGTGGTGCAGCCACCTACCCTGGAGGTTTTCAAGAGGAGACTGGACAGTCACCTCACTGGGGTCACTTGACCCCAGTTGTCTTTCTGCCTAGAGCGGGGGGGTCAGACCCGATGATCTGCGATGTCCCTTCCAGCCCTGAACATCTATGAAGCTATGAATAATTGTTAAATACAAAGTTTCATTTTACTTGTAATGTACAGAGAACATTTGTTCTTAACCAGACTGAGCCATTTACCACTTTGTCCCTTACAACTAATCACTGTAGTACTTATCACATGTCGCCAGTTTAACCTGGGTATCTGTAGTCATTAAGCATTTTCTCTGCATCTGGAGCCCAGTCACCCCAACAGCATACCTTAGTTCATGCCCCAGTGATCGAGTCACCTGAACAGAGTAGTTCCTACATACTCTTCCACTGCTGACTTATCACAGAAGCCCCGGGTTCCCATATCTGTCTGGAATGGCCAGCTTAAAAATATCCCAGCAGTCTCAGTTATAAAGATGGTAAATCTCTGGACCAGGTTCCCACCTACAGGTATGCAATGGGGTCCTGGTCTCTGTAGGGACCTCAAGATGCAACAGTAATAATGTAACACAACGTTTGTTAAAAGTAGACAGAGAATGAGACTAAGTAAAATCAACCAGTTGCAGAATTAGAATAAAAGATAATTGAATTGGCTAGTCAGAAACTGTTCAAAGCTGTGACTTGAGATGTCTCTCTGAATTCAGACTGGACTTTCTGACTCAAATGAGTATGTTGCCAAAGGGAAAACCAAAAAGAAGCCACTGAAACCACATGAAATTGCAGGTAATGTCTCCAACTGAGGATCAAACGGATGAAAAGAACATTAAACAAAGGATCTCTATTCAGCTCAACTTTTAGGAGAGGCCTTTTTGGTTGTTAAATAGGCAATTCTTATCAAGACCAAGGTCACCGCTATATATTGTGCGCAAAACGGATTAAACATAAAACTAATTAAGATAAAATGATGACTCACAGCAGGGGCTTTAAGCATCAATTTCTCTGATGCTGTTATGACTTATTGCGCACTTTTAATTTCCTCCCTCGTTGTGGCTCGTGCCAGATCCAACACAGTTATTCAGGGCAGTGAAGACTTTGACCCTTCCTCGGCATCACTGATATTGGATGTAAACCTGGAATCCATGCAAAGTCAACAGAAAGAATCCCACTAACTTCAACAGGCATTTTATCAAGCAAATTTCCAAAAATAAAGTTAACTAATTAACTGCATTGATTCCTTTATTGTTCCAAGAGCAATAACAGCAATTAATTGGTTCCCATTAAGTGCTAGTTGTCAACGTCCAGTCTGAAAACATGACTTAAAGTTCTGAACTGTGATGCCTTCCATCTGTAAAAGGCCAGAATCAAGCCATCTGTGTCAGGCAAACATGCTCCACACACCATATACAGCCATGCCATGTACCAAGGGAGAAACCTGACCGCAGGTTCAATCTCAGACCTTATATAAATAAATGCAAAAATCATGCCATGGGAGGAGAGAAACTCTTGAGTTCATCCAAGTACGTAACATGCTGTAGAGCATGAACCCCGTCAGAGAGACCACAGTGTTGAAATACTAGAGCTCTATGGTGAAGTATGTTTTGTTTCATCTTAATTCAAATATTTATGAAGGATAATAGAAGCCAATGTTTTGCTCACACTTTAAACTATATTCTTCCATTCAGCAAATTCATGATTTATTACAGGTGGGCTCATCTTTTAAACAGGGCGGTTTTTACGGTGTTCAATTGCACTGTTGTCATCCAAAATAGAGTGTCATCAGAATTTCTTCTTTGCAGGTATTTGGACTAATATTTAGAATTTGGTCTGATATTTAAAACCATTTTTATTATTATTTCCCATTAAATGAATGTTCTGGAGGGAAAATAAAAATATATATATTTTGGTGGGTGGGTTTTCATTGTTATAGTAACAACTTACAACATTTCGTTTCATCTCCGTGATAGCAATAACTCCTGACATTTTATAGCATGATACATTCTTATTTATTGTACAAATCAACACAGGAACACCTGGGAATTTAAATGTTTTTTTCATTTTTAAACAACTAAGGACAGCTGCTATTTAGTGCTGATTGAAACAGCATCTCTTCTTTTCTAGATAAAAGAAAGTATCATCTGTTCTTCATGTCAACAAACACTTTGATACTGAAAACATGAAAAAATAGTTGTCAGAAATGTTACCACCACTCAGATGTCAAAAATAACATTAAAGCAAAAAATATATATATATATACACACACCCACAAAAATACTAGAGTAAAATTCCAGAACTTTTCAAAATGTTTCAGAAAGGAAAACCCTTCATTGAAAAAATTTGCTTTCTTGTTGCCATAGGAATTTCTGGCAAAACGAAAAGCTGGGTTTTTTTCCAATGGTTTCAATCTCAGCAAACCCACATTTTTTTGTCAATTCCATTTAAACGCATGATCAGGGAGAAGCTACAATTTGGCCAAACTGTATTTCCACGCAATAACTAGTTCCTACTGACATTAGGATGTAAAGTCTCAGCTGCAGCTTATGGCTGTTCAGCAAATCACCGTGAAATATTCCAATCAACCATGGCAACACAATGTACTTGTAACAAATAAAATCCCACAGAAATCCCAAGGCATGAAACAAGGCTGTCCTATCATGCAGTTCTCCCCAAAAGTTTGAAAGTTTAGCTGTCTTGCAGGAAATCAAAACCAGTTACATTTCCCTTTAAACTTTCCCTCTAAAGGTCAACCCAAAGTGAGCATCAATTCAAATTAGATTGTGCAGATCTTCATGGCTTGAACCTGCCTTCTCAAAACACATTTTTTCCTCTGATGAGTGAAAGTTAACCATTTATTTTAAACTGAGTTTGCACTCTCTCATATAAATAGGGCTGTTGAACATTACCGTAATGATTGCTTATGATTCCTTACAAAAACTCAAGCATACATAGCTGCCTGGGTTACATTCTTACCATTTTTGCAAGACTTCTTTCATGATTGCTTACTCTTCTCTTCTTCATGTCTTAATATAGACAAACTCATGTTTTTTTGTATACGGCTAATGCATCTGTCAACATTCCAGCTATGACTTCAGGCCCCCACAACTGAGGTTTTCCTCCTACCCTTTGGGAAACACTTTCATTACATTTATATTGCAAAATTTCAGTATAGTCAATATAGTAGATACTTAGGGCATTGAAAAAAAGTTTGGTTCTGCATGAAAAAAAAAATCAGAGTTAAAATATTTCAATCCCTATGATGTTTACCTAATGGCAATGCATTCTTGGTAAAGGTGCTTTTGGTTCAGGAAATGATAAAAACCCAGACAACTCACTGAGTTCAAACCAACCCAAGCCACACTAAGCATTCAGCACAGATAACTGATTAAAATTGATACAGGTATCTTAAGCAACCTACCAAAGTAATGAGAGAAAAATTATTTAAAAGTTGCATCCACAAGAAAGCAATTATACAATAAGGTAAAAAAAAAAAAAAAACCCCAACCAAAACCTGTTTGGATTTAAAAACCAATAAGCTACATCAATAACTGACATCAATATTAAAATATATTAGCTTGTAAATGCTAGGCAAATTGGACCACAAAGTAATTACAAGAATTACGATTGCAGGGGGGACAGGAAGAGCTTTAGAGAGGGAGAGGCAGGAGCACTCTTGATGCACTCCTGATTCCCAACAAGTTGCTGTTCTCCATAATGGAAATCTACTTCAGATTCTGTTCAGTTGTTCGAGTATAATTATTCTCCATGCAGGATAAAACATCCCTTGCTTTGATGATCTATTGGGGGGTGGGAGGGGGGGTGGGGGTTCAAAGTAGGTAATAAAGATAAAGATAATGTGTTCCTGCTACAGTGCAATAAACTGCTTTTAAAATCAAAACAGAGAATTTTTCTATTGCCACCATCTTGGTTCACCTGAGAAGCCACTGATTTGGGCTACAGGCCAGAAGAACAAATTATGAGGCTAGCAGCCGAAAAAGTGATCAAGAGGAACAAGTGATGAGCCCCAAGTGGAAAAATAAAGAGTGAAAGTAACCATCCAGGAAGTAAAGCCAACTCCAGAACAGTGGCTGTTAGCTCGAGCTCAGGATCAGCTCCAATTTTAGGACAGATGTTAGGCCAGGCCCACCCTGCCATCGTCATACAGCCCAACAGAAAAGGTGCATTATGCATCCTTTCCCAGATGCATAATGATTACTATCTTGATCATCACCAGAGACTGGATACAAGATCTCCAGAGCTATAGCAAGATTCATTTCCGGTCTGAAAGAGAGGATAAAGCCATTAGTTGACAGCTGCCACAGATTCATATCCTGTGGACTGGCCACTCAAGGAGAACGTGCAACCCGTGTGGGACAGCGTGTTACAAAGGAAAAGGACAACTGTAGGTTTCAAAGGCACTCAGGCTCTGGCCAGAGATTTCCCATTGGACCTTGGGCAAGGCACTTAAATTTCTCCGCACTTCATTTCCCCATTTGTAAACTCCTTGGGACAATGCAAGCACAGCACCAACTACAATAAGGTCCTGAACTCGATTAGCATCTGTAAATGATTTGTGTTCCTAATAACCTATTATAATACGATGTTTAGGCAACAGGCTACTGGCAGGAGAAGTAATTCGTAACCTTTCCAGTGTCAAAGCACCATCATTCAAACCCATACCTATGCAGAGGAATGAGAATGTCGTCTCTGTGGCAATGGAGGCCGCTGCCATAAAGCAGGGGATGGGGAATCTTAAAAGAGAATTGGTTAAAAATAAAGAAGTGAGAAGGGAAAGCACTCACTCCCTTTCACTGCAGATCCTGCTAAAATCAAACAGCTGACAAGGGCAGCCAAAGTCTATGCAGCTGCTCCCTTCTGAAACCCAGGTGCTTCATCTTGTTTTACTAGGTAGTCAGCCAGAAACCGGCTTATTGGAGTGGGTGCAGTTTGACCCCAGCTGCTTTTCAGAAAGCAGAAGTAGCTCACCATTGTTCAGATTTAAATGCGCCTGCTGCCTCCTAATACAAGCTAAGCCTCTGGAGTGTAAATCACACCAGGGCAGATGTGTATTCTGGGATGGTTTCCAAGAACTCCTCCATGAAGAGCTACAGCACTCGATACCAGTTATGCTACTCGGAGAGTCCTTCCAGCTGCAAGGGTCTCACAGTAGCATGGAGGATGCACTCTGAATAAACTCTAGGGAATTGGTGAGGAAAATGAGTAAGAAATAGGCAGAGCCAGCCTCAAGGAAAAAGGTGCCCTGGGTGAACTTGTGTTCTGGCATCCCATCCTCCCCCTCCAAGTCAGCAGCGCTGCTGCATCCAGAGACAGGGGCAGGTGGGCAGGGGCACGGGGTGCAGTCCAGCAGGGAAGCCGGGCCGCATGTTGCACTAGGCGGGCAGGCACTGCTGCTGCTGTGCAGGAACAAGGCAGGTGGACTGGAGCAGGCACCACCATACCTGCATGGGCCCAGCCTGGCTCCCCCTAAGTAGCAGCTGGAATTGGGGGGCAGGCTTGGAGGAGACCACTGCATGTGCATGTGCAGCACCCCCGTGACTGCAGCGCCCTAGGCAGTTGCCCACATCACCCACCCAAGGCCAGCTTTGGAAATAGGTTACAGAAAATATAGAGTTGGCTGCCAAACAGCTTCTGTGGGGTGGAGTTGCTATTCTTCTTCTAGCAAATTACTCATACACTAGCCTGGGTCTTCCCTAGCACCTGCAGTCCTCCATTATTTTTTCTCACCCACTTGCGAGACCAATTCCGTTTTCACCCAAGAATTAAGATGCCAGTCCCCCTATATTCCAATTTCTGAGCAGCAGACCCTTTTTCTGCCCCTTTTACCAACATACAAATGATCATAGGTATTACTTTATTGAAATCTTGAGCACATCACAATATTTCAGAAAAGCTTGGACTATGAAAATTGAAGGAATATAAAAAGATGACAAGACCTAAGACTGCACTGTCCCCACCTGTATTATTTCCCCCCGCCCCTCCAAACAGTCTGCTACCTGTGCGAGTTGAACTATGAATTGCCAATGCAGATCAGACCAGTTGGCAAAGATTCAGGGCTAGTGGGCTCAACAGGAGTCAGAGTTGGAGGAAGGTCCATGAGCAGTAATAAGATAATCCTTTCCCAAATGAATATTTTTCTGAAGCCGTTGTACATCATACTGTATCAGTTTCCCTGCTGCAGACACACTAACAAAACCCAGCAGCCCAGAATTTTTACTATAAGCATTTTGCAAGACTGAAGTTTGACAACACACTGAAAGGTAGGTTGATTGTGGTGATTCAGGCACTCTCTTCTTTGGCTTCAAGATGGCTCTTGTGCAAGTCCAGCATATAGGCTTATGTCTCACCCAATTTGTTAAGACACCTTGCACCAGGAGATGCAAGTCATGAAATTAGATTATCCTCTGCCAACTCCCAGTGACCAGTTCTTCTGACCAGAGAATATCAACTAATGAAGATGCAACAGTTCTCCATCAGACACACCCAGCTTTGTTATAGAACTGTGTGCAATGTAAAGGGATAGAAATGCCATCTAGTGCAAATATTTGCCTGAGGGTTCAGGCTAAACTAACTGAAGTTGTTTGTAGTATTTCAGTGGGGAAAAAAAGAAGTCAACATAATGTTTAACAGGGTCCACAAAAAGCACATATACTCACCTAAGAAAAACTGGAAAGCAAAGATGACAGCCAAGTAGCAGGAGGCAAAGAACCTAGATTTAAGAACCTCTGGTGACATTTTCCCGTTCCATTTACAGCATACAGAGCTCCCAAACGCGCTTTGAAACAAAGGACCTATATAATGTTTTTTGTTTGTTTTAATCCCCACAAGGTTGTGCCTGGGTCATCACTTCATCCCTTCTTCAGTATAGGAGACTGACTGGAAACCAGTTGATGATAGTCTACTGTTAAAAATGCAGCCCTATCCACCACCTGTGTTTCCTGGACCATTAATAATCCATTGCCATTTCGCAATAAGACCCTAGCTAAACTCGCTTTCATGCAGCTTGGCCAAGTGGTTAGGGAACTGGAATGGCACTGGGGAAACCTGTGTTTCATTCCTGTGCCCCTGACCTGCTGCGTGACCCTGGGCCAGTCACCTCCACTTTGTGCCCATTTCCCCAGACTTTTGCATATTTAGACTGCGAAGCGCCTAGGGCAGGAGCTCCCCTTCAATGATCGCACTGAGTTTAGCATAATGAGGCTCTCTTGGTAGAAGTCTCTCAGTGCTATTAGGGTACTAATGAATAGTAATATACCTAGAGCTGAATGATGTCACTATTCTTTGGCTTTGGTGAAAACCTACTGTAGAACTTAATGAAAAACAGCAAGGTAGAGTTAAGCAGCACCTTTGAAAGCTAAATGCAAGGGATTCATAACTTAACAATGCTCAGGCTGTTAACTTGAAAACACCTTTACTAAAAAGCATCCACATTTTAGTCTTCTGCAAAATATGATTTTAGGTCACTCTCTGTGGCCACAGTTTATCCTGAATTACCAAGACTGCATTCAGCTTTCTCCAAGCATTTTTTTCCCACCTCCTCTTGCTTTATGATCAATGCCTCAATGGCTCCAAAAATGCAATTGCCACACTGACCTTTAAAGTGGTCTTGCACAATAGACTCAGACAGCCCAAAGGCATATTCCCCAGTCAAGTGCAGTTAGTGGTCACGTTCCCAAAGCCAGGGCCCAGAGACACATTAACCATCAAACTGCCTCCTCCCTCCAAGTGTTTGAATCACTGGCTGTTCTTGATAGTCTTGCCATTTAAGAGTTTAGTGGAAAAGCTGCAAGTCAAGCTTTGTGTGAATATTAGAAACATGGCTGAAACCCTCAAGACTCCAGTGGCAAGAAGGATGTTTTGCAGACAGCAGGGAGAGACTTTCAAAAGGCACAGGGAAGAAGTTAGAGTAAAATCCATCAGAAACCTGTTGCTAACTCACGTATGCCTTTTAGCATACTGCCACCATCAGGGCTAGGGACAGATATTACACATAAACCAGTTTAAGTGATCAGAAACTGGTTTAAACCTGTAACAGAACAGAAGTTCAATGCACACAAACCAGTTTGAAGATGGCTGAAACTGGTTTGATATAAACCTGGTTGAATGTAGTATCAGATTTAACTGATTTGGATCAAACTGGTTTATGCAATGTCTGTCCCAGACCCCTTCCTGGTTTAAGTTAAACCAGACTCCCCCCAGCATGCTCTCTGGCCGGGGTGGGACACTGTTCCACAGCAGAGCTGACCCCTCTCCTCTGCTCCCTCGCTGGAGCTCAGCAGAGACTGCAGGCATCTTGCCTGGCTTCCCCCTACTCCCCCGCTCCCCTCCCCATCCCCTCTGCCTTGCACAGACACCTCTCAGCATTAGCTAGCAGACCACATGCAGGCTACAGTCCATGCTGTGGCAGACAGGACACAAGCAGAATCGATAGGTATTTGGTAATGTCCCTCTGTTGTTTTCTTAATGGGCTGATAAACACTGAGTTAGGGGTGATAAACACTGTTATCAATTCGGGGCTGCGCTGGTCAGGAGGGAGGGGAATCTCTCCCTAATCAGAGCATCCTGTCCGGGCCTGGCCATGTTCCCCTCAGCTCAGCAGTGTGGAAGGGAAGGGAGGGCTGCTCTAGCACCTGTCGGCTTCTAGCCCGAGTCACTGCAGGCATGTGCCTGCATTTCTTCAGTCCAGAGGAGATATCCATATGGTTACAAACTGGTTTAGCCTATCCAGGTTAGACTAACCTGCAAAGATTGAATCAATTCAGGCTCAGGCTTTTTGAATGTCTGTCCCTAGCCTGGGAGCTCTGTGCCACCATGCATATTACACCCCTTGCCTGATCGCCTTTTCCCCACTCCCCCCAGCCCCTTGCAGGCTGGAACTCTGCCAGCCTGCAAGGAGAACCCCACTGTTTCCCATGTTTTTCTCCTTAAAAGTAAAAAATCTGTGTTTTACCACATTTTTCTGTGGCAAATGGAAAACCAGGATCCCTGGTAATAAGTAATAATGAAAAGAAAGATGAAAAAGCTTTTTCCTCTCCAGGTTAAAATTTCTGATCTGAATTTAGTGCTTATGAAAGATGCTGGATTTTCTAACCAGAAAAAGGAGATCTTTCATGTAGCACTAGAAGACATAATTATCTGTTGTATCCATAAAAATACAGCAAGCAAAAGTACTAGCAGCAGAAGTTTCAAACTCCTGCAAAGTAGCATTGTGCCCAAACCCTACTCATGTAAGTATACTATTTAATACACTGAGTGAAATCCTGGTCCTACTTCAGCTAACTTCTATTGCCTTTAGTAGGGCAGCATCTCTCCCATGTTGTTTAAAACTAAATGCTAGAGAAGAAAAATAAGCTGCAAAGTTAACATTTGCCATAAGGTCATAGGGAGGTCTTTTCATTGGCTGACTGGCTCTCTGAAAAAGATGTTCCACTATGACTGGTAAACAACAGGACATATTTGACAAAATGGATTGGGTAGATATTACAGATTTAGCATAAAGAAAGGCCAAACATTAAAAGAGCATGTAGCAGTAGTAATCCTGATCTGTACTTGATGCACAAATCAATACTCAAAAAAGTTCAAAGAAAAGCTTCTATTTGTCAAGGTGGGCAGACAACAGTTAACAGCAAGTATTTCTGCTTTACTTAATATTTTCCCTTCCTTCAGATGTGCACTCACACACACACACACACACTTTTCTAGCCTTTTTTCATATAAACCTAAAACTCCAAACTAAACACAGGGAGCGTCACATGTGCCAAAGGACAAAATTCCAGTCCCACTGAGGTCAATGGCAAATCCTCATTTGTTACTGAACACTGCCAGGGTTGGGGTCTGAAGACCCTGGAGAGAAATCCAAGTAACAGTCAACAGTGTTTTCATAGATTCATAGATGTTAGGGTCGGAAGGGACCTCAACAGATCATCGAGTCTGACCCCCTGCGTAGGCAGGAAAGAGTGCTGGGTCTAGATGACCCCAGCTAGATGCTTATCTAACCTCCTCTTGAAGACCCCCAGGGTAGGGGAGAGCACCACCTCCCTTGGGAGCCCGTTCCAGACTTGGGCCACTCGAACTGTGAAGAAGTTCTTCCTAATGTCCAATCTAAATCTGCTCTCTGCTAGCTTGTGGCCATTGTTTCTTGTAACTCCCGGGGGCGCCTTGGTGAATAAATACTCACCAATTCCCTTCTGTGCCCCCGTGATGAACTTATAGGCAGCCACAAGGTCACCTCTCAACCTTCTCTTGCGGAGGCTGAAAAGGTCCAGTTTCTCTAGTCTCTCCTTGTAGGGCTTGGTCTGCAAGCCCTTAACCATACGAGTGGCCCTTCTCTGGACCCTCTCCAGGTTATCTACATCCCTCTTGAATTGCAGCGCCCAGAATTGCACGCAGTACTCCAACTGCGGTCTGACCAGCGCCCGATAGAGGGGAAGTATCACCTCCTTGGACCTATTTGTCATGCATCTGCTGACGCACGATAAAGTGCCATTGGCTTTTCTGATGGCTTCGTCACACTGCCGGCTCATGTTCATCTTGGAGTCCACTAGGACTCCAAGATCCCTTTCCACTTCCGTGCCACCCAGCAGGTAATTCCCTAGAAAAAAAATTTAAAGGAAAAAAGGCTTTATTTTTTCCTGACATGTAAAACAACTTGTACAAGTCCAGTCCTCTCATCTCTGGCCAGACCACAATTCCCGCCCTGACTGCAGTTGAGTGATCAGGCATAGTACTGCAGATTGGCTTTTTTCTTGGCCTGAACCTCCAGGATTCCCTCCATGTAGTCCTCGTGGGTGAGCTCTGTGGCTCCACGCCGGAGAGCAATCATCCCTGCTTCCACACACACAGCCTTGCACTGTGCTCCATTGAAGTCATCTGTGCAGCCCTGTTTTTTAAAAAACAGGTGTTGTTTTTTAAAAAAGAAACTATGCCCATGTATTTTACTGCTAATTATTCTACTTACTGGAAATGGTTCTTAGTCCTGAATAAAATTATGGGTCGGTTCCTTCAGTCATAACAAAGAAAGCTCCTATTTACATCAATAGGCATTTTGCCACGGTAGAAATAGAAAAAATAATCCAAGAGCTCTTTAAATTCCTTGTTTTTCTTTTTTTAATGCGTCAGTCACTTGCACAGCTCAGAACAGACCCCAGGGTTATGACTCCTCATCCAATACTGTGTCCCCTAGTCCACAAAGCTACAGCAAAAGCAAATACCACAATGTTGGCCCAGTTCCACATCCACTACAGTCCACTCTGGTCTCCGTATGAAATTATTCTCCTGCCATCACAAGTTTCCACACTGTCCCACCCCAATCAATCTACCAGGCAGTCTAACACTCCAGTTATCTTGTACATTGGAGGTTTTGCAGCTGGGAATTATTTGATCATTAATGTTATTCACTTTGTACTGAGGAGCCTCAGTCAGAGGCTAGGACTCTGTGCAAGGTATCCCACATGGAAGACAAAAGTGGGATTATGATGATAACCAAGTTGTATAAGGAAGGGGCGCTTCACCCTCTGCCCATGGGCCAGATGCAGCCCACACAGCAGTGTCATCCAGCCTACAGGGGTCCCCAGGGTAGCAATGGCAGTGTTAACTGCTGCTCCCCTGCTGCCTAACTTCCAGACCCATGGGAAGCCCTTCCAGCAACTAGCATGGCCCTAAATACTAGATTGGGCACACTAGGCCTGATCCAGGTGACATGAGGCAAGACCTGGAAGCTCAGGGCCCAACATGAGGGCAGTGTAAGATGGGATCCAGGTGGCACAAGGCTGGATCTGGGCACACGGGACTCAACCCCACATGGGATCTATCCTACAGACCGGCTCCATGCCACTAATCCAGCCCAGAGCACCAAAATGTTATGCACCACTGGTACAAGGGGATCTAATATCTATTCTATGTAAGAAGCAAGTGTTTGTATTATTACTGGCCTCTAATTAAAGACGGTTTCTCCAGCAGGCAGTCATGCCAGCCATGTTCCCATCAGAACTACATAATGAGAGAATTAACCGGCCATACAAACCAAAATCCCAAACACTGAGATACAAATTGAATCAGGAAGGTCATTTTGCACAGAGGCCATAGCTAATGCTGAAAGCCACATGCTCTCTCTACATTATTTATCCTTCCGATTATGAAGGGGAGCACCGAACACTGAAGTTAAAAAAAAAAAAAAAAAGGCAAAATGCTTTTATTTTGGCTAAAGGGCTATCTAAATACATCTCATGAATAATTATAATACTAGGCAATTCCATGGAGCCTTCCAACTAAGGATCTCCAAGCCATTTGCTAATGTTAGAGTGAATCAAGATTCATCAGCCTCGTCAGACAGGAAAACGTAGTATTATCTCAGTTCTACAGATGAGGAAAATGTAGGACAGAGGTGTTAACTGACTTACAAGGGACACAAGTGTAGAAGAAAATCAGAAACAGAACCCAAACCTCTTGCTTAAGAGTCGCATGATTTTATCAAATAATCACCCATTCCTGTCCATGACTCATCTGGAGACATTTTGATCCTTGCATTACCCTGCCTTGTTCACAATTACATTAGTGTTATTGGCATTATACAGGTATTTAAAAACAAAACAGTAGCAAACAGATGCTGTAAACCCTTAAACAAGGTTAACTTCACTCAATCTGATAGAGAATTACCAAGGATAAACCATGGTTTTTCCACCCCAGGGTAGCGGCTTCCCTGCAGTCTAGGAATACAGTGCTATAATAGATATATATTGTGCAACCTACCCTAGGATAGTTGTTTGTCTGTATGTTCCTGATCCCAGAAATGTATATTGGCATACAAAACAATACGTTGGTCTGCCGAAGGCCTCTCAAAGAAGGCTTTTTTCCCTGAGCTGTGTGTGAAGCATTGAAGACAACTCAAAAATAGTAGAACAGACAACACTGAGCTGAGCGGATATTATTGGCCATTGATCACAGACTTTTTGCAGCAATCAGTGCTGCAGCCTGTTAAGAAATTCTTCACACAGATGCCTCACATTGCCACAGACATGCTTTTATTTTTAAACACAAGAATGCCAGCCTAACCACACTTCACAGTGGGTTGCTTTGGAAGTCATCAGGGCACAAACAGCTGAGTCAGTGGGGAATAACCATCAACAGCAGAACAACTAGCACCCAAAGATACTGTTTTAAAGCAGATTTCCTTAGCAAATACAAATAAGGCAATAGGAAAGAGATCCTTTCACTTAAGGCATTGAAGTAGGACTCAGGAAATAAGCGTTGCTCTATTACATTCAAGATCTAGCAGAGCACGTACAAAGGCTGTAAAAAAATCCAGCATTTTGCAAGAATTAGCCCCTGCCAGAAGACAGGAGTCTAGAACAGGGGCCGTCAACCAGGGATACGAGTACCTCCTGTACACCACCGCCTCCCAGGAACAGGACCACGGTGGGGCAAAGGCAGCAGCCACCCGGTCAGTCAGATGTGGGGGGGGGGCGGGAAAAGGGGCAGGTTGCATGCAGCAGTGGCTGCTGCTATCCACTACCCCATGCTGCTGCCACTCCATGTCCAGGTGCACACTATTCCTCCCTACCACCACCCTCGCTCTGCATCCAGCCGTGCCCCCCCCCCCTTGCATCTGACTGTGCACCACCCTCCCCGCCATTCTGCATCTGGCCACTGGGGGTACACTTACTAAAAGAGGTTGAAAATCCCTGGTCTACAAGTTCTGGGCAACTGAAGTCAAGGACAGAAATCTCAGGGCCCTGATTTCACCCTCCAAGTTTTGCATTATGCAGTTGTGGAGTATTTGGCAGAAAGAGCCTGAATAAATCAGATGCAATTTCAAGGTTTTGACTAAAATAAGGAAACATCTCCCTTTTAGCTAAGTACAGATAGTCAAAAGCCTGAGGCTGAATCAATTTAATATTTGGAAATTGAATCCAAAGAATATAAACTGCATAGATTGAACTGATAAGCAAATGAACAGACATTCACTTTTGATTCCAGAAATGCAGCCACATACTTGCAATGGCCAAGCTAGAGCACACCTCCCTGCTCCACTGGAGCAGGCAGCTTGGGCCAAGGCTAGCCCACTCACCCTGCAGGGGGAGGGAGGTTTCCTGGGGAGGTGCAAAGCATCCTGGGATGCTGAGGGACTGCGAGTTGACTTGAATCCGGAGGGGATCTGGGAGAGAAGTTCAATAAATTGATTTAACCAAAATCAGTTCAGTCTGAGACTACATGTATCTAGATTTATCTTAAAATTGGTTTCAGCCATTTTGAAAGCAGTTTACATGCACTCAACTTCTGTTGCATTACAGATTTGAATTGGTTTCTGATCATTTATACCGGTTTATGGGTAATTTCTGTCCCTAGCCCTGATGGCTGCTAAGAGACATGTGCTGGTCTTGCTCTGGGACTGAAGCAGAGCTCAAAAGTAAGTAAAGAGAGATTCCCCTTAACTTTTTTTTTTTTTGGGGGGGGGGGGGGGAGGGGGAAGAGCAGAAATCTAATTTAAAGACTTTCAGTAGACCTGATTTCCAGAGTGCAGATGCTTGGCATTTCCTCCAGACCTGACCTCTTTATAAAGTGTTTCAAACTGGGCCCCTCACAATGGAGGCATCTAAAAATTAAATTCTGAACATTTTGAAAGTCTCCCAATTTCCATCAGATAGACTTTCAACATATCTGCGGTAACTCCAGTCAGTCTCTTTTATGTTTGTGAATCATCATGTTAATTGGTAGGGCTATACACATATTACTGTGGATATATGAACAGCATCTGCACCAAACTGAATGGGACAGATGCATTTTACCATCCATGTTAATAAAGCTGAATAGTCTTTATGTAAACTCATTGTGCTACTCACGGATGAACTGTAGAAATATTTAAAATAAATCTCTTAAACATCAAAATATTGAAACTGTTATTGTCAGTGTATTTTAGTTGCTATGGAATACCTCAATTCCAGCGTTAGCCAACATCTGATGAAAGATCCTGTATTGGCTTTAAATTATACAGCTAACTATGTGGAACCAGAAATAGCAGCTACTCATTTCTAAGCAACAGCTAAAAAGATTTACGAACAGGAAGCCTTAAACATCTTGAATATACTTTGCACAATAATATCTGGAGACTGTAATCACTCCATAACTCCTTCAATAGACAAATCCATAAAGCAAAGTTGGAGGAAAAATCACTTAGCTCCAACGCCATAAAATATTCCTTTTGCTTGGGACATCCAGGATTTAATGAATACAAAAGCCATGGAAGCAAGTTTAAACAACACCAGAGAACAAGCAAGTGGGTCTTCTGTAAAACACACCAGAAATACATTGGGAGTTGTAGAAATTTCTCTCAATTCAAGAACTCATAGGATATAGGCAAATTAGCGCTGTGTGCACAGAAATGGGTTCTAATGATGCTAAAATTGATTAAACAGAAAATCATTAGCATTAGCATCCAGAAAGGCATGACATCAAAAAGGTTCATACAGCATTTTTGCAAAATTCAGGTTGGCTAATTGAAGTCAGTCTCATCAAGGCAGGGTGCCATGCTGGCTGGCATCAGTTTACAGCTCCTGACACCTACAGACAGTGGCCTTAAAATTAATTAAACTAGTGAGGGGTTTTTCTTCCTCATAAGCAAACCATGCATATAGTGTCAGCTTGACACTAATCAAGCACCTGGCTCCCCTAGGGAAAAGTGTGTTTGGTGGAAATTTCAACATCAACTCAAACATTACTGAACTCAAATTCTGACTCCTCAAGTTTCACTAAAGCACTGTCCCATTAAGGCTTGCTAGAGGGAGGCATTTCTAACAACTAGTTGTTAGAAAGCAAAATAGCCATTTGCTTAAATGTGTGAAACAAAAGTTGAGCTGAGAAATGGGTCAAGATGAAGGAAGCGTACAAATGCATAACTCAGAAGGGCAGTGCCAAAGGCGACTCACATAGCCAGGCTAGGAGCAAAAGTTCAGGAGGGTCAGTAGAAAAGAGTGGGAAACATGTATAGGAAGAGACTGGAAAACAAGTATGGAGGAAACAAAGAAAGGGGAGCCTTGAATCAGCCAAGGAGGCATGGCAGCCGACAAAAGATGTCCCTAATCAAAGTGGGTGTTTGCCCTGTAATTCTGCATCTAAGATTCAGAGTCACTTCGAAATCGCTTAAAATCACGGTAGCACCAACATGATCCAGCATCAGTCCCAAAGTTATTTTGGGATACAGAATAATCTCTACATGGGAGAGGGGGAAAGAAACCCCCGTGTAAAAGTACAAGTCTAAGCACTGGCACAGAAAAATTCCTTAAAAGATGAGAGAGAAAGGCTTGGAAAGCACAGACTGTGCCCGAGGGACAAAAGCAAGCAGGGCAGGAGGACAGAATTTTGCCTCAACCTTCACAGGCAAAGGCAGCTCCCAAACCACTGCACCGGCAGCACAGTTTGGGGAGGAGGTGAGCGGCCAACAGCGGTGAAAGAACAGGTTAGGGACTACATAGAAAAGCTGGACGTGTAAAAGTCCATGAGGCCAGACGGAATGCACCCAAGGGTGCTGAGGGAGTCCGCTGATGTGACTGCAGAGCCACTGGCCATCATCTTTGAAAACTCATGGTGATCAGGAGAGGTCCCAAATGACTGGAAAAAGGCAAACATAGTGCCCATTTTTAACAAAGGGAAGAAGGCAGATCCAGGGAACTACAGCCCAGTCAGCCTCACCTCAGTCCTGGGAAAAAATCAGGGAGCAGATCCTCAAGGAATCCATTTCTAAGCACTTGGAGGAGAAGAAGGTGATCAGGAACAGTCAGAATGGATTCACCCAGGGCAAGTCATGCCTGACCAACCTGATGGCTTTCTATGCCAAAGTGACTGGCTCTGTGGATGTGGGGAGATCAGTGGATGTGGTGTATCTTGATTTTAGCAAGGCTTTTGATACCATCTCCCACAGCATTCTCCCAGGCAAGCTAAGGAAGTACGGGCTGGATGAATGGACTGTAAGGTGGATAGAAAATTGGCTGGAGCATCAGGCTCAGGAAGTAGTAATCAATTACTCACTATCTAGTTGGCAGCCGCTATCAAGTGGAGCGCCCCAGGGGTCGGTCCTGGGGCTGGTTTTGTTCAATGTCTTCATTAATGACCTGGAAGATGGCATAGAGTACACCCTCAGCAAGTCTGCAGATGACATCAAGCCGGGGAAAGTAGTAGATACACTGTGGGGTAGGGCTAGGATTCAGAGTGACCTAGACAAATTGGAGGATTGGGCCAAAAGGCATCTCGCGAGGTTCATCAAGGACAAGTGCGAAGTCCTGCACTTGGGACAAACCCATCCCATGCACCAGTACAGGCCGGGGGCTGACTGGCTGGGCAGCAGCTCTGCAGAAAAGGACCTGGGGGTTACAGCGGACAATAAGCCAGATGCAAGCCAGCAGTGTGCCATTGCTGCAAAGAAGGCTAATGGCATACAGGGCTGCATTGGTAGATGTGTTGCCATCTGGTCAAAGGAAGTGATTATTCCCCTCTATTCAGCACTGGTGAGGCCACATCTGGAGTGCTGTGTCCACTTTTGGGCCCTCCATTACAGAAAAGTTATGGACAAATTGGAGAGTCCAGTGGAGGGCAACAAAAATGGTTCGGGGGCTGGGGGACATGACATATGAGGAGAGGCTGAGGGAACTCAGTTTATTTAGTCTGCAGAAGAGAAGACTGAGGGTTGATTTAACAGCAGCCTTCAACTCTCTGCAGGGGGGTTCAAAAGAGGCCTGTTCTCAGTGGCAGCAGATGACAGAACAAGGAGCAACAGTCTCAAGTTGCTGCAAGGGAAGTTTAGTTTGGATATTAGGATGAATTTTCTCACTAGGAGGGTAGTAAAACACTGGACCAGGTTACCCAGATAGGTGGTGGAAGCTCCATCCTTGGAGGTTTTCAAAACCCGGCTAGACAAAGCTTTGGCTGGGATGATCTAGTTGGGGCTGGTCCTGCTTTGGGCAGGGGGCTGGACTAGATGCGACCTGCTGCGGCCCCTTCCAACCACAACTTTCTATGATTGCAAGACAGAATGCTTTTTTGTTGTGGCTAATTATTACAGTATTTCACACAGACTGGGAAGCAAGACCCTGCATATTCCCTGTACTACACAAGACAGAATACATTACTGAACATGGCATGATCACTCATTCATGTGATTCCTTGTACTCGCATAAGCAAGCCAGCTGCTCATCTCAATCTTTGAAATGCTAGTGCAGCAAAACACACCGGCATCCAATTTTGGGCCTCTCAATATTGGTAATATTTTGAAACAAACATTTTTCTTGCTTAATGCCCCCAAGCAAAACCCAATGAAGTCAGCGGGACTCTTTCCATTCACTTTAGTGGGCTTCGGTTCAGCCTTAAGTGCGTGCCAGTTTGAAAATGCTCTAGACAGAAGTAGCAAATATGTAGGGAAAGATGGTTAATCAGAGAGACTAAGAAGATGAAACCAGATACAAACTCTAACTGTCCTCCGTTATGTGCTCACATCTCTGGTTATTCTCAGTAGGTGCTCAGCATGCATATCAGGGAATTAAATTCAAGCCCAGAGACTATTGTCAGCTTATGATACTAAAGAGATAAGATTTATCTGACCAAGCACAGAGATTAGCGCACAGAGCTATTGGCTCATAGGTACAATACTGTTTATTAACAAAGTAATTTGTTGTAAACAGCAACTATGAAAAGGAAGTGCTGTTAAGCATTAAGAAAATCATTATCAGCTTCATGCTCACCAAAACAGGAGTCACCGCTTGCATTCGAAGGCAGGAGATCTGGGTCCCCGACACCAGGCACCACGTGGAAACAGGTTGTCATTAGTGCTATCCATTTCAGACAGCACGTTGCCATTGCCTTCCCAAAATGATTCAACAGAAAAAAAAATAACTTCCGATGTAAAATAATGGCAAAACCTATCTTGCTTTGCATTGACAGATCTTCTTCCCACGTCGATTCTTTTACTCTACAATTATGCAGTGGATTGTGTGGTATAACATTCAATGCAAAAAACTGTTTCAAAAATGAAGAATCAAGGAAAAATTTGCTTTTATTTTAACGAAGTCTCTCCCCAATTTCTCTTCCAGAAAAATCATTTTGCTTTCAATAAACTGGCACTTAATTGAAATAACAAGCCATTAGAAGATTCCCACAGCAGATGTACAGGTCATTTTAAAGGTTTCTTGTGAAGAGCTCCCAAAGTCTATATTGAGGGTCCCTGATCCTCATCATTTGTGCTACTCAAGATGGCCAGGAAAAATTCCAGATCCTCCTCACTTCATTCAGTCCCCCATTTGTTACAATTAGGCTTCAGGAGATTTGCTTGCGGAGAGGAAGAGGCAGCTAGCAATTTTACACAGAGACAGCAGATATCAAAAATATTTATCAAGAGTAAACAGTGCTAGGAAGCCCAACCATGACCCATGTTAAAATTTAAGTCACAAATTCAATGGCTTCTGCATTATATGAATGTATCAATACAGAAGCCAAGGCTGTCAGCCCAGGTTAAAAGGGTACCACCACTCAGAGAAGTTTTCAGTTCTGCTAGCACTGCAGACTACATTCAGCTGGAGAAAAAACCCAGCTGGATTCCACATTGCCTCTTTGATCTTCAGCAAAACTGTCAGCAAATTTCTAACCGTAACATCTCTGGAACCAGGTAGCTAAATAGGAGGCAAAACACATTTGGGGTCCTAGTTGAAAATGCTTTCAGATTTTGAATTGTAAACCTAGCATGCTGGATGCCAAAATTGTCCAAAAAAATAAGAAAAATAAAAACAAGAAAAAACAAGTCTGTGATGGGCCAGATTCTGTCGTCACATCACTGAAAATCCAGAGTAACTCGGGGAAACCAGTACTGTATAGTTACCTGGGGTTTCCGCTGGTGTAAAATGTGGCCCCCCTGCCTCTGAGCAGAGCTCATCAACCTGCCCAGAGCACTACACTAAAAGCAGCTACACTACTTCCAGTTGAGGAGACAGTATGGATGGAGGAGTAAGGCATGTTTCAACACAGCACTATCTGACACTGTAAATTAGCAGTGCAGACATGACCCTTGATTTCAAAGCACTTTACAAAGGAAGTCTCTTATCTCATTCTGCCAAGGGCGACGGGAGGGTGAAATTAATCTTCCAAGGTCACTCAGCGTGGTAATGACAGATGAAGAACAGAACCCTGGTCCTATCTCTGTAGTGCCCCTTGCCTCCCATAATTAGTCTATTCATTTAAAAAAGAAATATTTATGGCGAAAGGGTATTGAAAATGGGCCCTCCATGTGCAGAGCCTCCTGTGGCCTATTCTTCTCAATTTCTCCATGTACCATCTATATAAATCGCTATGGTATACATTGATACAAGTTGCATCTGCCAAAGTTTTCATAAGCAGTATTATTCTAAGAAGAACAAAACCACTAATCTTACAATCCTCCTTTGAAACGACAACATACTGGAAAGCCAAGGGAGCAAATTACTCTGTCTGAATTTCATTACAGCTATCCACAAATAATGGATGCACTGTTTGTAGCAGATGTTTGTTTAAAATGGGACCAATACCTGATCTGATATTGTCTCCGAGACAACATATCATGCATTTCTGTTTGCCTAGCAAGCTTCCAAAATTTGAAACAGAAAAGGATGATGCCAAAGCTCAGTGTGCACTTAGATCAACTATTTTTGTTGCTTGAGCTCTTGAACGCGCAGGTGTACATCCCACCATTTTCCCATCCTACTTGACGGCTGCATTTCAGCAAACAAGCCAGGAATGAGAAGAAATAAATCTAGAGTCAGTAAAACAGTCAGGAGGGTATGAAAGGAGCAACTAAAGGGGGAGACTTAACTAAAAAAATAAAATGGGAGAACAAGCGAGCCCTCATTTAGCACAAAATCAAAATGCTGAGATACAAAATTAATCAAAGCTCCAAGGGACATGGAGAGAAGAAATTTCTTAAGATTGCCTACACACTTACAGCAGGAGCCTGGTGTCACGGGATGGGGGTCCTCAAGGATGGCCATGATCTCCTAAGGTCCCTTGACCGTGCCAATTCAGCCCAATGGGCACCCTCTTTTCTCATCCACCACGTCTTGATGTAAAATGTAACATACGGAGGCTGCCTTCACGTCTGGTCGGACATGGTCCTGATGGACTTCCTTGAACCCTGTGGGTCCTGGACCCCTTGTGGGTCTGGTTTCAAAATAGGTGTCCCGGGACACCCCAACCTAATGAGCTATATGTGTGGCTCTAACCGCCTATTTACCATGCCCCAAGCCTCGCAGATGGCATTGACATTGTCCGGTCTGGCCCTTACTATGAATTGGCCCCCTTGTCTTCTATGGGCTGTTCATAGCCCTGTCTCTGCACCTCGCTGGCACCTGGGCTCTCCGCAGCCCCTAATGCTGCGCCCTCGCTGGCGCCGGGGTCTGTGCACCCCAAGTGCTGTGCCCTCGCTGCAGTGGGCCCCCAATGAGGCCTCCTCCTTCCCCAAATAGCCTCGCCCAAGCCACCAGTCTTATAAAACTACAGCCAAACATAAGCCCCTGGGCAATAACATAACACAAACTGTGTAAGGTGTGCTCTGCCCCTTTACATACTAGGAGCAGAACTGAGTCAGGCCTCTTCCCTTCGCTCACTCTAGGAGGGCTCCTTCCCCCTTGGCCGCCAGCAGGGAGCTGCCCTCCCTAGCTCCAGCCTGGGGTTTATATGGGCCCAGGGCCCTCCCTTTCCGGCCAGCTGACCAGGTGCAGGTGCAGACTAATTTCCTCCTTAGCCAATTGTCAAGGCAACCTGCACCTGGGCTCCTGCCTGGCTCTTTGGGCTCTCCCCAGGCAGTTCCTGCTCTTCTAGGAGCAGGACACCTTAGTGCCCTGCAACACTGGGCAATAAACAAGAGGAACTGGAATCACTCATTTGTAAGCATAAATTCAACATAGCAGGCATTAGTAGTGGGAAGGTTCCCCTGACTGCAATGTTCAAATCCATGGATATTTATCTGTTCAGGAAGAATGAGGTTAGTAAAAAGGGGAAAACCATTCCTAAAACAGAACCACTCCTTTCCAAGCCACTGACATCTCAGAAGCATCTCGGTCACCTTGAATGCTTATGGATCAATATCCAACGAGGGAAGCACTGGATGGGATAACATTACCAGGGCGCACTAGAGAATAGGAGGACTGGCTCCTTATGCATATTGGGAATGTAGGCTGCAAAAAAGCTGTGTCATAATGGACAGACAAGGTTCTTTGGGTAAGTGTGATACCTTTCATTAGACCAACTAAACAGTTGGAAAAAATTGTTCTTCGCAAGCTTTTGGGCACAAACACCCTTCTTCAGGCCTAGGGAGAGTCTGAGTCGAATAGCAGCTTAAGACACTGTGCAAAATGCAGGTCTGTGAAAATGCAAATGCATGGCTGGGAAGATCAGAAGGGATGTGTATATCTTTAAACCAACACAGTTATGACAAACACCGCCCCCCCCCAATGTCATAATGGAAGGCTTCACACTGGGTGATATATTTTGGAAGCTTGTTGTGACCCGTTCTTAAATGTCCTTGGAATTTCTAAAATATCATAAAGTGACAACTTCCTTGCTCAAAATTGCTGTATCCACTGTACAAAATTTCATATTCCACCTCATTTTGATAGATACATTTGAATTGATCACAGAACTAATAATTTGTACTTGCTTATGTGCAAACATTCATGACTGTTTGTTGTGTACAAACAAATCTCCAAACCAGTAATATGCACTTCATACTTTAAAAGGAGCAAGCTCACAAACCTATAAAAAAAAAATTACGATCATGTGAACTGTGAAAAAGTACTTTAACAGGGTGTGGGGGGAGAAAACCAGTGAATGCTACTTTTGTTCACTTTCACAAATGTTTCTTCCAGTGACCTAAAAACACCATAATTCCACAATCAAAAAAGGTGACACTGGTTTAAAACCGCCTGATGTAGAGGGGAAGCAAAAGTAGAGCTAAAAAAATTAAAAAAAAAAAAAACACAGAATAAAAATAAAAAGAAAATTGACAGTAATGAGTAGAAATTAAATGGTAGGAATGCTAAAAATGATAGAGGACAAGTGGAGAAGCCAATTGTCAGAAGAATTCAGGAAAGTAAGATGATGCGGTATGTTTGGGGCAGGGGTGGTTTTTTCCCAACAAATAAATGACAATAGGAAACACAAGCACAATATTTGGCTATAACTAGTTGGAAATAGCAGCACTGTTAATAATGATGCAGAACAAATGTAGAAGTGTTTGATACATATTTCTGTTCTGCTTTTGGAGGAAAAAAAGCAGAATGCGGATGAAATATTTTAAACTTCCTGGAGGTGCTGCTGAAATGGAAAGAATGAACGCTAAACCAGGATGTTTTTAAAATCAGCAGGTCTGGAAAACTTGCACCTGGGAGCTTTCAAACACCTGACCCAAGAGCCTTCTGGGCTTTTCATGCCTATCTTTAAGTCCTGGAACAGCGGGGAGGATCGAGGCTAACTGAAGGACTCTAACCTTGTACCAGTATTTAAAGACAGGCAGCCAGACATCACCTTCAAGCAAAACAATGGGATATTGGATTTATGCCTCTATTCGTAAAAGGAGATTAGTATGGCTAATTCTGATCAACCTGAGTTAATGGGATGCAGACTTTATCAAAAAGACATTATAATTCTTTTTATGAGATTACCATTATCAGCTGGACTTGTAATCATGTTGATGGAAGCCACAGTCTTCTGTGAGCCTTTTTGTTATGTGAATGCATCTATACAGAAGCCAAGGCTGTCAGTTCAGGTAAACCACTGATGTTCATCAGCTGAGAATCCATGCAGCAATAAACAGATATTTTACCATTTGGGAGACAAAAGAGCCTCCCATTTTACTGGCAATCATACATACTATGGCCTTTTCTATACCAAGCAAATCTCTGCCTTACATAATAAAAGCTTTGAAGTGTACACAAACGGCCAAGAAAATTTGCCTCCTGGGCAGATTTTGTACCCTGTTCTTTTGGCATAAAGCAGCTGAAAGGCTCATTCAGATACTGTGTTGGATTCACTCCAGTCTAGAAAAATGAAAAATACCCACTAAACAAGGAGGAAGAGAGAAAGCCTTCAAAAATTAGTTCATTACTTTTAAGAACCAAGACAAGATCTTGAGTTGATGGTTCCCAGCCTCCTAAGCACGCATTATAATTCTCTTATCTACATTATCCCAGAAAATCTTTGCTTATTTTTCCAAGGACTGACATTAACTCAGAGTTAGCTTGCTTGGGGGTATCCATTTCTATTTTCCATTTTAAACTACTCAGGACCATTGCAGCAAGCAGAACAACCTGCTAGCCAACATGGCTGATGTTCTAGAGGCATTCTAAGTATTTTAGAGTACTTGAAAGGAGTTTCTTCTTTTGGAGATCTAGAGCTAATTGCCGGCAATTCAAATCTTAAGAACCGGAACAAAATAATTGTTTCTCTTCCTTACATGGCTTTTCTTGCCATGCGGATTACAAATTTAGATTTCCAACTAACCAGAATAATTTAGCATCTGCAGTAACAAAACAAAAAAAGTCATGAAATCTAAACAGTCTGTATCAATCAATCAATTTAATCATCATCCATAATGTAGAATGTCAATGTAGTATTACTGGTATAAGCTGGATGGAAAAAATGGGCTTGCAGTTACTCTTTGTTATCGTCGTTCCGTACGTTGTCTTTGATATTTAATGACAAAATATTGCTTCAAAGACTTGCATAAAAATTACTTGCCCTGAAGCATCTCCTGTTAAAAGCAACTTTAGTGAGATCTCTACCACTACCATCATGTTTGAATGTGTTATGCACCATTGACTGAAGGAATAGAAAGGCTGCGTACTAGACCTCAGCCCGTCACCTCCCATTATATAAAACTTTTTTTAACGTTGCAAGAAAGTTTATACTCCACACTGGCAGACTTGCAGCTATGGGGTGCAAACAAGTAGAAATGTTAGCTCTCAGACCAGCAGAGACTCCTTATGCCTGAAGAAGGGCAACTGTGCCCAAAAGCTTGAACTTTTTTCCAACTACTCAGTTGGTCTAATAAAAGATATCACGTCTACTCAAAGAACCTTGCCTGCCTGGCTCACAGGAAGAAATTCAAGCTGATATTCATCTTCCACACGCTTCTTTCTAAATTGCTTTTTATTTTTCCTGTGCAAAGAACGGTAGCATTTCCCAGACATCTATTTGGGATGGAAGTCCAAAGTGATTCTCTGCTGGCCAATTTTCTCTCATTGAATTGCCTAGATTCCCTGTTTCTGAAGTCAAGGTATGTTTTTGCTATGATCACACATGACCACATCATAAACCACGAGAAATTCAGGGGAGTCAACCTGCCGTACTTCAAATCAATCCATCTGGTCTAAAGCCCATGATCATCAGCAGGGATCGTGGTTTTCTCTGATTTAAAAAAAATCCCCAATTTTTGGTTTAAAAACAGTCACCCCAAATCCACATTTTTCTGTGATTTAAATGAAACACCACTGATATAGAGATATGTATATAGTGGCATTTCATTTTGATCATGGCAAAATGCGGATTTGGGGTTACTATTTTTTTTAACTGAAAATTGGGGATTTTTTAAAAATCAGAGAAAACCACGATCCCTGATCATCAGTCATTGTAAGATATGAATATGCATAGCTTTTATTAAGAACCTTTGCCTTTCAGGATGTCTGACTCTCACTTATAAATCAGCAAGAAGAATCATAAACACTATGCCAAAAAAAAGATGTACTTGGATTCAAATAAACTGGGAAAGCCCGTTCATTAAATCTGTTCCCTCTCTGCCTTCCAGTTCTGCTAGTCCCCATGCCTGTATATTCCCTCCTGCACAGAGGACTGGTAGCTGCTCTTGATCCTGCCTGGACTTTGCAAAGCTCTAGCAGGGCAGGTGCTCTTTTACCTGTATGCATGTGAAAGGGTATAACTGATCCCCAAGTAACTTCTTAGACAGGTTTCAAACCCAATGCAGTCTTCATCCAGCTAATAAGATACACCGGCACAGCATTCTCCTGCTCCTCTCTTGGAGACTGCTGTTGCTTAGTTTATATAATCCACTAGGCTCTTTTAACTGAACAGCGAGTCAGGAAGACTTGCAGGGCTGCCCAAAGACAAAACAGCATTACATTTCTATGCTTCATTGTCCTGCTGAGTAGCATCTGTGCACAATCTCCAGCTTCACATCAGCGACATTCTTCAGAACTTTACATTTTTCTCTTGCCCCCCAGCCATGGAGGCAATAGGACTAAATGCAGTTTTTACAAACCATGAAGCATGTAGAAATTGATAAAGAAGAACCATTTACCTGGGCTAAGAGCAGGGAGCACTAACAGTAAACTTCCTGAAGAGGACTTGAGAACGGGAATCCGAGACATTCCGGGAATTAAAAATTCTGCTGAATGGCAGCAATAATCCATTTACGCTTCTAACAGAAGCGATGCCAAAGCCAAAGGCCACTGAGTTATCTGCCATGAAACACCAAGCTGATATATTAAATCAGCCTCTGACACTTTGCTCCCCAATTCATCATCATTCAAGGCATTCTCTGTCCCAGAGAACACCAGAGCTCTCTCTCCTTTTCATCTTTAGCTGCTGGCATAACCAAAGCTTGAGACTTGCAAGCACAACAAGGCAACGGTGGGGGGGCGGAGGGGGTACTAAAAAAATCCAGACCGTTCATACCAAGGCTCTTCCACAAACAATGAATTCAAAGGTTTGAGTCCATAAGAAAAATCGTTAGTAAGTTTCCGGTCCTGGCTAGTCCATGGAATCGGTCGTTCCTTTAGTTCTGGACAGAATGCAACTCCATCCCCATCCTAATACAAGTCAGCGTTCATGTCAGGGGTCGTGAGGTGCATTTCAAGCCATTGATCAAAATGAATCAGAAATAGCTGGACGAAGGTTCAGTACAGCCCGCTGCAACTGCAGCAAAACAGATAGCATATAAACAGACATGCCCAATCCTAAGAGGTGGAAGCTGCTTCCATTTTCATGGTAATATTCTGCTGATTGGTGTGTGATGTGCAGGGATCCTGGTTTTTCCCGATATAAAATTGCCAATTCTTTCATAAACCCCCACAAATCCATGATTAAAATTAAAGGCTCCCCACAGCCTTCTAGCCATGCTCCTGCCTCTCACTCCCCCCCACAGCCTTCCAGGTGCCCTTTACCCCGCCACCCACAGCCCCTGCTCCCCCAGCCCTGCAGGAGAAGGCCCCCAGCTGCCAGGGCTACAGACCTTGGTCTGCAGTCCCCTGCCCCCGCTCTCCCCTGCTGCTGCATGCACTCCTGAGAGGGGCAGGGGGACCAGCACTCCCCAGATCTGTGTGTGGGGCAGGCACAGGCTGCAGGCTCGGGCTCCCGCCCGGCTGCCCTCCCCTGGGGCCTCCACAGCCCAACGGGTGCAACCTGACATGGCAGGGAGCAGTGGAGCCATGCAGCGGAGCTGTCACTGCTGTGAGCTCCCCGCTGCCCTAGCGATGTGCCCCCTGCATGTGCCACTGTGCGCTGCCCTCAATGAAGCCCCGCATTGCCAAAGCACCATGGAGCTTGCAGCAGTAAGAGCTGCTCCACGTGGCTCCACTGCTCCCAGACAAGCCGGGTTGTACCTGCCAGGCTGTGGAGGCCCCGGGGGAGGGAAGCAGGGTGGGAGCCTGTGCCCACAGCCTGCGCCTGCCCCACGCACAAATCTGGGGGGCCCGGGTCCTCCCTGCCCCTCGGGAGTGCACATGGCAGTGGGGAGTTGGTCCTCCCCTTCACCTGGACGAGCTAGCCGTGGCCCTGTCCTGCTTCCTGCTGGGGCCCTGCAGCCATGCATTGTGGCCCTGGGCCCCAGGCCCCAAGCACCGCCCGGCTGGGCAGCTTCCCCAGCCCTGCCCAGCTCCCTCCCTCCCTTCCTACAGGGGCCTCAATCCCCCTTTCCCCCCTTCCTGCTTATCTGTTGGAGCTGCTCTCAGGCTGCCTGGGGCTATGTGCATGCCCATGCACATGGTGCCCCCAGTCTCACCGCCCTCCTCCCACTCCCTCCCAGCAGACTGGAACTGCCAGCCTGCAGGGAGCTCATTGCAAAATAGCAAAATCCATGGGTTTCTCTGGTAAACCGGGAAATCCACGTTTGCCTCTGGTGAAAGGTAAAAGCCAGTTTACTCTATTTTTCCCTGGGAAACAGGAAACCCAGATCCCTGGTGAAGAGACATCGGCTTTCCGAAGAGCAACCAAAGGACTTGTGCACGAGCTTTAGGAAAAATGAATGCCTTGCCTTCTTGTTCCCCAATCCCTTATGTAACGGGGGGAAAATTCAGTTCTATCCTCATAGGAGAGAAAATTTGGAAAAAGGTTTCACAGTCTAGGAAAAACATCTCTTGCTCAGCTCCTCCATAAAGCTAAATCAAAGAATAGATGAGGGTGAATGAATACACATGAATAAATAAAAACTGGTACCAACCCTTTAAGCTACCATGTGGCTTATCCACTAGAGAGAAACAAGTGGGCCCCACACTGTAAGGAGGAGTTATACCCACATTAAAGAGCCCTTGTGTGCTACAGAAACAGGCTTCAGTGCCATTAACCTATGGAAGAGCCTGGTTACCTGGCACTGCTGTTGCATTCTCAGAGTTGAAGCATTTGAGATTAAACACACAAAGTAGAAGCAGAAATGCCACTGGGCTGAGGCCAACTGCAACAATAGAAAGACAGGGAAATGGGTGAAGTTTATTTAGTGCTGGAAACACAGGGAGAATTTTAAAGAGGTGACAAGGTATTGGATTTCTCTGAAAATCCATCATCTTAGATGCACAGAAAAATTTATGCTCCCTTGTCAGAGGTTTTAAGAATTTAAACAAAATTGAAATAAATCTTTTAAATGCAAATATACATGTATATCTGGCAATGGATGATTTATTTCTACTAGAACTGCTGCTGCCTTTCCCCTTTGTGCCAGTCTCCCAGAACTTCGACTCTGCAAACAACTGCAAATGCAGATAGCCTTTCTATTCCTTCAGTTAATGATGCATCTCACACACTGGGGCAGGGAGGGAATAGGAAATTGTGGCATCCGAGTCCAAGTCTCTACATGTAAATCTCAGGCTTCCATATCCATTGTTAAACAGACTGAGGTTCACTCCTATGATTTACTTTGTATTCAATCGGTATCCTTTTCCTTGGCTAAACCCATCTAAAACTGTTCAGAAATAAAAAGGCATGTTTTCTGTATAGCAAAGGGCAGAGTTACCAAAGGAAAGCTTATCATTATATAAATGTACTGGCCCAAAATAGCATCTGCCTTCAAGTACTCATTTTAAAATGATATAAAGGAACACACAGAAGGGCCCGCTTCTCTCTCCCTTCCACCAGTTTGATTCTAATTATATCAGAGTCACCTTAGATTTACACCAGTACAATAAAAGAATCGAGCTAACTGTTTAACAGCTAGCATCTGTATCTTTTCTTTCCTCTCCACTTTTAATGTGCATTTCTCTTAACTCTCCTCTTAGCTCTCTTTGCTGAAGATGCATACCAGTAACATCCCAAGGCTATGGGCAGACATTCAGAGAGGTTAGATCATGATAGAAGTGGCCACCCCATCTAACTTAGTTTGCCCAGGTGCAGACCATACACCAGACAGAAGTGCAGCACTCAGTTCTAACTCATGGTGCTTCACAGAAAGCACCATGAGTTAGACAGATCTTCTTGACCCAACAGACATTAGCTTTTGGGTCACGAGCGGGGGCAGATAAAGCTCCAATTTGGAGCCGACCTAGAGAGAGAGGATGCGTGTCTGCATCCTCTTCCCCTAGCTTTGCTCTGCCCTCCCAGTTCCCATGCTGATTCAGGATAGGAGGGGGGAAAAAAGGCAGGGAAGGGAGATTCATTCTGGGGGGTTCCCTAGCCATACTGAGCAGGAGGGGGCAAATGAACTGGAGCCCCCGCAAGGTGGGGGCTCCAATCCACCAGCCCCTCCCTCACTTCAGCACAGCTGAGGAAACCCCAGAACAGACGTCCCTCCCCTGCCTTCATCTCCTCCCATCCTGAGGCAACACCAGGGGCTGGGCTGGGCTGTGTTGTTGCAGCAGCCCAACACTGGAGCAGACATAAATTAATGAAGACATGCTGCTTTGGAGCATCTTCATTTGAACCCTCATACAATGAGGGTTAATGTGTCACATGATCAGAGCACTCTGCAACTGCGCTGTTCTGTTAGGACATGGCTTCAGAGCATATTCAAGGGGCCCAACACACAACAAGTTTAATTTCCGTCTGCACCCTTAGACTCCTAGTTAGGTCGATCTAAGTGCAAACTGCACAAAAGTTCTAGGAAGGTTAGATCAGTCTAAAAACGGCCAACCTGATCTGAGTTAGACTACCTTGGAGTAGGGTTATCTTAGATCAGGTTGGCCATTTTTAGACTAATCTAAACTTCCCGAATTTCTGTCTAGTTCCCAGCACAGCCCCAGAGCTGGGAAAGCCCAGTCCCTGGCCCCAGTCCCAGGGCTGTGCTTTTCCTGCCCCCCCCCCCCCCCAAGACCTAGGCTATATTTTTAGCACCCCACACCTCCTATGGACTAGCCAGTCCTGTCCCCCTCCTCCAAACCCTCCCATCCCACAAGCTGCTCCTGATGCCAGTTTATTAGACTTCATCGACACCAAAAGCTGAGGAAGTAAGTCCCAGTGGTGGGGAGGGGCAGGAGGAATGGGAGTGTAAGCTTACCAGGTTGGGGGGGGCTAAAACTAGCCCCTTGTCCCCCCCAAACTCCCTCACAGGTTCCCCTGCTCCCACCAAACCCTCCTGGACTCCAGCAACCCCCATAGACCCTGCCTGCTCCCCCAATCCCATGGATCCTGCCTACAGGTCCCACCTACCCCCCAACCACCATCCACAGCCCCTGCTAGCCCCATGATCCCCCCCACAGATGCTGCCCTGCCCACATCCACTACCCTCCTGCAGATTCTGCTTGCCCCTCTGATCCCCCTGCAACTGCTAGTCCCCCCATCCCAATTTACCTTAGGTCAGGTGGCTATTTTTAACTCAATCTAACCTCTCCTTAACCTCCCCCAATGTCTGTACTTAGTCTGAGCAAGTTGCTTTAAACAAAACCAGTCTGGGCACTTAAGTGGTCTGGTCTTCCATGTCCTAAAAATAGGCAAATCCACTTTTTCCCTCCCACCTCTGCATCCATGTCACTTTGTCCTAAGGAATGTCTCCTTCCTTGAGTGAGTGAGCTCCTACAGAGACAGATTTGGGATATAAAAAAAATAAAAATAAAAAAAACCATACTTCTTGAATCCATTTGAGAAAAAATGTGAGTTCCATATTTTGATTTCTCTAGTGGATACGACATATCCTGCCCTGAAATCTGTATTAAAAATTATTCCTTTCCAAAACCATTCTAGACAAACTGCGCTTTATAAGCCACCCACCTAAGTACCCTACAGCAGTATTTTATAACAATGTTCTAACACAACTGTCAGCCACAAAATCCCTGTATGCATTTTATCCAAGAAATTACGTTAACACTCGTCTAGCAACAATCTTGCTTAAATGTGATTGTATCTGGCACTGCTCTGATTCACTGCATTACTCCTGATGTTCCATAAAATCAGTCCCAAATGCTACTGGACGCACCTTCACTTAGGCCGTTATTTGTATAAGGCAGCCAATATCACAGCCAGCAAAGTTTATTCCCTCCAAATAGCAATGAAACCTTTCATGCTTCTGGGATCCAGGAAACAACAACAGGTAACTCAGACAGGGTAAGAACATACCAAACCCCAGGCTGGATACAAAGTTTCACATACCTAACATACAGGATTGCTTTCAATCACTTTTCATTAACTTTTGAGTCATCCTGAAATAGACTGTGTACAACACAGTGTCTGAGAACGATACATGCAAGTGGTCTAGAGCAGGGGATTTCAACCTTTTTTAATGTGCACCCCTTCTGACTCAAACTCCTGTACCCCCTTATATTTTTTTCTTGGGGTTTTTTTTGGGTGTGGGGGGAGGGGATGATTGAGGCCACTGTGCTGAGGGATGGAGTGGGGAGCAGGATGGAGCTGCGAGCAGCTTGTCTGGTGAGCTCTGGTGGGGGGGGAGGGGGGGGGGGTGTTCCCACCACTGCACATACCCCGGGAGGGCATAAGGGGGTTTCATGCCCACAGATCTGCATGCAGGGCAGGCTGGGGCTGGGGCAGCACCATGCTCTTCCCAGCATGGGGGAGGGAGGGGGCTGAGTCAGGCTGTGCTTGGGGTGGGCAGCGGTGGCACTGGGAGCAGGGCTATGGGATGGGATGGGCTGCAGCCACACCAAAATTCACCGTAGCTCCCCCCAACCCTCCTCCCAGCACCGCTGCTGTCCGCCCCAAGCACAGCATGGCCCAGCCCTCACCGGGAAAAGCCAAGCACAGTCCTGACCCCAGCCCACAGCAGCATCCCATGCAGATCCTGGGGTACATGCCCCCCATTTCCTCCCAGGGCTACGCATAGCAGCAGCATTGAAGGAGGAGAGTTTGCACACGGCATCCGCCACTGCCATCACCACCCACCACCCTATGCCACTGCCACCGCCACTCACCACCCCGCACCGCTTTCCCACGGCCAGTTGCACATGCAGCTCCCTGGGCTGCTGATGGGCCTTGCGCCCGGTCAATCGTGCACTGCCCATCAACAGCCCATGGAGCTGCACATGCAACCGGCTGCGGGAAAGCAGCACAAGCACAACAGTGGCAGTGGCGGGCGGTGACAGCAGCAGCAGCTGCCGCATGCGAGCCCCCGGCTAACTGGCCAGACAGCACCTGTGCGGCCCACTAAGGGACACCACTGCCCTGACCACCCCACCCCAGCCCTGCTCCTAGGAACAGGCACAGAAACACACTCCCCTACCCCCCATTCAGACCCTACTGCCCTGCAGGAAGAGGTGGAAGAGAGCAAGCTGAGGTGGGGGACAGGGAGGTGTGGGGCAGGCGGTACACTCCCCCTCCCCATCCCCCGGGTAAGAGGTGAAGCATAGGAACGTGCTGGGGGAGATGTCGATGCCACTTCCGCGCCCCAGGGCGCACTCCGTCCCCATGTACCCGCTATGACCTAAGTAGCCCTAGGGGTACACCTAACCCCGGTTGACAACTCCTTCTCTAGGGGTTTTTTATTTAACATTTTACAAATCTCAGTGATTAGATAAAGCATCAGGAAAGAAGCAATGAAACAACCAACTATGAGGGAAGGGAGGTCATCTCTCCTCCCTACAGTAGTAGGTTTGGCCATTGGAAATTATGTTGGCTACTTGAGGCAGCTACTACACCAAGTAATGCTCCAGCCACTTAAACTGATTTTTGTACACCAGCAGCATCTCATGATATACCATGTCCTGCTACAGCTGCTGAGATCTAGGGAATGCCCTCGCAGTCAGTGGGTGCAGGTAATTTGGGAACAGCTAAAGGTTCCTCCTCATCGAATGCACTCCTGGATGAAACGAGCCAAGCCAAGTTTGGTGACCCTAAGAACCACAGGCAAAAATTGCCAAAAATTTAAAATAAATAAAATAATAAAGGCACCATTAAATATACTGAATGAATTATTATCAAGATCTGGGATTAGTTTGACTCAAAGAAGGCATGAACTTTCATTTCCCCCCTTTCACAAAATTATTTCCGTCTCTCACAAACACCACAAAGCAGAACATCAACTAAAATCCTACAGACTGCAGAGGACTCTGATTTGTGAACATGGAGCACCTAGGCTGATATTCAGAATATACTGAAGTGTCCTCAAAGGGGTGAGGGCAGTCTATGGGCTGAAACTCCTTAGTGCCTAAAAGAAAAAGGGAGAGGATACAGCTAAGAGGTGCACTGGTTTGTTTATGGCAGATGTCAAGAGTAGGCAGCTAGCGTCCAGATGTGTTAATTCCCTCTGATGTGTGTACAGAGGTAACCAGATCGTGTGTGAAGCCACGTGCTTTATGAGACATGCCACAAGCAGTTTCCAATTAATAGCGCTTAAATGTCTCTCTCAAAAAGAGTTGTGTTGTTACAGCACAGGTCAAAGTGCGTCAGGAGATCCGTGTTTTATCTCCAGCTGCATGACTTGGGGCAAGTCTTCTCTCCACTCTGTGCCTGAAGGGGAGTTAACCTTTCCCAACATCCCTGAAATTTTGGTTGACTCAAGTGCTTTACAGCTTTTAGTCGTAGTCCCTATAGAAAAGCCTAGAAGTACTAATTTATACCTGACTTTTAGGAGAAGAAAAGAAACCTGAAATACTATATGTACCTTTCTTGTTTCAGGAAAGCCTGAAGTCCAGTTGATACGGGAATTTTACCCTATTAACCCAGACTAGTCAGACACAAGTTACTCATCTTCCAGAATGGCACGTAGTCAAATCCCACCTTTCAAACTTCTCTGGTCCTATGCTACCCGCCTGCCCCAAGAACATATCAGCTTCAATGTGCAACTGCAACAGCGTACACAAGGAACAAGAACAGAAATTTCCACCGAGTTTGAAGATGACATTTTGAATGCACTGTTATGCAAGAGGCAAAGGTTTGGGGGAAGTGCTATTTTTATTGGACCAAATGCATAGTTGGGATTAAGTTAGACACACTTTCAAATGCAAGGCATTCTTCTTCAGGTGACCATGTGCAAGTGTGAAGAAAATCTTTACACTACAGAACACCTGCTGATCTGCCCATATACTAACAAAACCCTCACTAAGACTACAAAACTGTTGGTTGGTTGGTTGTATGTGCCCATTTCTGGACCCAAATTTAAGCATGGGAACAGGATGCAAGAATAAAACTTTATTCCAACCATGCTAGTGGTCTAAAAAAAATTAAAAAAAAAAATCACCCCAAAAATTCCTTGCCTGTCATATAATTCCTTAACCAGCGTGGCTACAACACCGTTCTAACACCACCTGGTAACAATATATTTGTTTGATTTAGAAACAAAAGATTTTCTTATTGATAGTGAAAAATGCAACTCTCCAATCAGAAACCTTCTCTCCCAAGTTCCAGCTTGGCCTGACTCGTACAGCTACCCCAAGCAGAAAGCAAAAATGGAAAGCACAATTCTTGCAGAACCCTGTACCATTCAATTTACTGTAGATTTCCATTTTTGTAGTGTCATCTTTTTCTTGCAGCAGATGTTTCATTTCTCCCCATCCTCCTCCCAAATATTTCTGAAGCAACCAAAAACTTGACAAAACAACATCTCCTTCATGCTGACTTTGAACTCAAACATATGTCAGTGTGAAAACCCGACAGGTGGCACTCTAATGAAAACTGGCTGGTTCTCCACCAGTCCTGCTAAGAAGAAGAAAAACATTATGAACTATGAGAGCTTATTGTGAGACAGCAGACAATGCAAAGTCCCAAATACTGCCTAAAAGCACCAATTACCTTTTGTAGCACCAATCATTTCCAGATATCCAACCGTCATACAATAATGAAGTTGGCACCTATAAATCCATAAGATTAATTTGATCTCCTCAGAAGTAGCCACATTCAGCCTGAGAGTAGAAACATTGGAAACCCTCCACTCTGTACTGTAAATATCAACAGATGGGGAAATTTAATGACAGTCTCACTTATTAGGCATAAAATATCCATTCTCTTTGCAAAGCATCAAAATGTTTTTGCACAAAAAACAAAAGTCTGCTAAATGTACTATTACTGAAAGCAATCACACAGAAATGCACGTGTTTTCAAACACATTTTGGATTTAAACTTCGTTGCCGAACAAGAAAGATTTCTACACCTCCTTGCCTTTCTGCCATCTGATACCACCAGGGAAGGAATCCTGCCTTATCTGCACATCAAAGAGCAACTCGCAAAGACTCTCATGAGCCCAGAGGAACAGACTTCCACCTTCAGCTTCCTCTGTGCAAAAATGAAGTTTGTTGCCTACCTATGGGGACTTTTTACCATCTTTAATTTTTCCTGAGCCTAAGGAAGAGCGCACGTGTCCAGGAATTTGCAGAAAAAGACTTTTTGTGCAAATTCTTAGGTGGTCTAATAAAAGGCATCATCCCTGAACCAAGCGTTCTAGAGTTTTGCATTTTTTTGTGCTTTCAAACAAACACCTTGGCATTTTAGCCATGAATGCCATGTGCTCCCAGAGACTGGGGGGCACAGTGACTGCCTGTAGGCAGCAGCGGCATGGCAGTGGCAAGCAGCAACCAGCAGTTGGCAACCACCTGCAGATACCACCGCCGATAACGGGCAGCAAGGGTGGGGTGGCAAGAGGGGACTGCCCACAGGCGCCACTGGTAGCATCAGCAGTGGCTGATTGCAGGGGGTGCACCGCCAATCTCAGGGACTGCATGTGCACCCCCTATGCATCACCAATGATTTTAGCTGTGGCCTGTGGGTTTGGTTTAGGCTTCTTTTTTTTCTTGGTGGGGGTGGGGATGGTTTGGGAAACAGAACACAAAACAAGCCATACACATGCACACTTTGTAACCAAGCATGTTGGGGTGGGAGGGTGGAATAAGATTCCTTTTTTTATGTCAAAGCAAACAGCATTTGCTACAAATCCAGAGAAAGCTCATTATTTTTAGCTCACTGGTCTTCAGCCCTTGAATCCAGGCATTCAAAGCAACTTGAGGTTCCATTTATTATGGTGTAGGAGAGCATAATTTTGCCTCGGCAATCCATAGTTTTATAGTAGGTAGGGTCAGAAGGGACCTGAGCAAATCATCAAGTCCGACCGCCTGCCCTGGGCAGGAATGAATACTGGGGTCAAACGACCCCGGCTAGGTGATTGTCTAGCCTCCTTTTGAAGACCCCCCATGGTACAAAGCCACTACAACTAGATTTCACAATAAAAAAAAAATTAAAAAAAAACCTTTCCCGCAGGGCTTTTATTCTCAGGGCAGAACCAAAGGGTAAAGTTGGAAGAGGAAATCTTGCAGTTTGACTCATAGCCCTTTCAGTGTCCTGCAGAAAAACCCACAATTGGCCCCAACCCAAAACAAAGCCTACCACAGCCAGTGATAAAAAAGTCGGTTGGGTTGTCTAGAGCTCCTCAGGTGGTTATAGAAGGAGAAACAGGCATTTTGAATGACCCAGTTATATCCACATTTATTACAGCTCACACCCCAAAGTACCATTTCCTTGGTTTTCAACCATCCCCTATCCAGCAGATATTCTGTCAGCTACAGAATGAAAGTCTAGGGTCTGCTTTGTCAAAGGACTGAGTGCAAGCAGCTCTGAGACTTTATTAGGAGCTGTACATGCACAATACTTCCGATACACTCATGACCAAAGACCAACAAAAATGATGTTGGACAGATAATCGGGACCCTCCAGGTTCAGGCCCTTAGATTAGGCTTAAGGGTATATCCATGTTCTAGATCGTAACGCCGTCTAGATCTGCCTGAGCTACTCAGAAGCGATAAGGGTGAATTAGTCCAACTAGACAGCTTCTAACTAGACAGCTTCTGCTATTCGAAATAGCTCTTTCTACACTGTGCTTACCCTACACATTACCACCTTCTTAGTTGCCCCATTCATTTCAGTGGACATACTCGCATGTGAATTTTAAACTGCATGGATGAAATGAAAAAGGGTGAGAAGGAGAACAAGGATTTTTTTTAAGCTATAAAAACTCACCTTGGGAGGTAGATTACAATTTAAAATTAAAAAAAACAAACCTCAAGCTATTAATTTTATTGCTGTACCACTCCACAGAAAGGAAGGTGAAAACACAACCGGCGTACTAACCTCGTGCATCAAAGAATTCATCATCGGAGCTCTCCACAGAATCACTGACGACGTGCTGCATGTGCCACTGAGCGCCACTGAACCTGCGGGTGCCAACTGGAAATAAAAACAGACACTTGTTAGCACAACACTATGCGGGTCTCCTCTCCCAGCTAAACCAAGAAAAAGCAATGAACTCCTACATTGCTCAAGAGGATCATTTTGGCCAATGCACATATTTTAGCCTAAATCAGAAAGCCATTTGAAACGTAGAATTTTCACCGCCATGAAAATCTCACTACACATCTCACATAACTATCTCAATTTGATTTTTTTTTTTTTTTAAAAAGCCCTCGGTTGAAGTTCAGTGGACACTTTCAGCTAATGGAGCGACTTGAAGAGACCAAGAAAAGAAAAATTCCACCCAGGTAATTTTTTAGGCCATTTCACATCCAAAATTTGTTCTTGAACGGCACAGGATTTTTTTAAGGCAGTAAAACAGCATGTCCTTTTGGCAGCTAACATTTAAGCTAAATTTATTCCACAGCTTTTTGTAAACATATCGGACTGGCTTGCAGACATATACACAGAACACTTAATTTCCACTCCCTAAGCAGATTCCTCAAATGAGCAAAGAAAATTGTTTTCTTTGTTGTGAACCAAAGAAAAAGTGTTTCTGAAGTTTTCAATATAATCTTAGCCTTTGAAGATAGGAAGACCAAAGCATTCTGGAATAGCAAAGTCAGTCTCACAGTAACAAAGCTCAGAAAGCCCAAACGTGTTATAAAAAGTGTACACGGATATAGAAAAGGAAAATTACCCATTTTGAAATCACTTCATTCAGCCCTCAAACGTACCAACCTGTTTTACCTGCATGCAGTACAGTGGGGCAGGCAATTATTTTGGGCAGAGGGCTGCTTACTGAGTTTTAGCAAGCCATCAAGGGCCATATGATAGGCAGCCAGGGGCAGATAAATATTAATTTTCTAAAATTTTTAGGAGCCCCATGGGCCGGATAGAATGGCCTGGTGGGCCGCATCCGGCCCCTGGGCCGCATTTTGCCCACCCCTGCAGTAGAAGCTACCTGACAGTTTGGAACTGGGAAATGAAGAATATCTGCGAGAGTTGAAATACGCCATATGATATTGGCCTGGCCGTCTACAGATCACAGAGAGCTTCACCACGTGCTGAGAGAAAGCTAGAAATTGTTCACAATTTCCCTAGGCTAAGTAATATTCCCCCAATTCCACCCCTCCTCTTACATTTTACATACACCAACTTCACTTAGTGTCCTGCCAATGCCTTGTAGTACAGCCTTATCTAGAGTATGTCAGTTTGCAACCCCCCATTCAAACCCATGGGAAGACCAGGATCAGAGATTTCACAGTTGTTTAGGGTCAGAAGAGACCTCAATAGGTCATCGAGTCCGACCCCCTGCCTAGGCAGGAAAGAGCGCTGGGGCAGACGACCCCAGCCAGGTGCTTGTCCGATCTCCTCTTAAAGACCCCCAGGGTAGGGGAGAGCACCGCCTCCCTTGGGAGCCCGTTCCAGATCCTGGCAACCCTTACTATGAAGATCAGGCCCATCATTTATATTTAAAAAGTAAATAAGCCAAGAAATCAAGATGAGCTACTCAATTTTTCATTTATATATGGATTTTAACAAAATTAGCTTGTTTAATCTTCTATGCAGATGAAGCTGTATCTGCTTCTTTCCTAGACCTCAACAGGGATACAACAGACCCCTACATCTGGGGCCATATTTAACCTAAGAATTGCTATGGGGGGATGGGGAAGGACTCTTCCCAGGTAGATCAGAAATCCTTCTTTAAACAAAAACCAAAAGTTCTCCTTGTTCTCTCCCACTGAGGGAAAAGAAACTCTGATGATCAAAGGGTTGAGCCTTCCCCCTGGAACCCAACCGGGAAAAAAAAAATATTCTGTCCTAAAGAGATGCGCTGATGGTCTCTGAACCACTCTTTCATTAGACAGCTGCCTAATTGCCATGTTAAGCTCTCACCGCAGCCCATGTAGGAATTCAGAGTGCAAAAACATTTGGTAGAAAATGAAAATGTTTATTACAGCGGTGCATTCGCACCTAGTCCTGTCAGCCCTACACTCCCATTATAAGCTTCTCTCATCAGGGAGTTGCATCTCAACTCTAATGAGTCTCTTTGGGCTGACTATTGGCACAAGAGATCTGAGAAAAAGAGCCTTTTAGACTGAATTTCCAAAATATCCATCTGGCTTTTGCACCACTGGATGCCGAGGGGGGAAAAAAAAATGTTTAACTGCACATTGACTGAAGCTGAAAAACACCTGTGCCTGCCAAGCTGTATAATCATTACCTCATCCTTTGGACGTATCATCACATGTGAACAGACTCTAAAATAGGGTTCTCTGGGGCAAGCACCATCTTTGTACTATGCATTGATGCATTGCTTTGTACAATAAGACTCTGATCTCTATGTAGGATCCCTTAGTGAACCTGCAATAAAAATATGTAGAAGAGGGTCCAGAGCTGCACAGGTTGGTATTTCTTACAACTTCAGGCTGTTTGGGGATGGCTGAGTATGCCTATTTTTAGAGCACAGCGAAGTTCTTTTATTATTTCTCTTCCTATTCCCCCATCTCCACCGTGAGAACTTTGCAAAAAAGTTTTTCCATTTAGAAAATACCAAGAAGCAAAGTGAAATGTTACTACTGTAGACATTATTATCTTTCCCTCCGCTCCATTAAACCTACAAAGGATCGAATTCTTGGGATTGGGTCTGAATTAAACCTGCTCGAGAAGGGAAGACACATCCATCTAGAGCAATGTTTTTCAAACGACGAGTCACTAACTCCCCACCAATCCACGCTAAGGACATCATGAAAGGCAACTGGTGTTTAAAAGTCTATTGCAAACCACAGCAAAGAACATCTCACTCCCTATACATCTTGACTCCCTCGAGGCCAACTATTCTCCATCAACCTCTTGAAACACACTGAGATTAGACAGCATGAGCAATATATTTACTATATTTAAACAAAAATAAAAAGAACAAAAATTGTTGTGCTTTGAATAAGAGGTCACCAGCCCGAGAAACACCAACTTGGAGAAAGGCCTTACATAGCAAAGCCTAGTGCAACGTACCTACCCTAGAGGCTGGGTACACACCAGAATACCTACTGCAGACCAAAGCAGAGGTGGGCATACATTGTAAATCAAAATGACCTGCTTTTGAGGTCTGCTGCTTTGTGAACCAAGGAAGCTGGACTAGGACTGCTCTACATGATGGGACTCAGAGCATACAGGTCTGATAAGGGTACTTCGGGCCAGACTCCAGATGCAAAGCTATCAAAGTCAACCATACAGAAAAATATTACTGGGGCATAGAGTAGGCACAACAGCTTCTACACTATCCATCTGAACCGCCTCTTGTAGAGGCAACATACACGGGATGTCCACATGTCTGGGAATACACACGTGTGTACATGAGGCAGCGGTATACTGTTACTCATATAGCCCACTTGATATACATATAAAACAACGTGCATAAACTTACCGTGTCCCATTATAGCTATTGAAAATGGCACCCATGGAGCAACACCTCGCTAATTTAGCTTAATATTCAAAAAATGCTAATTTTGTTCCCTATTAAATAATGTCCATTCACAGCGAAGCACTCCCAAATTTAAGAGGACTTCCTTTAATTTAAGCTGGAAAAGTACATGAAGCAGGAATTAATTGAGCGTCATGCCTAATTAATATAAAATTTGGGGACTCATGCTGTGTCCCTCCACAGTGTACAGCAAAATGCCTGAAGGACAAGCTATTTTATATTTTCTTTTGGGGATCAGGACTGCTTAAATTCCTTATATTTCCATTTCAAACGTGAAAGTGTTAGAACTAATTCAAATGCTGGTATCACTAGCTTCATTGCTGTCATTCTTTTATTAACTGCATTTCCTGTGGATGGTAATGTTGCATGTTGACACAAGAAACACCAACAAGCACATCTGAACATCCCACCTCTATCTGAACCTCTGAATTAAGTTTCTTTTTCCTTTATCCACCAGCTCAATTTGGGGGAAAAAATATAATTTCCTTCCCATGAGAAACTCTAATATTTTAAAAGCTGGTTTTCACCTCAAAATGGGATAAAAATTAAAGATAAAAAATTTACACAGAACATAAAAAAAAAAAATCAATTAAGAAATGTCAAGATGTTTTTTGACTTCTCCCCACCCCACTCCTCTTAGTTATTTTTTTTTTTTAAACAAAATTAAAATACTTTAGCTTGGATTAATATTAATTTGTTTCTCTCTGGAGCTGACACTTTTCACAGAAGTTGTACTTGGACTGCTTCATGCCCCTATTCTCTTTCATGAATTGGGCTTCCAGTACCCTGTGCATTCCCTCGTGATCATATCCTTTCAATCGGGGAGGAAACTGCAGTGCATTCTGGGAGATAACGTCCAAACCTTGATCCTAGCCAGAATAGAGCGGGGGCATGAAGAACTAAAATTACCTAAAGCCAAGATACCATAGCAGGTCAAACAGGCTAGAGTGGCCTAAAATTAACTATTTTGATTCTCCCAACAGAAAACTTCTGTCCGGACCAAAATCATTTTTCCTCATTGGCAATTCTCATAGTGGAATTGGTATCTTCTGTTGAAAAAAAAAGTATGTATTTTGACAAAATTCCTGACTCATCTCTATATCCCAACCATAAGCTTCATTTAACCCAATTTTCAAGATCCAACACATACCATAACCGCATCCCAGACTCCAACTCCTGGCCTCCCAATCCTGCCTTAAAATCCACTCCTTCAAGAAACATGCTTTACCTTCTCTTCTCCAATAACCCCTCTTCATCTGTCCTTTTCCAGAACTATTATACTGCCATCCTGTATAGCAATTCTTTGTCTTGACTAACATTTGTTAGCTCTTTAGAATAGGCATCACTTCTGAATCAATGGATCCAATACTGCAAATACCTGCTACCAGATGTCCCATATTAGCAAGTATTACATCTCAGGGTAGCAAGCACTACTGATATAAACTTATACATCTTCCTTGCAAGCAATGGACCTGCACTAATTTTACAGAAGGAGAAGATTTTGCCATATGCCACATTATAAATGCTTGCAAGATTAGATGTTATGTTTATTAAGGATTAGGCTCTGTGCAAAGTTCAGATTGATAATGCCATGTCATTACCTATATTACGCTCTTGCATTACAAGATAACATTGCCTTGGAAGAAAACATTACCTTGCTTTTTTACGGAAAACGGGGAAAAAGAGAAACCAAGTGTGGCATCACATTAATTCGTTACATTTCCCTCCCGTCTCTCTTCACATTTGCTTTGATTACCCTTGCTTTGGAGCTAATGTTTGCCAGCATGTGGCTGCTATTCTGGGATCATAAATCAAAACAAAGCCATTTCTTAATCCTTCAGGACCCCAGCCTTTCACATAACTGCAAAGTGGTGTCTTTTCATTACACAAGCACAAGCCAGCCAGCACCACGGCATAATTAGATGTCAGCCAGCCATTCAAAAATGGAAGCAGGACAACAATTTCCCCCCCCCCCCCCCTCCTTTTCAGTAGCTGCACATTTTTGCAATTCTTGCTGTTAATTACTGCCAAGGCCACCCATCTGGCTCATCAACATTAACAGCATGCAGCCATAACCCCTTCTCCTACTATAAATAAGAGGACAGTGTGAGAAGAGCAGGACTAGAGGAAAAAGCATGGGAAATAATCAATGGCTCCTACCGTTCAGCAGCAGTTTGCCGCTTCCTTTGCAACCTACATTTTATATATAAAACCATATAGAGCCAACAGAAAATACAATTTTGTTCTACAATTCTCCCTCACTTCTTCCCTATGCCACCTTTTTCTCCACCTTTTGAAAGAGACTGAAGTGGATTAACATCAATATGTTTATCATGGCAGCAAGGGTCAGTGTTTCAATATAGATTAACAGCCGGCCCATAAATAGTGCCTATTTCTTGCTTCCAGTCATTGCCTTTATTTCAAAGGCTATTCTACCCCAACTATCATTTTGGTAACTTGTCTAACATGCATTTAGGTTGCCTGAAGAATGAGAACAAGAACAGTGTGGTTTGTCATGAATATCTAGGCCTGACCACACTTTAAGGGACATTGATGCCTGCACTGATTATCTGCTGCAATAAATAGAGGAGTCTCCAGTAAAAACTCAACATTTACCCACAGTGTTACTGTAGTATTTGGCCTTCAGGCTTTCGGGGGGGAGAATTAGAGGGGAGAGAAGATAGACATGCAGTCTTCTGCTGAGACCTTGCACTAACTCTTGATAAATAGTGACTTCTTTTTTTCCTATTTGCCATATTGAGAAACATCAACCTGCAGCTACATAACAAGCAACACCACTTACCAAAATTGTTATAATCGCATTTTAATTTAGCTACTATCTACCCATAAAGTGTCTTTTCATGCTTGCTAATGGGAACTGGAATACAAAGTAATCTTTCCACCTACATCATAACCAGCGTAATTCGGTGAACCTCAGAACTTCGCTAAATGAAATGAAACAATGAGTTATATGCGAGTTAGTGCTATTAATTAGTTTAATAAAAGGGAAAGCATTGATCTCTCAGAGACGCAAAGAATCTTTTGCTTGCTTCCGAAACAAAATGTTTGAAATCATGCCTGGTTGATTCAATGGAAATCCACTGTCATGTCAATTTATTCTAAAAAAACATCAAATCAAGCCATCATCGCTCCTTGCCCTGAATCTATCACAGTCTTGGAAATCAGGGGCTGAATGTACATCCAGAGTTTGGCAGCTTTGATCCCACCTCCAATTTAGTCCTTTTTTCCTGATGTTCTCTAAGAAGGAAAACTAGAAAGGGAAGTTGTGGTTAAATCTCTTCTTAAAGAGTACAAAAGGAGTGCTTTGCTCAGCTTAAGCCTTTTCATTGTGGTAACATCAATCAGTGTAAAAACACAATGTATTCAAGGTAAATAACTTGACTTTATCTCTGCTCTGCACCAAGAGGTCTAGGCTAAAACACCAGTAGGACAAAAAAAAAAAAAAAGGTGATATTTTCACCTCTCATTGGAAAATAAATCTGAAATGTAAAACAACATCAACTGCAGAAGTAGTGCTTATTAGAGCTGTCGCATCCTTCTTCCTTCTCCCAATAACTACAGCACCCTTTTGCAAAAAAAAAAGCAAAACACAGGTGACAGAGACTATACTCAACCTGAGTATAACCAAGCGGTGGGCAAAAGGAGGGAAATTCAGATCGTAGATATTTAATATCTCAACGTTCAAGGATATTTGGAGCCAGGACTTTGATTCAGCCCCTATGGAGATATGGTGCCAGTGCAAAACTTGGAGACAAATTCCAAAGATCTCAGCATTTAGAGGGGTGTTCAGATTTTGGATAGCAAATTATGCACCTCTCAAGGACAATTGCTGGGTTTTTCCTCCCTTTTTGGGGAACGTGGAGAAATGCGATTATAATATTTAACTGTAGTTTATTTGAAAATGGGTTTTTGACCAAAAAAATTAAAAAACAAATATTCCATTTTAAAAAAATGGTGCCATGGTATCTCAAGGGAATTGGGATTGGAGATCAATGCCTCATGTTCTCAGTCTCATCTGCTGGAAGGGCTCTCTAGTCCAACCACAAATGCCATGATGCAGCATGTTTTCCCTTAATAGCAATGCAAGATGAGTATACATTATGAAAGTCCCTGGATATAATATCCAGGGGATATGGAGGCATATAGTTTAGGAAGGGAGTGCAGCTGATGAATAGGAATGGGGACAGAGGGAAACAAACTACCATTCCCTTTAAGGCATCTGGCAAAATATCTAAATTATAATATTTCTACTTGCAGGCATTTTTAAACCAAAAATCAAAATTAACCTGGCACTTTTCACAATAACACCCCACAAAACCTTCACCTCTCTGGAGGCAAGCTGCCACATATAAGCTTATATTATGGTTGCCTACGTTATTTAATGGAGGAATTGGAGGCAAACCCCCAGTTCATATAAAATCAGCTGAGGCCAGTGGTGTTGCACTCATCTACATCATATCTGGTCTTCAATTTACAGAGCTGTCAATCTAGTGAAAGAGGCAGGTCCTTTTTGCAATCCCTGAATTTCTTATTGTCCCAACTTGATAGTGAGCTGAACAAACCAACTTTGGCTTTAAAAAAAAAAAAAAGCCCAAAAAACAAATTAAAAACCCCCAAATGTTGCACTCTAATCATAAAGGTTATGAAGTCATAAGGGTTATAAATCCTGACGTTCCAGAACATAAACAAATCACTATAATGCTTAGGGGCAAGAACATATCTGATGGGCAAGTTAGTTCACAGTGGTCCATTGAGACTTCCTGGACATCTATGAAAGTACCTGATACTGCATCAGTCACGCTAGATGGAACATTTTATAGCAATTCCTATGTTCCTACCCGATCACATACTGAACACAGCATGCACCCTTCCTACAAAATGAGCATTAATGTTCAATTGAACTCCATGCATTGATCCTCTCTTTGGGGTCTTAACTTTTAATTTTCCATTGCATACGTAAGTGCAGGATACAAGTGTTACCCTCTCTTACAGGAATGTACTTTAATACAAGAAATATGCTTTCTTGCTTGCTTCAAATGTCATCCTTTTCTACCCACCCTAATCAGGAACAGCACAGCCTCCACCAAGGCACAGTCTGAAGGCAAAAAAGGTAAATGAGACCACCTCTGAACCGAGTTAGATGAGGTAACAACACATGAGATCCACATCTGAATTATCCTACAGTAATGAATTTACACCCTACAGCAGGACCATAAGGGTTTCATAATCTTTTTTTGCCAACTGGTAAGGTCTGTTGTGGCCACAATTATTTGATTTAGGGCATCATTAGAGAGATTGGAAAGTATCTACTAAAAATAGATCATGGTATGATTAATATGGCATGCAAGCAAACAACACTTCTCTGTGTGCAATGCATCTACAACTGTATGCACAGACAATTATTTAACAGGGTTTTAAAGAGAAATGAACTGGACATGTCTGGGAGCAAAGGGAAGGGAAGAGCTTTTTCTGCTGATTTAGTCTAGGGACAGAAGTTATACATAAACCAATTTCAGTCATCACAAACTGGTTTAAACATGTAACAGAACAGAAGCTCAGTGCACATAAACCAGTTTCAAAATGGCTGAAACTGGTTTAAGATAAGCCTGGTTGAAGGTAGTATCAGACTTAACTGATTTGGGTCAAACCAGTTTATAAAACTTCTGTCCCAGACCCCTTCCTGGTTCAAGTTAAATCACAGTCCTCCAGCATCCCACCATACTTTCCAGCCCTGGGTGGGGCTGAGCTGGGATTGGGGGGAGGCAGGGACTGACCCCCCCCCCACACACCCCTCCCCCACCCCAGGCAAACCCCAGCTAGAGTCTGGGGCAAGGAAGAGGGGTTAAATTCCCTTCTCCCAAGCCAAGAGTTGCCCTGACCTGCTAAAAAAAAAAAAACTTACTGCTGGCTGCAACTGTGAACTACAAATCCCAGAGGCACCTGGAAGCAGGAAGAGGAAGTGATGGGCAACCCTACAGAGTCCCGCTGCTGTGATCCTGGACTACAAATCCCAGAGACCTCAGAGGCAGCAGGAAAAGGAAATGAACACACAGTTCATGCTGGCTACATGCCAAGAGCAGTGCTTTAGTCACCCCACAGCTTCTGGGCTGAGCCATTGCAGGCATGTGGCTACATTTCCTGAATTAACAGTAAATGTCTGTTTACTTTTGTTTCAATTTAATCTGTGCATCTTAGACTAACCTGCAAAGACTAAATCTGTTCTGCCTTGGGCTTTTTGACAAGTGCTTAGCCTTACTGGCTGAGTTAATTTGTTAGCTCTGTGCATGCTGAAAACCACTTGCTGGTCATAACAATCCTTATTCACTAGCCACCACTATTCAGTTAAATACTTAAGCAAGCAACCTTAAATATAGGCATCATTGCCAAATTCACCTAGAGTGTAATTATATTTCCATGTAATGAACATCCATCAAGATTTTGCATTCACTCCTAAGTCTGTGGAGTATGAAATCAAGAAGGGTTCTTGCAAACCAGGCAATCAGCATATCAGGTTTACCTTTTGAGAACTATTACAAGCACATAAACCTTTCCTTGGGAGAAAATTAATTCCATAACTGAGTGTATGGTTTTTCATATTCCAAAACAATCCAGCCAGCTGACTTATGATGCCTATCACATTCATGCTGCTGCTGCATGTGAAGTCTCTCTGCTAAAATGCAACAGATCCTGACACCCTGAACTGATCAGAGTCCTCATCATCTCTCCTGGAAATGGAGGTTTTATCCCTGGTTCCTAACAATTCCAATCACATTTAGTCTACCCAAAGTTTCCTGCAGCTTCTATTGGATACAGTATTCTCCCCACTCCTGCACCACATCTCAAGCCTGTGTAGATGTTGCTATTCAATGGTCATCAGCTGCTAAATTTAGGCCCAACTGATTAATTGCACAATTACCTTAAGACCAGCTACGCGTGTAAAGTAGCTATCACACAATAAAAAGCTCCAACCAGCTATAAAGTCAGACCTTGAAAATGTGTACTAACTTCATAGCTGCTGAGCTTTAATTTGCACAGGTAGCAGGGGCTCGGAGCTCCCCAGCTGAAAACCCCAAGCCCTGGGGAAACTGCAGCTGCTGTGATCCCCAAGGCTGGGCTGCAGGGGCTGCAACACCCTCAGCTCACATGGGACTCTTGGTCTGATTCCCCACCCACAGCCTTGAGACAGCTGGTCCCAGAAGCCTCATCATTTGCAGTCTCGTAGCCCCAGTTGCACTTGCTCCCCGTGGCTGGGATCCCTTGTGTTTACAACACACCTTGTAAAGTTCTGTGTGATCCTTCAAGACATGGGTGCTGAGTATATGGGGGCCTGAAGGCCTTGGCCCCCTTTGGGAAGAAGACCATATGTGTATTAAGATCATCCCACCTTGCCTGTGCACCTGCACCCTACTAGAAAAGTGGTTATTTCTTAAAAAGGATGAGGAAAGCATTATTCCCCATCTCAAACAACAAGCATCTGGCAGTAACAGAAAGTCTTATCTGATAGAGAGGAGAGGTCTTGAGAGATGAACCGCCTCAAGGACCTACTTACAAGTATATCTGTTGCCTGTTAATATTCTACAGGCTCCCACTTGAATTTTCTTATTCTGACTTCCTTCTAGAAAGGCTCAACAAAATAAATGAACTACAAGCAATAGCATCTACTAATTTGTTCATTTAAAGGATGCAAGCTGTGAAGAACTTGAAGTTATTATAAGCACCTAGGACTTCAGAGCAACTTTAATGATCAATTAGGCTTCAGCGTAGGAAATTACTATCTGCGGATTTTAACTACAGAAGTCAGCAAACAAGGCACAACACCTAAAAACCAATGGACTACGTTTCCTATTTTGAATAGCTCTGGAGTATCAGATACGAACAATTTTAAGGTAGAAGAGACCACTCTGGTCTAGCCCACACAGCACAGACCAGAGGAAAATCAACCCAGAAAATTCTGCCTCGAGCCTTTATTTTCTATTTGCAATACAGCATCTCTCCCAATAAGGTACCTGGTGTTGGTCTAAAGACTTCAAGTGAAAGAGAATCTGCCACAAGTCTATTCAACTCTAGCACCTCCCTGCTCCAACCAGATATTCCCTTGCTTCTACATGCAAAATTGCACCACTCCTTAGCTACATCCTTAGCTGCATTATGAGCTCGAGTTCAACGGATTGCCAGCCAGGGCCCTCACATCCTTTTCTGAGTTGCTACCTTCCATGAAAGAGTCTCCTACACATCGACTTCCATAAAGACTTACAGACCACAGTCATTGTTCAAAGTTAACATCTCCTCTGACCCCTTGGTGGCCTTTTCAAGGGGACTCCCCAGCCAGGACACTAACTGTTACATTTGTGGGGTGGAAATCCATTTCCCCTCTCCCTCCAGAGCCAGATTTTAGGCTGTGATCACCATCGCAGATCTGAATTTAGTTCAGCACTTGCATCACGGCTCCCTCTCAGGAGCAAGTGATAGAGTTAACCAGTGACCCATCAGCATTCAGAGTGAGATACTATTTATCTAGGCAGACCAGGTCTATCTATGACCTTAGACCAACACGGCTACAACCCTGTATTTAACTAGATAACACGCATTACACCGAAAAACAGCGTGCACATGCACTTAGCTTACCAGGTATCAAAGCAAGACTTGAGATAGTTCATTTAGAGAGAGCTCAGGATACTATACTTTATTGGGCAATGGAAACATACTTTTAGTTCCCAGCAAAAAGTGAGCGAGTGCCACCCTTCTAGGTCTAGGCCGAGTCCAGTAGGGCTTTTGAACCAGATCAAAAAACTTCAGGCAGACTTGTTACCATGCATTAATTACCCCAAAGTAACTTCAGATCCTCCAGCAAGGTCACCCTTTGTGCTAGGGCAGTAAGCACTCACCAACCAATGATGATGCATCCAAGAGTTTTTGCATGTTGTACTGTAATGCGAATGTCATGTGTGTAATAGCAGGAGGAACCAGGGGGCAGCCTAAAGATCTTTGGTGACTGTTAATTTGAACTACAACTGTAGGCAAATAAGATCAACTTGCCAGATCTTCAGCTACCATGAGACAATGGAGCCACAGAAATTTGTATTAGAAGCAGCTCTGCATCCATTTTACGCAGCTTTTGTACCATGTATTCTGTATTCTTCCACATTTCAGATCAAACCAAGAATCCTATGTTTCTTTTTAATATTAGTTTTCTGTAGGAACTTGTGATGATGAACATTCAAGCTTGCTTTATCTCAGGAAGAGACTAAGTGGAAACTCATCTCTCTGAAAAGAACACAAGATTTCTTATGCCAAAGAGACATATTTTTTACATACACTCCTCCATGTTCCTCAACACCCATCCTGAGATGCTTATAGCAGCCTGGTGGTAGCTAAGCACATGCAGGCACCCAGCATCCAAGACTATACAAGTTAAATGTTTATTCCAAATCACTGACTGATAATTCAAAGTCAGGAAAAAAAAAAACAAACTCCTCTCGCCTGTTATCAGGAATAACCCCACCTGTGCTCAGAATGATGGACCACAAGCCTTTCATATTGCACTACATACTACACAGCCCAGAATATTTGATAATGCAAAAACCACAAAACTTTCTGACCTTGAGGGAACAAAGCTGCCTTGTAACATGGAGTGTGGTGCACAAATTTTTCATGAAGGCCAGGACCTAAGCTCAATGGGACTTCTGTCTCCATTTATCCAGAGTTTTACCTGCCTTTTAAGGGACAGCACAAAGACAAGTTTGCTTAACTTTCCTTTGTAACTCTTTGGAGATGCCGAATTGCAACTGTTGAAAAGGCACAAGAGTGCACTTGAGGCCCTTCGTCCTAGACTTTTTCCAACTATTGCTCTCTCTTTAGAAGAGAAAAATTTCGTTATCCTGATTCACAATGCACGGGGCACCACTGCACTTAGTCTCACTGGCTTCACGTAGAACAAGAGGCAATAATCTGGAAGTAATCTCTTTTATTGGATTAACTGCATGCTCAGGATAGGCCTAGACAAGCTTTCAGGTTTCACATTACTGTTCTTCAAGTCTGTGGGACAGAAGGAGACACATCAGGGCTAAATAGCAGATGAAACATAAAACTCCATAGGTAGAATATAATTTCACATTAATCCAGGTGGCAAAGTATTGCTCTAAGCCAGTGGTTTTTCAACCAGAATGCTATAATAACCTTCTTAAGCACTGTTAGGTGTGCAAACACCTACACATGATTCACAAGGTAAACCCAGAGACTTCAAATAGGAATCCACAGTGTCAAAGATATTCTGCCCTGTTGAGGTCTTTCTGGGGTCTCTGCAACAGAAGAATTACTTTATTATTTTACCATAGTTAAAAAGTGAAAGGAAGAGAAGATCTGGCATTTTGAGGAGTGCTTTGACTCTAACGAGGGGCATCTTGAGTCTAAAAAGTTTGAGAACCACTACTTTAAGCCAGCGATTCTCAACTTTTAGACTCATGGCTGTCCTTGGAAAATGGCAGCTCTTGGTTTTCTACTACAGAAATATAATGGAACGATTTCTTCTGTTGCAAAGACCTCGGGATCACCACAACAGGTCAAAATGCTTTTGACACTGTGGATTGCTATCTGAAGTCTCTGGGTTCACCTTGTGAATCAAGTTTGCACACCTAACAGTGCTTACACTCCATGGCACCCCACAGCACTCCTGAAAGGCTCTCAAAGCACCACTGCTTTAATTAATTTAAATGCCATATGTGCTTGAAGAACATTTACAAAGTTTAAAAAAAAAAAGGAGAGAGGAGCAGGTAGTCTATGTAATGAATCCTGTGTCTGTGGTCCCAGGTACCAATACTATTTCAGGGCAAGTATATTCATACAAGAGTTGGTACCCAATCTACCTCAAGGGGGAAAAAAGGAAATAAGTCAGTCTTTGTACTGATCTGTGATAGATTTGTCCCAACCTAGTAACTGTTCAGCAAAGTCAGGAGTTTGAATCTGTATGTAGCAAAGCCACATCTCGCACCATCTTTGTCCGTCATTTCTCCACACCCTTTATCTTTCCAGCTAAACTAATCTCATAACAAAGGCCCACTGATAAAGCAATGGAACAATATTCTCCTGCAGAAAAAAGGTCAATACCTCAAATTTTGATCAAAATCTACCGGAGATAAATAAAGAATGACTGCTAATTATTTGTATCATGGTACTCCCTACATGCCCTAAAGCCAAGATGGAAGCGCCTTCCTGTTAAGTGCTTTACAGTAGGGGTGCACTTGCAATCTAAAGAGCCGGCACAAAGGGAGAAATACTAATTTGCCCCAATTTTACAGATCAGGAACTGAACAAAATGAAGGGGATGTTGGCACTTCAACCTTACCATCTCAGGCACCAGTAAACTTCCATATACCCTGCAGCTCTATGCACATGCCTCTTCCCAGAGCTGGATGCAGTGTAGCCAGGTTCATGTAGAGCTGCAAGCGAGCTACACTCCTCCCAGTTTAGGAAGCAGCAAAAGCAGAATACTTGAGGGTGCCACTGCCTGGTGAGAGGCAAAGGTGTGGTGTAGACATGCCCACAGTGTCTCACAGGAAATCTGGGAGACAGCTCAGAGCTGAACCCAGGCCTCCTGAGCCTCAATCCACACAAGTATTGTCCCCCCTTCCTGTAATACAGGACTAAATCATAAAGAACTGCTACCGCATCCTGGGGAAAAAGGAAAAAAAAAAAAGTCTAATACAAGGTTAAAGCCTTTTGTTCTTCCTTCATGCTATTTATAGTTGAATCAAAAACAATATGAATGAGAGGAGGTAGAAAGGAAGCAGATTTTAGTGTGCTAAAAAGAAAAATATTGCAAATTGGCTAACAAAATTTTAATAGCCTTAAAAACATGCACACATACACGCACACAAAATGACTGATTATCAAGAAGTCAGTGTTCATTACTTGAGTACAGTATGTATTGGGAAAGCATCCAAGGAAAATTTGGCTGCTCTCAGACTCTGCACAGAGATGGTTTAATTTACTGAGCGCCTGCAAACTTCTAGAACACCGAGTTAGTCGTAGGAAACTGCAAATGAATGGAGCTGGTTAGGCTTGGGACCTTGCCTTGGCCACGATAAACTTGGTATTCACCAACTCCCTGCATCTTAAGACATTTTATCCCAGTGGAGAGGGGTAGGGGCGAGCGGGGAATGTGGCCACGGTTTGGAAAACGATGGATCAAACTTTGGCAAGCATTCAAGCCAGAGGAGAGGAAAAGAGGAGGATCTAAAAAGGTCTTTCCAAAAGGCAAGGTAAAACAGCAGCTAGGGTGGAGGCACTTGCAAGCGACAAGACAGGAAGAAGACAGGATAGATAAAGTGGTTTAGCCACATTGTAAAAGCCACATATTAAAGTACAGTAACTTGTATTTAGGAAGGGGGAATTTTTTTTAACTAGGCCTCATCACCAGTGCCAATGAGGTATGACTGATATCCATTTTGCTGTTCATTTTATGATTCACTGCACCAAATTTTGCAAAAATGCATCTTCAGAAACTAAAAAGGTAAAGTTTAGGAACATGCTTGTTAAGCCTTTAATTAGACAACAAGCAATTTCTTTCAATGCAGCTTCCTAAGAGAGTCACAGTCGCTAATTATATTAGTCAAGATGGCATCAGTCGGTTTTGTCTCTTATAGTTTTATTTAGTCCCCATAATTGCAGCCAGGGGAATGGTTAATTGTCCAGCAAAAAAGGCAGGACCTGCAATCTGTAGCATAACAAAACACAACACCCTTCTCCCCTCCCTCTCTCCTTACTCTTTCCATGAAGATAATTTAAACAAAATAATACCTCCAAAGGATTTAAACAGACCATGGCACTAGCAGGACGTTTATAAACAATCCCTCATATGATTGTGTGCATATGTTACATCTCTCCTCCCTTCCACACTCATTCTGTGCTGTCTGTTTAGCACTTCGGTTCTTCAGGACAGGGACTATCTTTTGCACTGTGCAAGTAATGCCTGCAATACAATCTCTGGGCCTTACGCATTCCTGCAATACAAATAATAGTATCACCATACACAGGCAGTAGTTACCTTGTACTGAAATAGCACCAAGGCGGAGCGAGCAGTCGACTCTTTTGCTGCTCGCTCTTTATCTGACAACGAGGAAAGAACATTTCATTTAGGTTAAGAAAACAGTAGAGCAAAGTCGTTCAGACTGAGAAATATATGGCTTTGCTGCCTGTGCAAGAAGAAAGCCTAACAGGATTCAGCTAAACTTGGAAATTAGAATAGAGAGCGTGTTTCTCAATGAAGCCTTCTGGCACACAGCAAAGAAATCGATGCTCCATTCAAGGAATCACTCAGTGGAATTTGTAGGGGAACGGGGGAAAACTGACTTTCATTTTGCTGGAGGCGGTAAAGTAAAATGCTTCAGCTGCCAACAGCTTCCCTGAAAGCCGGGTATCCAGTACCAGTCCTCCTGGGAGTTTTGCCCTAAAAATACAAATATCCAGAGGTGTGTAGGCTGCAAACAACCTACCCCCCTGCAAACATCCAAACCTTTGAAGACCAAGTCTTTGTGTAACCCTGGTCCAAAACTTCTTGAGACAAGTTTCTTCAGCTAGGGCGGCCATTGGTCCTGTTTTATACCAAACAGCCCTGTTTTTAAACCCTTTGTCCTCTGTCCATTTTAAACGAGGAACAGAGTGCAGAAAGTCCTGTTTTTCAGTTCACTGGTGGAAATACATGTCAATCATTTGTCCCCGCGATTCTAGTGACGGTGCTGAGAGGTAGGGCAGTGGACAGCCAGGAGGAGTAGTGGGGGGGAGATGGCCTTTTTATGGTGGCCCCACCCCTTGCTGCTGATTGGCCAAGGAGACGGCAGCCCCACCCCTCATTGCTGCTTGGTCAAGGGGGCCAGTGATCTCCACCCCCCCTCACCAAGGCATGAACATTGCATGTCTCCTGGGGCTGGGGGAGCACGGCAACTGCCTGCAGGCAGCGGTGTCGGCAGTGGTGAGCAGAGAGCTCCTGCAGGTGGCATTGGTGGCAGCTGGGGGGCATGGATTGGCACAGATCAGTAACAGAGATTGGCAACCATCTGCAGATGCCATCACCGGCAGCCGGTGGCAATTGGCGTCCTCCTGCAGACATCACTGGCAGTGTCGGGGTGCGGGGGGGGGGGTGAGCAACAGCCATCCGCAGGCTCTGCTGGCATCGTCGGCAGTGGCCAATCTCAGGGGGTGCACGTGCACCCCTTGCGTATCGCCAATGCACCAAGGGGATGTCCTGTATTCTGGGGATGCATCAGTGGCCACCCTATCTTCAGCTAAGGTGTATATCAGGCCTCACTGCATCTTACAGCATTGCAGACTACATGTCAAAGCCACAGTGTTATCCTCCAAGATGACAGGGCTACCCTACTTCCGTTTCACATATGTGGAACTGAAGCATGGAGTACAATGCCATGCCATGCAAAGCTGCCTCTGCTGATGTCCACTGAGCTAGCTCTGGACCAGGAAAGAGCAGGGGCCCAGCAATTAGCCTGCACGCGGCCATGTGTTGACGACATTCTGCTGGTTCCAAAACCTGAGCTAGCCGACTCATTAACTGGTCTGGACCCAACACAAGAAACTCCCTACGGTGCTGCACTATGCTACTCAATTATCCACCGTGACGTGTCTGCGCTCACAGACCGCCTAACAGAACAGGCACTTGAACACAGAGATCCTCAGTCCTAGATGAGTGCGCTAACCACAGCATTATCCTGCCTTTTGCTTGAAAACTGAACTCCACAGTAAAAACCCATAAAGTTTTTCCAATTAAGAAACTCTGTGATTCTTGAGGAAAGTATTTATGATACTTTTCACATGGTTTATATAGAAATGTTAGAGAAACGTTAAATCGCTTAACTAAAAAAAGTGCTCTACGCAGAAATAAGGGCATTTTACGTATGAAAGTGAAAAACTCATAAACAAACAAACCAAATTAAAACTCTGAAGCTCAACACTGATCTTTGGGAATAATTTCATACAAGAGCAATATGTGCTGCTATAAAATTTTAGCACACGCAGCATTTCAAGCATGGTAAGAATTCCCTAAAGGTTTTCAAAGGAATGACTTTCACATCTTTTCAGGGCAGCTACACAGACCCAGCAAGCCAGTTTAAGACTGCAGTGAAAGCAATAACCCAGTTTCAGCCCCATAGCTGCATGGTGCCACATTAATGCTAATTAAATAGCTATGAAGGGAGGGAAAGTGTAAAAAAATCAATGGTCAGAGGTCGCCCCATGCAAGTACTATTCTAGGATCACGGCCTCTATCTGCTTGCTTATTGTTAACCATTCATTCATACATAGGGAAGGGATCAAATGCTGGAGGGGCAGGGATGAGAGACAGAAGCTGAAGCAGGGAGTCACTGGGGATTGGTGATGTTCCCGGATCTGGGTCTTCTGTTTCCCATGGGGAAATGGAAAAGATGCACAGGTTTCCCCTTTTACCCAAGAAAAATGTGGATCTTTTGTTTTCATTTTAAACCAAGAAACACACAGATTTTGCACTTTTGCAAACAGCTCTCTGCAGGTGGGCAGAGATCCAGCCTGCAAGGAGCTGCGGGGAGCAGGACAAGGGCAGTCATGCCACCAGGCAGCCTGAAGAGCAGCTCCTGCAGGCAAGTCTGGTGGGAGGATGGGGAGGAGGGGGTTTATAGGTATTTAGAACGTATTTTATTATAGCAATTGCTTTAAAATTGTAAATATATCAATAAAACACGGTGTTCAATTGATATACACACACATATATATTAGGGCTGTGCGAAGCTTTGGTCCATGATTCGATTCGGTGGAGATTCGCCCCGATTCAGTGGCCAAATCTCTGAATCCAAATCGAATCAGGAGACCCCTTAATCTCTCCAAATCGAATTGGAACCCTTCGAATTGGGGGCACACACGCATGTATATACACACACTATATATCTATATCTGTATCTCTCTCTCATATATATGAGAGAGAGAGAGATTTCATTTTTGGGGTTTTTTAAAAATCGGAGAATTTGTGATTTTTTATTTTTATTTTTTTTAATCAGAGAAAACCAGGATCCCTGGTAATGTTGAATCCCTTACTCTTTATACAACACACTGCTACTCTACATTTTTAAGCCATCAGAAACCAGTTAAAACAGGGTGAGCACTGCTAGAGGTTTCACTAACTACTTAAAGAGATTCTGTCCTTTGCTATGCACTACGGAAGCAGGAAATATTGTTAAGGCTAAAGGCAAACAAAGCAACCCACAACACTTTAGATCTCCATCTTCCATATAAACAATTCTGTTAAAATGCCAACTAATGAACCAAACAAAGCCTATTGCATACTACAGCTCCCTATGGAGGTAGGAAGCTTGTGTTTTTCCATGCTCTGAGAACAAACCAAAAGACTCTCAAGCCTTACTTATTTTAAGATAAAAACAAATGCTACTGAGAACAAATAAAAATAAATGCCTCCATGAGAGAACAAACTGTGGGCATCTGTCAGAGCAAAACGGTGGCAACCTCTCCACAAAAGGAGTAGAGGACACAAAACACAAAGAGGAACCAATTTGAGACATACATCGACAAGTATATTAGAATACTTTTTAAAAATTGGACTATAAGAAGAAAAAAGAGAAAGCATCTCAAGGTGTTTCAAACTGTTTAAGTATTTAAAAATGCCCATTACTATATCAAAACATTGCTTTTACTTAATGCCTCCTTTTGGCTATCCTTGCAAGGATACAGCATTGTAAGGATGCTGCATGCTTGGCTGGATTAGTGTCGACATTTTCGAAGCACTGCACACGGATTTAGCAGGAGATTACCACAGGCATCTCTTTAGAAATTTAACTCCTGCCTTTTCACTAACCTCCCTATTTGCTAAACAGGCCAGTCAGCTTGAGAAAATTCAGAATTTTCAAAATTAGGGGCCATAGTGCTTCAAGCAATGAAAAAAAATATGCTCATTTACTTAAGGATATTTAAAATATAGATAAATCATGAAAGAGAAACCAAGGAATAATATTAAAGACTGCATCAATATTTAGCATTAGGTGAACAAAAGATACACAGGCCTACATTTCTCGAATGCCATGATTTTAAGTCACCAACTTAAAACATTTTAAAAAGGTATCCAATTTTCAGAAAAAGTCACTCAACCCGCAGCATTGCATGGGAGGGGAGGGGAGGAAAAAAAATAAGTTTCTTTCAAGGAATCCCAAACAGAGACATTCAAAACCTGAGCATCCAAACACCACTCTTTTCATTCTCTAAAATCAAAAAATGGAGACAGGCAGAGCTGGGATGTGGCACAAGGTTCATTTCTTCTTCCTAGGAGACTGCCACGCATTCAAACTCAAGCTGGATTAAAAACTAACTATAAAACTGTTACACTTTTTCAAGCACTAACTTGGTAGCTAGTTGGCTCTCTTTACAGCTGGATGGACATTTTTATGGCGTGATGATTATTCTGCACGTGTAGTCGGTCTAAATTTATTGTGCGATTAACCAGTGAACTGCATGCTATATGTAACATGTGCCGGGGCCCGAGTGCACTGGCATCCCTTGCTTCTTTTGTACGTAATCCATTTTCTGTATTCCTAAATTCAAGTTTCATACTGAGAGCCAGGGTATTTAAAATCCTAAATGATGCCACAGACGAGCTCAGCCACATAGCTTTTCATAAGAAAAAAAAATCTCACAGCACTTTTACAAAAGGAAGAAGTATAGTAATCTCATATCACAGATGAGGAGACTAATGGCACAGATAGAAGCAGCTTAGGCTACTGGTGCCCAACCTCTCAGCCCCATGGGCCATGATGAGTGGCACAGCATGAGTCCATGGGCTGGCTCCCATTCAGGGCTGACGCACAGGGTTGGTCTGTGAGTGCAAGCCCGGCGCCTGGATCTGGCCACATGCTGGCAAAGCCAGCCGTAGGGGAAATGCCACCCTGGGTAAACTTGTATTTTGGCTCCCTGGACTCCCCAAGTCACCAGCGCTGCTGCCCTGCCACACAGGGGCTCTGTCCAATGGGCCAGGGAGCTGGACTGCCAGTCACAGGCCCATGGAGCCAAAGCGGAGGCAGCAGGAGCTTATGATGAGCAGCCAGCCAGTGCTGGCATGGAGGCCACCATGGGGCTGCTCCAGGGCCCAACATCCAACCACCTGCGTGCAGGCAAGACTCAGCCGGAGCCCTCCCCTGCTTCCCTCCGCAGGCTGCCGGCCCCAGCCCGGGGCTCCCTGCATGTGCTGCCCTGCCTTGCCGCACCTGGGCAGGAGAAGGTGCTGTTGCTGCCATCACTGTTGCCCCCACGTGCAAAATCCCAAGCAGCCCGCCCTGCCCCGGGCCAGCGCTGCTACTTGCCACTTGTGGCACATGCGTATGTGTGCATGTGTGTGTCACCCCCTGACCACAGCGTCCTGGGTGGTCACCCACCCCTAAGGCCAGCTCTGCGTGTTGGCCTGAACCCATGCATCTGGATCCAGCTGTGCAATGGCCCAACCCCATGCATAATCCGGCACAAAGGGCCACATTACCTGGCCTGTAAGGCTCCCCAAAGGAGCCTGAAATTTGACATCAGGGGAATGGCAAATCAACACTACCACCACTCCCCTACCACAACATTTCTAAACCCTCAGGGAGCCCTGCAGGCTGGATGACATGGCTCTGCAGGCTGGATCTGGCCCACAAGCCAGGCGACGAGCACCTTTGGCTTAGGCAGACTTACAGATCACACAATAAACCTTAAGTTTCTAACTTATTAAAACAGGCATCCTGTTAAACAATGCATCTTTGGGGCAGGGGGAAGGAGTGGGGGGAAAAGAGAGTCAACTAGTCACATAGTTTGCTGGTTTGCAGATGCTGCTGTACACATACAGGTCTGCATATAAAATGAGAACAAATTATAAGAAAATAAATCTTACTGCCAATAACTGGCCCTTTCAACTCTCAGCTGCTACAGTCATATTAAATATTGTGAGGAGAAGAAAACCATCAATCAGATATGAGCTGTGTCAGGAAGGTCTCACTATTTTCTAATTATTGAGGAAATATAGGGTCAGGAAGGGGAAAAGAACTTTTTTCTCCTAATCCGTCTCAGATATTCGATAAAAATCAGGGGCAAAAAAAAAAAACTGTTCAAATTCATGAAGTTAGAAAATGGCAAGTTGAAAAGCTGTATCTAATCACACAAAACCTAAGTTGGCATCCATCTCCCACACAAAAGCGCAAAGGCACAAACGTCTACTATTTGGCTGGAATTAAATCAGCCTTTCAAAAAAAGGGGAGGAACTAGAGTCTAATTTAATTTCAACTAAAGGAAAAAAGACTGTTGAACTGGAAAGAGGAGAAAAAAGGGAGGGCAAGAATGAAAAAGAACCAAACCCCCCCCCCCCCCACACACACACACCCCCAACAAGACAACCTAAAGAAGTAGGAATGGATGTAAGGCTAATGAATAAGGGGTATTATACCAACTTTAAAAAACTTGGAAGGTTAAAATGGGCAAGAATGATAAGAAGGAAAAAGAAAGGGCAAGAGAAAGGAAAGGATGGGAGGGTGAGAGGAGAAGGATAAAGCTTCCTGAGATTCGAATTCTTCACACTTTTCTGCTCCAAGAGGCTCTGTGCAGTGAAGGAAGACAGATCTGTGCATCAGCACACGGGGCTGGAAGATCAGAAGTTCACATCAGAACAGAGTGATGCAGGTTACACTCATCCTGCCCATCCTCCCAGCGAGCTCACATCAGAGCGGCAGGCCAGAGAGGCTTACAACACGGGTAACGCTGGGGCGAGACTAACTTTTCAAGAGCTGAACAAGCACAGAACACACAGCTTCTAGCAGACGACTCGCAGGGGGAACGGAGACGGGATCAGGGAAACTTTTGCTTCAAAAGGTTAAAAAAAACCCCAAAAAATACCTACAACTTCCATCATGGAAAGCGAAATGTTTTTCTCTGGAAAGATTATGGCAGAGAACACAAGGCAGCCACAACGTTGAAAGAAAGGACTAGGGATTTTGCTTGACATTTACTTAGCTGGTTTGCTACATGTGAATAGTCTCTGCCATGAAGAGCAGCACCAAAAACACCCACTTGCCAGACCTCTGCCTGTCAGGCTAGTCAAAGAGGAGCCTTTTTCCCCATAGGGAAATGTACTTAATACTCATACTGCTGCCATGCAGAGCAGCATTCGGGACCCAGTTCAGTCCACCACAATCACAGCAAAGAGTTTCTCAATGGCTTTTGGATTAGGGGTCTAGCTATTTTGGCCCTTTTTCTCCTTCATATGCAGTACACAGGGCTTTGAGAGCATCCATGAATGCCCAGCTACATAACAAAAGGGTCTTTATTTATTTAAAATAAAAAAACAAAGTTATTATTAGGTTATAGGCAAAAGTTGGTAGCACTGCCCACAGGCCAAATTGCCTGGCACCTTCCATTACAATACACAAGCTAAGGGAAAAACTCAACGAAAGCCTTAAGTGACAAATGCAGAAAATAATCTAGGGCAATAAAAACCCAGTGAATGAGAGGGCTGTCCTTAGTAACAGTTAGCTCTATAAAAAATGGGAAGGATGAAGAAAAATCTGAGTGAGGATCTACGAGTGCTGCTAACAGGCAACTTTTGTAGAGCTCTCAACAAAATGTGCTTGGGTAGCCAAGAGGAGGGATGAACAGAGCCCAGTATTGTAATGTTTAGAGAGGAGCTTTCAGCCATTCAGACCTTCCAATAAGGTCTCCCCTACCTGAAAGTAAACCAAACCATTTGCCAACCAAACAAAAAAGGTTCAGTCGTTTTTTGTTTTATTTTAATTTTTTTCCATCAGAAAAACAAAAAAAAAGGAGACGGGAGAGTTGTGTTTAAGTTTGGTATTCCAAATACCAAAGCATGGCATATTTGTCAAAGCAAAACAAATATAACACAGGGTAGATTTGCACCATATGGACTAGCCATATATAAGCATCTACACACACTTTGGTTAGCCCATAAACTTATACCACATACATATATCTATATATAGATATATCTCTATACACACACACACACACACACACACGGATATGGATATACATAAAAGTCTTTGAGAGCATTCACGAAAGACCTTTGTAAGAGCTACATAACAAGAGGGTTTTTGCTTACTTAAAATAAAACATGAATTTATCAACAGGTTATAGGCAAATTTCTATATATACTTCTAATGCTACTTCTAAGATGATCTGATGAAGTGGGGTTTGGCTTGCAAAAGCTTGTGCTATATACATCTACCTTGGTTAGTCTAGAAGGTTGAAGTCTACCCTGCCTTCTACTTGACTTCAGACCAACACAACTAACTACATCTCTCAGCTCAAAGGAAAACAATCCATGTTCCTAAACCTTTTCTACTAATGGGGAGACCATCCATTTACAACAACCATCAATTATGGAGCAGCACCTCGATAAGGAGGCAGGTTGGGAAATGTGCTCCATCTCTTCCCCTTTGCACACTTAGAGAGGACACACCTGCTAGCGCTAAAGCTTCAGGAATAAAGAAGTCTGGGTCCCAACTGTTGATGCCATAAGTAATTATCTCCCTTTCCTTGTTTCCAAATGCATCAGGAAAGAGCCTGCAGTTGCTAGAATAAGTCAGAAGGGGTACATGCCCACCTCTCCTTTTGATAGCAGTTCCTGAAAGCAGCCTTTGCAACTGTTTCTATTTTCATCCTTGAATGTGAACAACAGATAGCACAAATCAGCTCTTTGTGCAATGTTCACTTAGGCCAACTATTGACCAGAGTCATTTTACGCCAGCTGAGAACCTGATCCTTTAGCTCTTAGGAGTGACCTAGAATGAGGGGGAGAAATAAAGGCCAATTCGGAAAGAAAAAAAAAAAAGAAAAAGCGAGAAAAGAAAAGAAAATGAAAAACTGCCAAGCAAGCCGATCCATCACAGGCAGTTTGCTTCTTCCCCTGCTTCTTTCCCCTTAAGAAATCTTGTAAATTCTGCCACTGAGTCCTCAGGGAATGGCTGCCATGAGAGCAGCAGACGGCAAACGGCAGAATTTTGATCTTCATGCAGAAACGCAAAGTTTTTATGCAAAGAGCCTTTAAAATATTCAAACCGGGTTCTTTGGGTAAATGTGAGATCTTTTATTAGAGCAACTAAGTTGGAAAAATTGTTCTTTGCAAGCTTTCAGGTACAAACATCCTTCTTCAGGCAGAGGGAGAGTCATTAATATATTATTTTAATTAACTGTTAAAATGTTTAAGTATTAAAATATCAGGCCTTTGACAGAAGTTAGTTAATTGTCCCAACTTGCCAGAAAATTATAGAGTGGAGGTGGGAGACAATGGAGAAGAGAGACATTTAAGGAAAGCTGGGAAACACCTTTCCAAATGCACACCACTTTCCCAAGTCACACAAAGTGTTTCGGGCTGAAACCTCAGCCGACGTCAAATCAGCATAACTCCAGTAGAAAGGGGTCCTTTGACACCAGCTTGGTTCAAGGCCATTCCCCACCCCAGCAAAGGGCTGTTTAAACAGGATGCATCCTATCATTTGATGTTAATGACAGTCTTCTCCAAACAAACTCGGGTGTTAGTCAAGCTATGAAATCTAAAGAGGCTGTGCAGTGGATACCATCTTTATTGGACTACCGCTCTGGTCCTTCAGAGTTAGCATAAAGAGATGAACACATTTTCCTACCCAAACCCATTAGAATTGCAATCGTCTCAGGAACAGCCAGAAAATAACAAAAAGAAATCTCTTTCAGGTCTTCAAAATACTCTACCAATTTCCTTTTCCTTAAAAAAGCAGGTCACTTCCAGTATAATTAATGCAAAACCATGTTTGCTCTTTGAATTATTCATCAAAGTTCCCTTGCTTCCTTACATTAGAGACACAGAAGCTCCTACTGGGATGGACAGATGAGAACACAACTGCATTGCTTTCACTCATCTATCTTAACACACACAATTTCTTCCTTCCAACCTCTGCACTAACTGAATTCCCATCCATGACACAATCAAATAACCCAGGGGTGGGTAAAATCCGGTCTGCAGGCTGGATCTGGCCAGCAATGGACTCCACTTCCCAACAGTCCCTGCCTGCATGGCTGGGGCAGGTCTCCTGCCCTGCCACGCGCCCTGCCAGCTTGGCTGGGGCTGGTCTCCTGCCCTGCCACGCGCCCTGCCAGCTTGGCTGGGGCTGGTCTCCTGCCCTGCCACGCGCCCTGCCAGCTTGGCTGGGGCTGGTCTCCATGGCAAACCCAGCCTCGTGCTATCACAGCACAGCTGGGCCTGGGGTGTCCATGGAGACCAGCCCAGCCATGCAGGCAAGGGCTGCTGGGAAATGGCAGATCTGGCCAGCAGCATTACTCCACTTTGCCCACCCCTGAAATAACCTGTTTCATGCTGTTTTTCGATTCTCATCAACTCACCTTTACTTAATGAGCGATTATTTTAGGTGCTGCCAAACTAAAGCAATGTATCATTATGATTCATCTGAGGTTAGACAGCCCATGGGTTCCCGTTACCTGTGAAGGTTGCAGTGGAAAGTCTGCCTCTCTGCATAAACTTGAAGGCACCCTCATCACAACTAAGGGATTGGCACTTCTTAGGGAAGAAGGAAAATTCTTCGTGATTATTTTCAGAGACACCAAGAAACCAGCGCCAGCGCCCCTGGGGGAAATTCTCTGCTGTGCACAGGACAAGTATAAAACCAAACTCCACATAAAGGGAACTTAAAAAGATGCATAGATCTTGTACCATCCTTCTGCACTGGGTAGGATTTTAAGTACTTCCAAATATGCTGAACAAACATTTAGAAACCTGAATTTTAAATCCTTGCATTTTAATTTATTTTCTCATTCATGTTACTTGCCTAAAGTAGAATTAAATGCAAAAAACTAATAGAGCTGAAGGGAGGGGAAAGTCTATTTTTAATGAAAAACAGCCAAAATTAAATTAAAGTTAAAATGGAAAGAAAAAGCATGAGCGTAAGGGAAAAAAAAATAAACATCTCTCCCACTTTTTTCAGTTGGAGAAAAAAAATTATATTAAAAAAGAAAGTAAAAGGACCTTTGGGTTTACAAATTTTAAAAAGAAATAGCATTTTCCCTACTTTTTTTTTTTTATATATATACACATCATTTTTCAAATATGTTCACTGAAAAAAAAAGTCAAAACAAAAAACTGTTTTTGCAAGATTTTTTCATTTCAATTATATTTTTCACTAGGTCAAAAAAACTCTAATGAGCCCTAACACATAAATAATAAATGCAGACTGGTTTAGTTTCATGTTTGATTTTCTAGCACATTTCCTTTCCAGTTTCTACGTTCCAAAATAATAGTGTTTGTGTTCATAGATCTTTATGGAGCGTTCTTAAAGTTAAAATTATTGTGTTTTATTGCCATGTAAAAATGTGTTTTGGCAATAGCCAATGAAGTCAATTAAAAACTTCCAACGACTCCAGTGAGTTTTGGATTAGATCCCAAAATATGCAACTGTAGAAATACAGGATGAAAACCTAGCCACAGCAAAAGCAACAGCATTTTCAAGTGGGGCCAGAATTTCACCCTGAGTCTTTGTGGCACCAAGGTCTTACTATCCAAGGGAGCTCGCGTGAAGTCACTCTGATGAAAGTTATCCAAAGCTTTGTCTCTGCTGTACTCACATATCACTCAGATTACAATTTAAGAGATAACTGCTAGACCTATCAAAACATGGACACCTTAATAAAGGAGTAGCTGGGAAATGAATCCCTCTTGCCAATTCTAGCAAAAATGCAACACTGAAAGACAAAGCTTTATGTTTGGTGGCCCTCTGACATACTCTGCGATAATTTAATTAGACCCCCTCCCTCTCAAATTACAGCTTTCCAGTGGTAATAAGGCTGATGCATGGCAAACCCTCAACTCTGTGATTAGCCCCCAATCATAAATTGATCACGATGATTGGAAATACCTCCAGGGCAGTCATTGCTAACCTCAAAATCCCTCTTGGAGTTTATTCTTATAAATCAACAGAAGTCCAGGAACAGCAACAACAACGCACACGCTAGTACAGTTTTTACAAGCTCTCATTGGAGAAGGCAGCCTCACATTTTAAAAAGACAGCACCAGGGAAGTCATCTGCAGAATACACATGGCTCGGTTTTTGGTCCTAGAAAAACTAGGAACGATGCTGTGTAACCTGTAGCGCCATCTAGTGGCACATTATTAATTAATGATCTACCTGAAGGGAGAGAGAGATCCCTTCTGTAGAGCCATCCGCATGCTTCCCTTGCAGGACGACACACATTGTGCCCATCAAATGTATCCCTGTTAACTGGCCTGAGGTCACTGGAGTGAAACCAGAGGTAAAGTCTATTTGCAGTGCTTGTTGGGAAGATTTTTGAATGGTCGACTAGATGAATTAAGAGGGCTGCAAATGAGGGAAGTGTAACCAAGACCTCATCCTGGTAGATGAAGTTGCTCAGGCTTCTTCTGAGAGCTGAAAAGAGTTGGCCCCTGCCCAGATCAGGCATTGCACCCCCATGTCCTCCTCTGCTGAGGCAGTGAGAATAAGTCTTTTATGGGGTCTAGCTGTTCAACTCGGGCTGTAGGAACTCAGGTTTCTAAGACCCAGGGCCCATAGTTCAGTTCAGTTTGCCAAAATAGCAGCCATTGCACAGTTTGACCATTCTAGTTGCTCCTATCTTCTGCCTTCAAGAGCCAGTGTGCATACAAGCAACCCCCGCTTAGTGCTGTTTCGCTTAGTGCTGTCTTGCTATAATGCTCATTTTAAATAGATACCCGATTCCACGTAGCGCTCAGAGTTTCGTTCTAATGCTCACGGTCGCCATCTTGGGTCGTCAAAAACTTCCGGTTTCGCTTACCGCTCGTTTTGCTTAACACTCAGTTTTTCAGGAACCAATTCAGAGCGCTAAGTGGAGGTTGCCTGTACTAATATGCAACCAAGGACTCCAGCAGACCAAGACTAGATTTTGTTACAACCTACTTAAGTGGACTTAGGTGCCTAAGAAAGTTTCTATTCCACACTGCTTGAATCTATGGAAAAAAAACACCTAATGCAGAGAAACAGGTAGCTTCTCCTTCTCACCACCTTTTTGTGATTCAATCTTAAGGGTGTTACAAAAGTAGCTGCATTAATACACTTTCAGAACTTGAACAGGATGCAACAGAATCACACTTAGGCACCTAAGTCCACTTAGACATCTAATAAGTGGAATCAAATCTGACCCTATCTACATCAGCATTGTCCCCGTTTGCTCAGAGACCAGGGTCCCCTCCTGTGTGATCCCCATGTCTCATACCAGGGAAGACATTACCAGGTTCTTTGAAGACTCATGCCATCAGGATTACCAACCCACCAGTATCCTCCACCTCATCTTCTGTTCCAAAGAATAACTATGACAAGCATGCTGCAGTCTTTTAACACTGCAATCAATGGAAAATATCTGATGGCTTCAAATGGGACCGAGGTCATTCTGTAAGGTGGTAAGATACTCAACAGAAAGGAAAACAAAGCAGTGGCTCCTTTGTACAGAAGAACGCTATACTTAAACCAACCAGGAAAAGCTACCCAGGGGACTCTGATCCTGTGCAAACTGGGATGAAACAACATTAAACCTGAAGTTTTCTAGCCATTAAGACTATCTGCATTTTACAATGGGAGGGGAACTCCATTAGTGACATTCCAGAGATGGGGAAACTGAAGGGAACAGGTTAATATGGCTTGACTAGTAGTATGCACCATGTGAGAGGGGCCACACATAGGACCTAGGTCTGCCTAACTCACAGTCAAATGCCCTCTCCCTGGGCCATATTAAGATGGATGGGCGCAAGGAGCAAATGACACATTTCACCAGATTTGCTTTTCCGTAAACTCTGTAATACAATGGGCCTCCCAGATGTCAGTAAGCATTAGTTAAGCACTATGGCATTTAACGTGGGCTTTGCTTTCACAATATCCTAGTAAACAAAACCAATTATTCCCGATGATATCAGAAATGACAGCCACCTTGGCTATTTCAGCCATGAAACCCTGGCAATTATATGCTACATATAATTAGCAACCACGTATATTTTTTTCCCCAGCTAAGCTTGTCTCTTTCAGACTCCTCTACGTTGCCACCGTGACTCCTAATGTCACAACATGTTAATTTAAAGTTTTCAAATGATAAAGCCTCCAACAGAATTTCAAGAGCTAATTTGCATGTTTAGGTAGCAATTTTCTAAGGAAGAAAAACAGCTCTTCTGATTAAATGTTTTGCAACAGATGCTGCTCACAACATTTACTTGCAGCTCACCTTGCTAAAGCTCTTCTTTATCCTTGGGATACAGTCAGTTTTGCATGTCTTCAGTAACAAGTCTCTTAGAAATCCCTCCATGGAAGGCAGAATAAGAAATCTGGTATCTAGGGACCTTGTAGGAGAGCGATATGGTTTTTTTTTAGGTCTGTACTAGGTTTTACAGATTAAAACAACCAAAACCAAACAACTTGTAAAATCCATTTGCAATTTGATGTTGCTGTAAAAGTTGTTTCTTTGTTCAGATTTTATCCACAAGAAAATTGATCCTTAATACATTTATCTATCTTCCGTAGTAAGGAATTGTGTTTTCCTCCATTTTACCTGTGTGGAATTGAGACTCAGAAACTATAAAGGGTAGAGCATGAGGCAACACAATGAAGATACTCTGAGCTAGCTCTGGAGTGGAAAGCAGAATAGCCAGTTCAGCCCACTGCTACATGCAGCTAATAAGCTCTGATAAAAGGCTCTGTTACCAGATATAGCACAGGGAGGGTCTGTCTGCAGAGATGGATCCAGAGGGAGTGCGGCAATACAACTACACCCCTCCTTTGCAAACCATACCATAGGAGCAGCAGCTAGGGTATTCTTTTAGGTCCCCAAATTAGGCAAGAAAACCCCCCAACTCTTCCCTTCCCCTCCTTGCTCAGCAATGCATCACCTCCCCTCCCACTGCCCACCACTGCCCCTCCTGCTCCAGGGTAAAGGGAGCTCCAGAGCTGTTCCTGTGCGGCTCCAGCTGTGTCAGGAACAGGCGGGTCCCTCCTCCCTGCCTCCTCATCCCCAGCTGCTCCCCACCAACTTGGGAGCAGGCACAATGAGGGGGAACCAGCCGGGCAGAGCCACAAGAGCAGTGGGCAGAGAGGGGGGAGGAGGGAGAGATGGAGGTGCTGAGAGCTGAAGGATTATTAATCGGTGGTCAATGAAACTGCTCGGATGCTTACAGCACCATACCGAATTCTCGTGATGGAAGCAGTTCAATCCAGTGTCGTTTCAGGTGTCTCCACACTTCTTGAAGTCAAATGCATCACAAGCCTATAAGCCATACCACTGGTGCTGCCTTCCAAAGGGAGCTAAAACATACATGCAGCTACTAACAGGAATAGGAGGACTCCTACAGAACACCCCCAAATGCTACAGCAAATAGCCATAATCACAACACACGTATAAATGCCATTATTCACTCTTTTTTATTACCTGATAGGGCTAACTTCCTTTGCATCTTCCAGGACTAGACAGCAGCGGGTTGTAGTCCGTTCCCAATTACTGTTAAGCAAGGACCCACATGGCTAATATCTATTTTTAATTCGCTAGATGCTACAAGCATATTCATCTTCACAAAGCAGAGATCAATCTTACTCTCTGAGTGATGCATAACTCCCCAAGGCCAGCCTACTCACGGTAATTACAGAATACAGACGATTGCACTTAAATCCCTGCAGGGCACATCTACCAGAGGGTCTACACTGTTGTTAAAGAAGCCATGTTTGACCATCTCGTTAGAGGCTACACGCTAGCAATCTCCCCAAAAATATGGCCCTTGCAACTGAGGTGAGGGTACTTAGAAATTGTTTATTTCAATTATTAATCTGCTGGCTAATTACATGCCTGTGGTAGGAGATGCATAAAAGGAGAAAGCTCTTGCATTATGACCTTGGTGTGTTCCCCCCCCATCTGAATACCATCTAAAGTGCTTTTAAAAGCCTGGTGTTTTCAAATAAGTGTCACCATGCTGGGAGAGTTATTTCAAGCCTTAAGATAGTACAATAATATATATCCTTTAAGCTTTCTGTTAAAAACAACAAACAAACAGAATAGCACCCCCACTGCCACAGAATAGCACCGTTTACCAGTTAAATACATTATGCATAGAAGAGTATAGCTGTTGAAAAGAGCACTTTATGAAGTATTCCCAAGCGGATATACGAGAGACTTGTGAATCCACAGATCACGTGTGTCACCGTCATCCGTTGGCAAGAGCGCCGTTCAAAATGAACGGGACAGAAGTGAGCCTTCTGCTCCAAGTGCGTAATGCAGTTTGAGCATTGTGATACTAGTCCTGACACATAATTAGGATATTCTTACAAAATACATTATTTCTGGAAGCTTGCAATGAAAAAGAGTAAACAATTTGGGGCAGGGCTTGTTTTTATGCTCCATGTTTGGACAGCATGTAAACCGATGAGTTCCTGGCACATGACCGAAGCTCCTAGAGGTGCTGCCACAAATTCAACAAGAATAAGTCTGCAAATCAAATTAAAATCACCGAGACTAGTAAGCACTACATCAGGTAATTACAGAATGAGGATTTTGGGTAGAGGGAGCCAAAGTCATGCTACTTTCCACAAATGAAGACTGCATCTGAAGCCATGGCTAAAATTAAAAGATTAAAAACCCTTACCCGTCAGGGCAACACTCTGCTCAGCAAATCCCAAAATCTTTACTGCATTTTTTTGTCAAGTATCCACTTGATTAATTCCCCAATTATGCATTCACCTGATTCACTAACAATGATTCATTGAGGACTCACTCTTGATTATAATTATCATTCATTTGCTATGATTCATTGATACAGTAAATAGAGTGGCTTGAAGACTTCCTAACGGCTGGTACTTCCCCCCACCCCCTGCACCACAGAAGCTGTGCCTAATGCTCTGCAGACAAATTAAAAGAAATAGAGGATACCCGAGGAGATAAAATAAAGCTGGTAAAAAAAATCCTGCCTGAAATTTAATCTTGACCACTTGCTGAAAACATACTGCAGAAACAGACTGGTTTTGATGGACCGCTCACCGGGATGGTTCCTCGGTTCCATGATGGGATTGCAAGGACACCCGGGTCCCCCCTTGTCCCAGAGGGCCCGAATGCCAACCAGTTCAGAGCGTGAGCAACCCAGTTTCAAACTCCTGTTCTGCCCAATGCACATGGCCTCTCAACAACCAAAACCAAACCATTTCAAAACCAACAGAAGGACATGTTGCCCAATGTAGAGCAGAGACTTGAAATTGGGTCCCCCCACACCCAGGATAAAAGGCCTAACCCCCTCCCCCTGGTAAGGGAAGCCTCCAGGTCTTTCAAGATGTCCTGTTGTACTTTGGCATAGTGAATATTTCATTACTTACATACAAAGCAGACCAGCTTCAAGACAGCAGGTTGAGACATACAGGCAGAGACTAACTCTATAATTCAGATATTCACTTGGGCTACTGGTGATTCGCTCTCACTTTCCTCCTACCTCCCCCCTTCTCCCCCGCAAACACGGTCAATTGTGAGAGCTCTCCATTTCATTCTGCATCAATAAGGAACCAAAATATTAAAGACTTAATTCCTTTATCCAAGAAATTTGAGTCAAAGAAGAAGTGACCAGACAATGCACAGTAGACAAAGGCTTAGCAGGACTGAGTCAATGGGAAAAAATCCAACTGTGATCCTAGATATGGAGGGATATTAATGATGAAGTCACTGGTGGCTAGCTGTGGACAGAGGGAGGAAGGCGAAAGGGGGCAGGGGAGGAGAGAATAATCTCAAACCACTTTGTACCAAGTCCAATTACACAGCCTCTTTTATGGAAGGGGAGGCAAGTTAAATCCAAATTTTACAACTTGCACTAGAACATACTTGCTCTAAGTTTGACTATAAGCCTATATAAAAGTAAAAAATAGGTTGCCATAACTTGTCTAGCTTTCTCCAAAGATGTTTGGTGTTGATTGATTTTTTTATTGTTGTTGTTCATTTTATAGAAAGTTGTTTCCAGTTTGTTTGGTTTTTTGAAGGGGGGGAAAAAGCCGCATCAGAAATGAAGCATCTTTTAAACGTGCATGAACTCAAAAGTTTCTGATCAGTTTTTGAGGAGGCAGAATATCTGCACATGAAAAAATAATTTATTGCAGATTCCTACCATTTCCCAGCTTTTTACATCTATTGTCACGAAGTAGCACAGATGAGGCTGCAGCTGCCATAAGACTGGATATAGTTCTAATGACTCCAAGAAGCTGACTTACTCCTTGGACTCAAGCAAAAATAGTGTGCAATGCCTTAAAGAAACCTCCACACCCTAAAAAACAAACCCCAAAGTCATAGATCTGTACACAGTGACCAAAAAACTTTAAATATAAACATGACTCTCACATTCCTATTCTGCGGTCCCTGTTGATCCATACTGAAATTATTCCAAACTGAAAAACTAGCAATTTCTCTGTGATCAAACAACTTATATTTACCAAAGTTGAAAATAACAGAAGTATATAGATGGTTTGGAGCCAAAAGACGTTAACCATACAGCATAGGGTGCACGGTATTCAATTAATGACTCTATCAGCCACCTTCATAACATGATAGTGCTTTGGTCCAAAATGTTTAATTTGTTGATAAAGAAAAAGGAGAAAAGACAACTCCACTGGACTGAAATGCTTCCACCACAAAAATTCAGTGCATATGCTCAGCTTTAAAACATCTGAATACTTTCATTGACCACCAATTAGTAACAAACAGGATTAAAATTACAATTTGGCAACCATCAGTACATACACCATTTTACTGTCAAAATTTGCTCGCCTCTCCCTTGTCTTGGCTAGCAAGGTGCTTCTACAGTATAAATCCTGAACCCTCCAGTTTGTACTAAAATGCTGTCATATCAACCCATCCTCATTACAAAACCTTCAGATTCAAAGCTCTTCAGAATTCAAAAGACAGTGAAACAAAGCCCTATGATAATCATTAATTAGATATGAAACATGCAACAATGTAATTGCTTCCAACTCTAGTTGCTACTGAACACAAATGCATAATGCTGTGTGGGGGTGGAGGTGTTAAGCCTCCTCCATTCGACTTCTGGTTGTGTTTGGAACAAGGGAAGCTATGAATTATTATCTTAAGCCTGCTGCTGGAAGCAACTTGCTAGCGTCTCGTAAACAACTTACATTAACGTGCGTCCAACAAGCGCTCAAAATGTTTTGACCGACACTCCAGAGAAGAGGAAGCTTCCTAGCTTTATTTCCAAGATTACACACAGAGCGAAGGGCATTGAGGAAAGTTGTACCCTTGCTGTTGGAAATTTAGGGTGCGTGCCGGCAAAACGTCTCTCCCTTTCCTCCGAAATGGACCCTGAACTGAAAGGTCAGATTCACATTCATAACTCAAACCTTCCCCCTCTGCCCTGCAAACCTTCCCCTTCCTGCTCATCAGGCTAGGCTGATAAGAAACTTGGGAATTTGGGAAACTCAGGCTACTTGCTTCAGTGAAATCAGGGGGGTCCTATACACAGAGCTAACCCTGGGGGGGCACAGGACCTGGGCAAAACAGCCTGTGTGGGGCCCCCTTAAGACTGTGCGGGTCCATGGTACCCCGCAAAGGGGCGGGGGTTCTCCGTGCTTCTTTCCCAGCACAGGGGTGAGCCGCCAGCTCTAAGCAGGCCCCGTGGGAGGGGCTGTGGCCGCTCCACCCAGCCACCACCCCAGTTCGCCGTACCCTAGGGACAGCTCTGCCTATGCAGATGCAACATGTCTACATGCAACCAATTCCAGGGTAAGTATCAAAAAAGAAAGCTTTAACTAAAGACAATGATTGTATTGGCCACATTGCTGATTCAGTCAATTGCTATTTTTTTTAATACTTTAAATACATTTTGCACCTTTATCACCATAAAAGTTCTTTTTCTTTAAAGGGAGCTTCGTCACGGGATGTTGCACTCAAAGTTTCAGCTCGAACTAAATGTGTAATCTTCCATCGCTCAAAGAATTTAGAAAACCAATCTTCTTGGAAAGTGACCATTTCAATGATATTTTATTTTTAACTCCTCGTGTCAAATCACTCTCTCCCCTGAATAACATGCAAGATATGAAATCTCATTATCCTTGGATCTCAACCCACTGCAAGAGACAATATAAGCTGCAGTAACAATATTTCACATCCAAAGAGCACATTCATACTTCTAACTCATAAAAGGAACTCATTTTTATATCAAAATTAAATTGGTAATAATTAGCTTCAATTAATCTTCTTGGCTGAAAACATTTCATATTGAATTTTGCAATTGTTTGGATATTTTATTTCAACATTTTTAAGCAAAATTTTTATTCCCGGTCAAAGAGGCTTTGTTTGGAAGTGTTAACTTATACAATGGCTAAGCATTGAAATAAAAGGTTTCAATTTGCCCAAGCTACTTTTTCACCCACATTACTCATTTGTAGCATCATCATATGGTGACTTCTTGACCTAATTTGGAACAGGAAATAAAAACAAAAAGAACCCCAAACTCACGCAGGATGGGAAAACCATTTCCCACCCAGGTCTAACCCCAACCTTTAGAAGGTCATATCACCACAGCTGGGCTGAGGATGCAGCCCAGCCTTCAAGAGGAGGGGGGACAGTCCCTCCCCAAGCAAACTCAGGCTGGGGTCAAACACCCCTTCCCCCGCTCAAAGCTTACTGCTGGCTGCAAATGTGGACTACACATCTCAGAAGCACCTGGAAACAGGGAGAAGTGATGAGCAACCCTGCAGAGGCCTGTTACTGCGATTCTGGACTGCAAATCCCAGAGACCTTGGGGACAGCAGAAAGAGGAAGTGAACACACAGCACATGCTGGCTACATGCCAGAGAGCCGTGCACACACACAAACACCTACCCACCCACCCAGCTTCTGGCCTGAGCCACTGCAGGCATGTGGCTACATGTCCTGAATCAGAGGTAAATGTCTATTCACTTCAGTTCCAATTTAATCTCCACAGGTTAGATTAACCTGCAAAGACTGAATCAATTCAGCCTCAGGCTTTTTGACAGTCTGTACTTATTAAGCTACGCTATCATTGATGAGGCTCTGTTTAACTGGATCAAGGGAAAGTGAACTTTAACCGGCTTAATGAAAAGAAAGGAATCAGGTCCTGCATATTCCTGGAGATGAGGGTCCTTGATATAGCTCCCCCATGTCCCTTATTGATTTTAGTTCTATTTATGTCCCCTAATGGCAAACAGATGCAATCAACTTTACAACTGGAAGTGAGGACTGGATAGTATTTTCTTATTACAGGTTCTAAGTTGCACATCCTGGAAATTTGCGTATTGGAGAAGCTGGTAGAAGGACAGGCGGCAGATGGATACCTAGAAAAAGCAACGTCTTAACTATAGATGTTTCAATCCAACCAAGAGATTTGGATGCTAAATTCTCCTTAAGTGGATATCAAATCCCCTAGCTGGCTTAGAGAAATCCTTGAAGTACATTTGCAAATTTACAAGAGTGGTTTTGCATGCCCAATGCTCGTGCTCTTTAAGAGAAATTGGAAGCCTGAACTTCTTGGGCAGCTTTGAAAATCCTCATCTATATTTTCTAGGGGTCCATGATCTTGGCTATAACCCAACACAAAAGAAACTGAGAAATGCATGGTTGTGTACATGTCTCTCTCTCATATAGAAAATCCAAGGAAATAACTAGGCTTTTCTATTCTCCTGAACAGAGAAGAGTCTCCTGCAACAAAGGGAGGCTGTCCAGGGATTGTGAGAGCAGTAACTTGCATCGGACACCCTGCATTCAAGCCTCTAAGTGGCAGTTATAAACTATTTCTCAACTGCAAATTGACAGCAAGTTAAAGAAGTAGTTGCAAAATAATGAGGCCAGTACAGTAGCTGCCCAGCGCTGAAACATTTTTACCAAGCCAATTAGTCAAATGGCTCTTCAAGACAAATATTGCTGGAAAACTCAAGCTTAAAAAAAGGCAGCTAGGACAATATTTCAAGTCCAATTTATTTAGAGCCCTTCTTACACACGCACAGATCATGGTGGCTACAAAACAGTGGCTTCTTGAAATATTTAGCAGCCTGAATGTCACTGAACAGACTAGGCTGATGGATGTAATCCTCCATGGTGTGTTTTAATGCAAGGGCGTATTCTGTCTATGGAGGCTTATAATATACTGTTGTTTTTGGTCACATTGCATATTCCAAACAATTACTAAATGCGGCCCAGCTGTTTGGTGCAGCGAGGCCATTTGCTTTCACAGATCCCCAGTGACCTGCAGTATGTTTGTTTTGCGGTTTCAGGAGTGACAAATGAAAAACACAGCCCATAGCACTTTTCCCACTCTGAACCTATTAACAGACGAGGGATTCTCACATACAATCAGAGCAACGTAAGCTGCAACAGGTGTTTTAGTAACCGGGATGCATTTGGAAGGTTCACCCCGTTCCATGTACCCTGAAAAGCTCACCCTCCCACCTGCAGGCACGGTTCCCTACGTTTTGCAAAGGGAGTCATTCTAACTTGTGCAAAAAGCTATAGATTAGCTCAAAACCTGCATGTGAGCAGGCCATTAAGGCAAAGGCTGGAACAATAGTGAGGTGCCCCAGCCAAGGCAGCCTACCGGGCACCACAAACAAAGCATCTGAAAACGGGGGAACGCTCTGCCAGCCAACGATCCCAATTCTGTTCCTGGTTCTGCTACAAGCCACCTCTGTGACCTCAGGCAAGCTACTGGCTCTGTGCCTCGGTTTCCCTAGCTCTAAAAAAATGGGCACGCTGATTTTACAAACGAGTTTTAATGATGAAACCATCTTTTCCTAGGAAGTACTCAGGCACCGTGATGACAGATAGGATAGAATCACTTTAGGTAGCCAGTTTTTTTCCAGAATTTCTGGTCAACTCACTTGACAGCCATTCAGCTTATCAGTCGCCAAGTAAAATTTCCACCTGAAAAGAAAACAACCTGGTTCACCGACACACACCTGCCAAGCCTCTTAGGGTTTTGCTTCATCTCCTTCCTTTTCAAAAGATGTGGGCTCTTCTCCATGCCTTTAATCTCACTCTTCTGAGAAACAGCCATCAACCTGATCCTCAGCATAGGACTTCCAGAGCTAAGAAAGTCATCCGTTACAGCTAAAGGTGGGTCTACACAGCCAAATGAAAGTGTGATAAAACCTGGGTAGGCATGGCCACCCAACCTTTGATTTAAGTAGCTTGGGTAACAGCAATGAAGCGAGGGCAGCCCGAGCCATCCTACCCATGCTTTAGTCAAACCTTCATTTTGCTGGAAATTTTCAAAAACAGGTCAGATAGACACTTGACTGGGATGGCTCAGTCAGGCATGATCCTGCCTTGATCAGGGGCCTGGACTAGACTTTGTGAGCTCCCTTCCAGTCCTACTTTCCTACAAAAGATCTAAGGTACCTTGCTGCAAGCAGATGCAGGCTCAGGAGAAGAATAAGTAGCAGATGTAATACAGCAGATTACACTTCCTTTCAGTCATTTGCGTTCTGTTTGTTAACTAAGCGGCACAAAACATGCCACCATAACCATCCCATAACCTATTCCACGTTATCTGGCTATTAAAAAAGAAGAAAGAGTGAAAGAAAGCTTCCCTAGAGCATAGGCCTGTCATACTGCATTTGCAACTCAACTGCCACCCTTGTGGCCTTGAAAAACTACAGCTAGGGTTCTAGCCCAGCATGCCAAGAAGGAAATAAATCAACTGTTGGGGAGTCTGGAAAGGAGGCAGTATCTATTTCGATTTATTAGACAATCCAAAGGGACTCCAGCTTAAAAAAAACAAATCGTGTGCAGCAATGTTCTTTCAAGCTACAATTAACAATGGGGGAAGAAAAGCATATCACCACAGTTGCTGAGCACGTGGAGGAAAGAAATTAGCACTTTTAAACAAAGTCATTATTGCAAATGCGCTCAACTATTTTTAAGCAACTGTAGAAGACTTAAAAAAAAATGCAAATACATCCCCTCCCCCTCTCATACTGCACATGTTCTTGCAGCTCAGTACAATTGAAGCGTTATCATCTGCACTGCAGCATTGCCTAGAGACCCCAAAGGGGATCAGGGATAGACCCCTGTAGGGGTACACAAGTAAAAAGACAATCCTTTGCCTAAAGGGCTTCCAGTATAGTTCGAGAGGATAAGTGAAGAAGTGGAAAAAAAGGAAAAACCATCACCATTGTAATGGTAAGAAACTGAGGCACAGAAAGAGATTCAGTGTTTTGTCCACAATCATTCAGGAAACCTGTGACAGTTGGAAATCAAAACCACATTGCCCAGGTCACAACCCAGCGCTTTCTATACGACGGAATCCGTTCTTCTGATACTATCAGTGTTCAGCATGTGCCACATAGGTTTTTTTGCTGGATTTTAACCTATTTTCGCTTAAATGCAATAATTGATTCATGCCCATGTTCAAACCCAGTTAATTTAATTATCAGACCAATGGTAAATCACAAGGAACAGGAATTGTATTAAGTTATGCCATGCTGAAAGTGTGGGAGGGTTCCCCACCTCCCCCCACAACGCCAATTTAGCTGATCACTGTAGATTCAATTATCAGACCTCCTGATTAAGTTAGGCTCATTGTTTAAGCAACCATGCAGATCTCTTGTTATTCATCACTTAGAACTGTAGCCTCTCCATACTAAAAGGCTTTCATATTTCTAAATCATCCGCTGCATTTGCTCAGGGGCTGGGACTGGAATACATGAAGGAGAACCCCAAGAACAGGAGCTCAAGAACAGTCTTTCCCCAAGATAAACATTCATGTGATGGTATTTGAGGCAATCCACTGCGCTGAGCCCATATGTGTTTTGGACAATAAGGTTTTCCTAAGGGGACAGGTAAGAGAGTTGAAACTGAGGGTGCTTGTACACGTGACAAAAACTGCCCATTTTTGCAGTTTAATTAGATCACGCTAGACACGTGCGGAGGGGTGGGGAGGGGGTTATGATTTAAATGAGTTTATGTTGCAAATTAAATCACATACGCATGTAGTTTAGTTCACAATGTAGCTATTTGCAAAGTTGCAGCCTTTGGACAATTTGCCCCTCCTTCCCCCCCACTGCGGGAGAGGCAGAAGTGGTGAGGGGCCCGATTTCCTTTTTCCATGGAGCCTGCCCACATCTCCCAAAGCCAGAGGATGAGCTGCCAATGGGCCAAGCAGCCCCTGAGCTGGCCCAGTCCTTCCCTCCACAGTGGTGGCACACCCCAGGGCCACCCAGGCAGGTAGCTAGCAGCATTCAACTTGGGGAAGAGTTGGATCGGGCTGGGCGCTGCCTCCATGCTAGGACAACACCTGCCTGCTAGCCGCCCACCTGGGCAACCCCAGGGGGCATCATCACCATGGGGGTAACAACCGGGGCCCCCAGCAGCTCACCCCCTGGCCACAGGATAGACGGGCAGGCTCTGTGGAGGGGTGGGGGGAAGAAAAAAAAAAAAAAAAAAAAGAGGAAAAAAGGGTTAGGCCACTCGCTGCTTTTTTTTCTCCCCACAGCAGAGCCTGCCCATTCGAGCTGCTGCCAAGTCGTGCAACCCAAGCTGTGGGGAGCTCCGGTCCTTCCCCCTGCAGCAGCAATGCCCCCCGGGATGCTGGCGAGCTGGGGGCTGCCCCAGCTCAGAGGCAGCACCCTGCTGGATTCAACTTCTCCCTAAACCCACCCAAGGTGCAGTGCCTGGCAATCTTTTATGGGCATCCTTCTGCAGAAAGGACCAGGGCCTGCTGGCAGCTCCGGGGCCGCTTGGCCCACCGACAACTCCCCCCACCCCGGCCACGGGAGACATAGGCAGGCTTCACCAAAAAAAAGGATCAGGCCCCTCTCCAAAACAGTGATGGAAGCCCCCGAATTGAAATGATGAGTGTTTAATCATTGCAATTAAAAGCCCACCATTTCAATTTAGGGAACTAGCCCCCCCATGTGTGAAATACTAGCTTGGTATCCCTGGCCTTAGGGGTTGATTTAGCCATTGGAGCATATGGAACTTGGACCATAAGGAGGCTGTTCACACAAAAACACTTCCCTGGACTCCTTGTTTTTGAGGGAGAAACCCCACTTATTTTGAGGTTGTTATTCTGAAGTCCAATTACGCAGAATGCATTTGTTTTTTCAGAAGCAGCACACGGTCAACAGGAAACTGGTCTGGGAGTCAGTCGACCACGGTTGTATTCCTGATACTGGTGATGATTCATTGCATGACCTTGGGTAACTCACCTCTCAGCAGCTTGAAGAAGCAAAGCCATTAAAAACAAAAAAACTAAGAAATATTTAGTGGGTCCGTCCACAGCAGAAGCAAAACTCCCAGAGAACAAAGGGAAGCAGTTATGGAGAAAAGGGACGTACCACTCAAAGTATTTAAACTACTTTCAGTCCTTACCACAATGAACACTGGCAGGAAATTCCCCCACCCAGGTAGTCATTTTTTTTTCTAATAATACTTAAATGTTAGGGTCAAAGGAGAAGGTGCTGAAACTAATGGTACAATAAGTTGACCAACAAGTCACCAGATACATACCTCTCAAGAGTCCTGAACAGACTTAAAAGTGCCTGAGCTGTTAAAGAGAAAACTACCTCCAATTAAAACGAGAGGTGAAGCTGGCCCACAGTCTGATCCATCATTACATGAAAACGCGGAAGAAAAACCCATGATCGAGGCCTCATTGTGCCAAGCACTATAAACAGAGTAGACAGGACCATGAAAAATGTACGACTAAATTCTCCATCTACATCTGGGCCAAATTTCCCCAACAACCAAAAGTGAGTGGGAAAGGCCTGGTGCTTTGGTTCAAGAAAACTCTTATGAAAATATATTTTTAACAAAATTCTAATAACAAGCTGGTTTTTCTCTTCTGCACATATCATTCAGTCTGGAAGTGAGTGGGCACCAGTCTGAGAGACAGAAGACCTGGATTGTACTCCAAACAATGCAGCTTGTTTGCTGTGTGACCTTGGTTAAAAAGTCCCCTTACTTCTCCATGCTTTCACTTCAATTGGTGAAAGATGGAAATAATACTTTTGTAAGGCTCTTTAAAATCTATTAATTAGAAGTGCGATAAAAAAGCAAAAGTATTATGATCAGATCTTGGCATTACATTTTACCTTCATAATCCTTTTAAAAGACGACTTTGAATGTGTTAGCTTTTGCTTTTTTGTCTTAAGACAATGGAAATTAAAAGATTTCTAAAAATATCAGAGCTGTTATAATCAAGTCTTCAGGCAATTTTTTAAATTTCTCTATTTCCAGTGAAGATTAAAATATACAACAAAGAAACCTATGCTCTTGCTGGAAACACCCTGCCCTCCACTGTAGGGTGACTGTTGCATGACACTTTGAGATATATTTGCAGTGTAATAAGATAATTCAAAACAATAATACACAAACACAGTTACAATACATTCTCTGAAACCCCGTTTATAGACCACTAGATAAGAAATTTTTGTATTACTACCATTCATGTTATAGACAGCTGCTAGTACCAGGAGAACAAAGATGACAGATCCACTTCCAGAGATCTCACAGTCTGCACTTACCTGTTTCACGGATGCGAGAAACAGACAAAGTGAGAATGGGTTGGAACATTATATCGATAGATACAATATGTAGATATATGAAGGCAGCACATGCAGAAATAATTTTCCTATTTAAGCTTGCAGAAGCCGTATTAGGGGTGTGGCGGAGTCTCTGTATCCCCACTACAGGCCAAACACATAAAAGGGTAAAAGTCTGCACCAGCTCAACAGCTAGTGGAGTGGCACCTTTATCTAATGCAAGGTCCCAAGATCAACCCCAAATGACAGCCCAAGCGAGGACAATTGTACTAGCTGGCAGATCCAGCCGCTTTGGCTGTCCAAATCACTGAGGGACACACACATCAAAACATAATGCTTAGCAGTTAAGTCTGCCTAGAAACTTCCTTCCCTGGAAGGACGTAATGTAACCTTACATTGCACACATCCCCTAGTGGCTAAGTAATTGATGCACACAGATGAGTTGGCATAGTACAAGGTTCAAATTGCAGAAGTGAGAATCTCCTTGATGGAATTTATAATGCAATCAACTTCATACTATCCGTGTAAGGGCTTTAAAAAGCCACAGAGCAACAAGAGGAGAGACTGCTCCCAAATCAGTTTCTCACAATCAGTCATTTTGTCTCAGCGCACATGCACCTTTATATGAAAAGAACAGAAGTTTAACCTATAGGAAATCTGAATAAATGATTTAAGAGAAACTTCTGCAGGAGTAGAAAGCACAATACGGAACAGGAAGGGGCTGCCTTTCTTAAGTATTACATGGTCAAAAGGAATGAGTGTACACGATGCGAAAGCCGCCTAACTACCAGCAGACAAAGGTGTCAGAGTTCAGCCTGGATCTGCAAAACCTGGATAGGAGAATAAATAAATAAATAAATAAAAATCACACTACTGCATTTCAAAGCCCTAGGTCAGCAGTTCCCAACCTTGGGGTCGTGATGATAAAAAAAATGGGGTCACAAAGACACTTGACAGTGTCAACCGATCACAGAAACAAGCGGGAAATGGTAGGTTCCCCGTGCAAGCTGGCAGAGTTCCAGCCTGAAAGGGGCTGCTTGGGGCTGGCGGGGAGCAGGAGGGCAATCATGGAGGTGGTGCCACGTGCACGTGTGCATGCACATGGCAGCCAGGTAGCGTGGAGAGCAGCTCCCTTCAAATAAGTCTATGGGGGAGGGCAGGGCACACTGAGGCCTCCCATGGCGAGGGAGATAGAGAGGGAGTGGGAGCGGGGCTGGGGATGGAGGCGCTGCCCAGCCAGGCCAGTGCATGGTGCCCAGGACTGGGGTGGGAATGCGGGGCCTAGCTGGGAGATCAGGATGGAGCCATGGGTGGCTCGTCCAGGGGGGGTGCTGACTCCCCGCTGCTACACGTACCCCCAGGGAGGGAGAAATGTGGGGGAGGGGGGTATGTGCTCCCTAGATTATTTCTGTACGAGGCAGGGGTGGACATGGGCTACCCGCTGTGGGCTCAGGACTCCCCACCCTGCTGCCCACTGAGGCTCTCGGGGAGACAGTCAACAGGGTAGGGTGCCCCAAGCCCTCAGAGGGCAGCCCACATCCTCCCCTACCAACCCAAAGCCTCCACTCTAGCTGTGCCACCTGCAAGGGGAGGGGGCATTGATCTTGTCTGCATCACTTTGGGATCACAAAACGCTTCCAATATTTCAAACTTCAGATTGTTTTTTGTTTGTTTTAAAGCAGCATAGCCATGCTACTAAATGCATGAGTGGGGAATGGAGCAATACCAGCATAATACTGCATTCATCCTACAATAATTGACGCCACATTGCTTCAGGAAATATGCAAAGGCCAGGTAAAAACATTTTGCCAGCACTGTTATGGTAGTCAGTGTGTGTAGGAAGGAAGAATCAGACCCCAACAGATATAGCTTTTTACAAGTGAGAGCCCCAGCACAGAGTCCTTTCACTAGTGTAGTGTATAATGTTGAAGGAGGTGGGTTAAAATAACTCTTTTTGCCAGCATAAGACTCATCTCTATCGGTGGATTTTGCCAGTATACTGGTATACAGTATAACTATACTGGCATAGTTTAGGACTAGTCTACACTATAAAGAAGGGAATAACCATACAGTACTTATACTGGTATACTACAAAGACTTTGCCACTGTAACTATAGACCAGCCCTAAACTATATCAGTATGATGTTTATACAGATACAGACACATTAACACTAAAGAGACTTACTGGTTGAGCTATACGGAAATAATTATACTGGTTCTATGCTGCTCAATGAGAACATCTTGCAACCTGTCATAAAGCCAGGAGCCTGTTTTGAAAATGACACAGAACAGCAGCATCCAGCTGAACGAGCACGGTTCCACTGCTTCGACTCTTCTTCTGATTATGAACCGATGGAAATTCACCAAGTGAATCTGAAGCAGTCTGCTTAGTACCATATAAATCAAATCCTTACAGACACAGGTCTACAGAGAAACAATGAATGACAATAAAGGTGCACCGATACATCAGTCCAAAATCGGATCAGCACCAATATAAAGAAAATTTACTGTATCAGAAATCGGCCTGATGTGGCCGATAATTTGGACAATAAATGCCTGTGCATGCACGCAGCTGCAGCACAGAACGTAGGTGGAGAGGAGCACAGCCCAGCAGCTTGAAGAGCTGTGTGCAGCTGCTAAGTCCACTGTGGTGGAAGGGGAGGGGGAGGAAAGGGGGATGGGGTGCAGATCAAGACCCCCATGGTGTGGGAGGGAGTGGGGCTGGGGCTGCCCAGCCAGGGCAGAGTGGAGCAGGGCACAGGATGGAGCTGTGGCTCATCCAGGTGTGGGGGGGGGGGGTGCAGCTCCTGCCACTGCACATACACTGGGAGGGCACTGGGGGAGGGTCAGCATGTGCTCCCAGATCTGCATGGGGCGGGGCAGGGCAGGCTTGGCTCCAGCTGTGTGCTGGAGCCAGGGCTGCACTGGACTCTTCCTGGCGTGGGGGGGGGGGGGCGGCGTGCATTGGGCCGTGGTGGTGCTAAGGGCAGGCAGTGGCAGTGGTCCTGGGAGGAGGCTACAGAAAGTTTTGCGGTGGCTGCAGCCCCTTCCAGCACTGCTGCCACCCACCCCAGCACAGGCCCAGCCCAAACACCTCCCCCCGCATACGCCAACAAGAACCCGACGCAGCCCCAGCCCACAGCTGCAGCCCACCCCACTCTGCACAGATCAGGGAGCACAAGCCCCCGTGCCCTCCCGGGATGTGCGCAGCGGTGGGAGCCGCCCCTATCCCCCATACACACCCCTCCGGGACGAGCCACAGCTCTGTCCCGCACACCGCCCCACCCTGGCTGGGCAGCCCGAGCCCCATTCCCTTATCATGGGGGCCTTGATCTGCCCCCCCCCCATCACAACAAACTTACCAGCTGCAAGCAGCTCTTCAAGCTGCCAGGCTGCGTATCGGAAATTGGATTGGTATCGGCTGATACGCCTTCTTAAAAATCAGCTAGTAGTATCAGCCCCGAAAATCTTTCTCCGTGCACCCCTAAATGAAAAAGTTGGGAAAGTGGCCAGAGGCGAATGTGGGGGGAAATGAGGGAAAAGGGAAAGTGGCTAGAGTTACAAGAGTATAAGTAATATGAGACCAGACTTAAACAGTCCTAAAGATGCAGAATTGATTACTAGCTCTATTCTTTCTTTTGCCTGCTGGTGCACCGTGATGGGCCCGAGCAGTCTCACTGACAATTTAAACAGGCAGCAAGCTTGGAAGTGGAGACACAAGAAACCTTTCAGTGGTGCAGGGGTGGATTAACCCTTTAGTGGGCCCTAGGCAAACAAGCTTGTGGACCCCAGGCTGGTCAAGACCTGCCCCCCAGTGCTGCCACCCATGGGGGCCAGGGCTCAGAGCAGAGTTGCCAAGTCTTGCGAGGAAAAAAAAAGCAGCACTGCCTTTAAAAACAAGCCCCAAACTAGCCCAATACTTCAAAGAGAGGGGAGTGGGAGGTGTATGTGGGGGGATTGTGTGGGAGTGTGGCAATAGGGTATTGTAACAGGGGGCCTTCTCGGGGCCAATTTACCTTTGGCCCGCCCACCTGTTTCTGGGCTAACCACCCGCCTTCTCATCCGCCACGCCTTGATGCTAATTAGTTAATTACTGATCTTAATAAGCAGGAGGCTGCCCATTTTCTTGCCCTGATGCCAAGGGGTGCTATCTGCGGCTCCGTACCTCCCCTACACCACAGCCCATGCCTCGCAGATGGCATCCTCTGTTGTCAACATCGCCGGCCCCACACTGGGCCCCAGAATCCTACTATTTGAACCCCACCTGGATCCCCCCATTCAGGCGGCCTATTCTGCCTTCACTGTAGTCTGCAGTGTGGGGTTTTAGGTCATGCCCAGGACCAGGAGCCTCCTGACCATCCCCTACAGCTCCTCCCTTACCTCCAGGGTGTTCCACAAAGCCTTGCAGCCAGGTGATGTTGCTGCGCCTCCAGCCAGCAGCAAAATGCCTTGTTTATATGGGTGGCCAGAGCTCTAAGATGGCCACCGCAATTAAGCACCTGCTGGCTGCTCGACCCCAGGTCTTAAAGTGGCAGGCACAAACAGTGCCCTGCCACAGGTATCTTGCGGTGTTTATGTGGGAAGGGGATTGTAGGGGCAGGGTGTGGGTGCATGGGGTGTGGAGACCCCCCACATGGCGCACAGAGGCAGCAGCCCTCAGGGCCCACGCAGGCACCAGCACCCTGCAACGTGCACGGTGGTGGCAAAGAGCACAGCCCTGCCGGCCACCTCTCTCACACTGGGCTCCGTGCAGCCCACATGCAGCTCCAAGCTACAGGGGGGAAGCAGTGTAGGCTAGAGCCACTGCCTTCCCCGCCCCCTGCCTCCCACGACCTACATGGCAGGGGTAGGGAAGGCAGCTGGCTCTGGGCTTTCCCTGGTAGTGAGGAATTGCACATGTGCCATGTGGAGCCTGGTCTGAGAGAGGCAGCCAGTGGGACTGTGCTCATCGCTCCCACCATGCAGTGCTGGCTGGAGCTGTGCCCAGGCCTGTGCGGTCCATGAGTGCCCCGAGGGCTGCTGCTGCTGGCAGCGGCAGTTGTGCACCATGGGGGGGTCCCCACACCCCCTACCCTCCCTTACACCCACACCCTGCCCACCCAAGTCCTGCACTACTGCTGCCTCCCTGTGCTCCCACCCAGCTGCAGGCCCCCACAGCACCTGCCCTCTCCCTATCTAGTATCTCAAGCAAGCCGGAGGCTGGGGAAGGCACACCGGTCCCTGGGGTAGCAGCAGCAGCCCTGCCTGGATGCTGCGTTCTGGCCAGGCCAGGCCCTTCCGCAACCCCATCTTGTTTCGGCAGCCGGGACCCACGGTATTACAGAAAAGCCCAAAATAAGCAACCTTTATATTAAAAAAAGCCCAAAAAACTGCAACCCATGACTCTCTAAAAAAATTTAAAGCAACTTTTTTAAAAAAACAAGCTCATTTCTGCTTATTATTCATGGATTTGGCAACACTGGCTCAGAGCCGCCGCCAGGAAGTAACCACCACTGCAGAAGGGGGAAGGGGATGAGGCTATTTGCGCTGCTGCCACAGAGGGAAGGACTGGGCTCTCCTGCCCCGCAGCTCGGGGCCCTAGTCATGTGCCCAGTTTGCCTATGCATTAATCCAGCCCTGCAGTGGTGAGAATAACATTTTACCTATGCAACACGGAGCCTCAGACCAGATGCAGTGACTGAATTTCACAAGAGTCTATGGAGCTTGCAGTGTAAATGTTTCCTCTAAGCTGAATCTCTTCGGTGTTCACAGGCTTGGAAGGGACCTCAGGAATCATCTAATTCAGCTACTGCGCAGATGCAGGATTTGCAGCTCCTAAACTATCCCAGACAAATGTTTATCCAGCCTATTCTTGAAAGCCTCCAAAGAAGGAAGAGTCCATGACTTCCCCGGGCAGCTTGTTCCATTGTCCTACAGCTCACACTTAAAAAGTTTTTCCCCCCCTAGATCTGATCTAAATCTGCTTTGATGCCGGTTAAACCTATTATTTTAAACCATGCAGTTTAAGCCAGATTTGCTTTTCCTGCACAGCAGAGGGAAAGAACTGCAACTGCAAAAGGGCAAAGCCACCAGCATTTGTTTATTACACAAATAAAGATTTCCAGCTAAAATGACAGCATGGGTTTCAATAGATTAAAAAATAATAACAACACCACGCACAGAAAGAACAATCTTCCCAACTCAAATCCTAATGAGAATTCCATATTGATAGCCTATTTGTTAAATATGGGCTTATAGGTAAAAGCTTCAGGACAAATATATTGGTAGGCAAATCACAGCTCTAGCTCTCCTATTCTAGCTGTACTTTGTCCATCGATTCACCGGGATGTACTGCCTAATTAAACAGGAGGTTGTGGCACCAAATTCGTCCCTGGTGTAACTTCACTGGAATCAATGGCATATTCCCAAGGATCCATCAATACATGAGGGGTCAGATTTTTGCAAGACCTCAAGGCTCAAACTTTAAGTGCTCAGCGCCCACAATTCACCCATATTTGCACAAATTTGTGGCCGTAGCTCCCATAGCGACCTCTGCAGCCCAAATCTGGCTACATATTGAAGTACAGACACGGGAGTCTGTATATCTGGTCGCAGCCATGGTTGCTGAACTCATTTGGCTCTGCATGGGAACATGTAGATAGACTTACCGTTACTGAGCTCATTACCTATCACCTGTTACCCTCCTTCCAGACACTCTTTTCTGACGGGTAAAATAACAGTTGAACAGAAAAATAAGCAGGCAAAACAAGATCAGGATCTTTAAAAAACAAAACAAAACAGTAGAAAGGACAGATGTATACTAGTACGATCATTAACTAAGCTCAAGCCTAGATCTAAAACTTAACAGCCCATATGCTCACAGCAGGTTTATGTTCGCTACATAAGGCTACATGGAAGTTCCAAGAAAACAAAGGGACAGCCGGGGTAAATCCTAATTAAATTTCAGTGAAATGCGGGAATATAATATCCCTTATCTCTTCCCATCCGGAGGAACGTCATCAGAGCCGCAGTACCCCTCTGTGTGACCTTTTTTTGCCAATCAAATGTTACCGTTCAGCTCACCATGCAGGAGCCAATTAAAAATATCCATCAGCATCTTTTGTTTCCTAACCTTGCTTTTTTCTCTCTTTTTTTATTATTGCTGTTGCTCTGCCGCACGGAGTTAGACGCATCCTAAATCTAACAGGTCTTTAAAAGCATGAAGGTATATTAAAAAAAAAAAACACAACTAAATGAAATCGGGGGGAACAGACACATAATTCTGCTAAAACTTGAAGGATAAAAATACTTGCTAGGGTGACACACGGTGCATTCTGATCAGGGGGAATGCAGAGAAGAGAATGCCAATAAGCTGCTATTGACGCAATTGAGCAGACTGCATTTCTAAGCAAGCCAAGTTTCTGCCTGACGTCAGCCTCTAATTTAAGGACCGTGCCACGTGACTCCACTCCATTTCAGAAAGGGGAAGGGAAAGGGCACTTTTGGAAAGGTCACCAAAAGACTAAAGACTCCGTCGAGCAAAGACAGGGTGCAAGGAAGGGAGTTTCTATGACAGAAAGGATTCCTCGTCTTGCTGACGAGAGTACTACGCACCGAATCCCTGATCCTACATTTCAGAATAGCTGCATAGAGATGAAATTTTGCCTCCTCTTCAAAAGGGTCGCATCCTATCAGAAAGGAAACGAAAGTAGGAGATCGACAAGTCACTGTAGCAATGTACGCGTATCATACCAAACAAATCTTTTACCCAGGCCCAAAGCCCAAATATTTTGATGGGGCTACAGGGGTTGGGGGGGGGGAAGAGAGCACATGCACACGAGAGCACAGAGACACCCTCACTCTGATGTGCTTTTCCTGGGGCCCATGTGCTAAAAAAGCCATTTCAGAAAAACTGAATAGCAAAGAGTTAGACAGGAAGGTGGCTGCTTGAATCTGAAGCTGCTTAATTGCATCATTAACATTTCATTGTGCCTGTCTATTTCCATTTTTCACTTTTATTTCCGCTTGGAATGCATTAACTAAAAATACATGGCATCTTCTCCCATTTCTGCCAGTTTAGTCTCAGGTTCTGAGCGTCAAGCATGCTGCAATGCATACCACTCTCCAGCCCGGCTCCACGGTGCGTGGGACATCCCATCACCTCCCATGACATGCAGGGGCAGGGTGAAGATTAAGCAGCCAGCTTGCCATACGTTGTTAAACACAAAGCTATCTGCATTACCTAGAAGGTCGTGGTTGCTGCTACACAGCAGCAGAACTGTCGTGCCATAATCCAAGGGCCAGGATATAAGCAGAGGACAGTGGGGGTTGTACATTCTCCCCATGGCATGGAAATATAAGGAAGTAACTCCCACAAATGATCATCTCCAGCTTTGTCTATAAGGAAGCAGAAACTCCCTTAGCCCTCCTCTAGAGCCAGGCATTTGCTTCGTCTCACAGACCAGCTTCCCGATGCAACAGCATCTTCCCCTGGAAGATCCCTCACCACCAACCAGCCCCAAGACACCTGATTAGCATTCACTTTGCAAAAAAGGGGGGGAAAAAAGGCACAACAGAGAAATGGCTTTCCCAAGGTAATACTGCAGATCTTCACCAGGAACAGAATCCAGTGTGACAGAAGAATTGCTCTATTATTTTTCTATAGTAAAAAAAAAAAAAAGCTGCCACTTTCTAAGGGATGCCTCGAGTCTAAACAGGTGAAGAACTAATGAGTTAGACTCTCAGCTCTCCAGGGCAGGGGCTGTCTCCTATTGGTGTTTGTAAGACACCCCACCGCTCAGGTCCCATTCTCCTTTGCTGCAAATAACGGTTCTTTCCTGTAAAGCTGCATAATGCACAATAATGTTGTTATTGAAATAAAAAATCTGGAATTATAACTACAGCTAAGTCATTGCTTGGCAAGACAAATGTAAGCCGGTATTTCAGTTATAGAGGAAGTTACATGCTTTTAATATCTTTGCAGCTCTGCGTACTTTAAACCAACAAAAGAGTTAAGACTGATTTTTTCATAACTAGCCTTTCAACGTGGAAATGCTGGCATCATGTCCTGTAACAACTAGGGATGTGGAGGCTGCCATTTACCCATGTGTAAAAGCAATGTGTCTAACGGTCAGGCCTTGAGTTCAACCTAAAGAACGTGATCATGGCTGCTCCTCTCTACTGGACGGCCCTCAAGTCCAGATTTGTGGGTATATAAAGAAAGTGCCACGGGCAGGTAAGACATTCACACCCAGGAAGCACGAGATGCCAAGCTAATATGGTTTTGCCTACTTCCATCTGGCAATGAAGCGCAGCTGTTGAGAGGGGAATGCTTTGTGGACTCTGACTGGGACTTCTGATAAAGAACTTGTGAGCTCATGGACTGACTCATCCACAGTGCAGCAGATGAAGAAAGGAGAGGGAAATCCTACTCCTTAAGTGCTCCCCTGAAGAGAGAGGCATGCCAGCTCCCAGGCTGATGAATAGAAGTCTCTTGGACTGGATGTACCACCCACCATCACTTTTATATTAAGGAAAAACCCAAGTGGCTGCAGAACAAAGCACAAATACATACAGAAACCAGACAGGAAGGACAACGGAGGCCTGGGTACATTTTATCTCCCCACTTCTTCGGGACGACAGCACTTCTCTGGAAACAAAGCTATTGCTCCAGGTGTGTAAGGAGGGAAGGAAGCCAGCTTACAGGGTTAAGGACAGAAGTTACACATGAATCAATCTAAATGATTGGAAACCAGTTCAAATCTGTAACGCGACAGAAGTTCAGCGCTCAGAAACCACTTTCAAAATGTCCACAACCTGTTTAGGATAAACCTGGATGGATGTAGTGCCACACTTAACTTGAATCTGGAGGGGATCTGGGACAGAACCTTAATAAACTGATTTAACCTAAGTTAACTCACAGTCCCCCAGCATCCCAAGATACTGTACACCTCTCCCACACCCCCCACACCCTCAAAGGGTGGGCAGGCTAGCTTTGACACAAACCATCTGCTCCCACTGAGCAGGGAGGCTTCTGGTCTGGGCCATTGTAGGCATGTGGCTGCATTTCGCAAATGAAAAATGAATGTCTGGTCACTTGCTTATCAGTTCAATCTACACAGTTTAGACTAGCCTGCGGAAAATTAATCAATTCAGCCTTGGGCTTTTTGACCGTCTGTGCTTAGCCTAGGGAATAAAAGTTTATCCAGATATCACCATGGTTCTTAGCATCTCATGAAGCAGGCTGTTGCTTACAGAAGCTATCACATCCTCTGTTGTAGTCTATACCGTGCAAATCCACCCGGCCTTCTGCCAGACCAACACGGCTAACTAGCTCTATCTGCACACCATCGGATAAAAGGTAGGAAGGACGACTTCAGAGCGTTCCCAGCTCATGAGCGAATGAGACTTCAAGCACTCTAAGAATCAGTGACCCAATGGATACTGGTAGGGTCTACAGGGTAGGGCACTGGGCTAGGAGTCAGGAGACATCAGTTCTAACCCTAGTGTTGCCACCGACGTGCTGCATTAACCTCGGGCACCTCTTTTTGCCTTCTCCCCTTATCTGTCACATCCGAGACAAGTTCCTAGGGAGACCATCTCTCACAGGGTGGTTGCATGATGCCACGCACAATGAGCCCACATCTTGGTTTCAGCCTGAAGACGTTGTGATAAAAGCAACACAGCACCTTGTGCAAAAGGGTTACCACTAGCAAGTACTCCATTGCTTCATGAGAGCGAATTACCACGGTTGAGTTACAATGCCAAATTAGCCGCACATACTGGTTCCAGTTTATGAGGCATTCCCAAGGAGCGAAGCAGCATGCTGGATGGTTGCTGATGCTGGGCACAGTAAGTTTACTGTGTAGACATAGCTCTGAGTCCATGACAATGGTAAGCAGGGCACAGACTCACAGCTGGCACTAGGGATGCTCTTTTGACCTAGAGATATGAGCTCCTTATTTAATGGCCAGAGAGATGAGACATTTTCTTATGAGCCATGCGTCACGCATTATAATGGAAATCTTTCACAGCTGCTGCATCATTGCAATTTCAACCAAATCAGAGGAAAGGAAATACTGGAAAAGCTTGTCCTACTTTTCTCTTGCATTATTGACACTGAAAAACAGTATCAATAATACAGGAGGAAGAAGAAAAAAAAAAACCAACAAGAACTGGAGAAGCAGAATCAAGCCTCCTGGGCACTTACTAAACTACAGCTTATATTCCTGAAACAAATTTTGCTTCCTCACTGCCCCACCAAGACGCCCACCATCTCTGGAACAGATACAGGTTCGCATGCATAAATAAGCAGGCACATGCCCTCTGGAAGTAGTTAGGCCAAATGCAAAAAGGAATTAAAACAGTGAGGCCAGCGGTTCAGAAAACAGGCCATATTAGCATCACTTGCAGAGAGTTAGCACCCAACAGGAATTGCTTGTGAATTCGACTTAAATCAAACAAGCCTTTTGCAGAAACAATCACTTCCATTGAAAACCTGAGTGTAGCCAGGCATAAGCCTCAGAACAGACAGAGATCTTCTCTCTATCGTAGCAATGGGGCAAACCCAGGCATAGAGAAGAAGCTGAAAAAAGTCTAGTTACAAGTCAACAAGAGCCATGATCAGAGCATGCTTGGTTCCAGCTGACAGCCCTATCAATCCACCTCAAAACCCATCCTCAAAACCCATCCACATGCTTCTGAGGGTTGAAGTAGCTCTGTTTAAATAAATAGCCAAAATCAGCACTAACAGAGGTTCCAGGATATTAGAAGAAAATCTTCCTTGCCAAGGAAGACATAGACCTAGACAGAGGCTTCTAAAAAATCCCTAACGTGCTTCAAAAACCCTCCTAGGAGGTGGTTTTAAAATATTTTAAAACTTCATTTTATTACTCTTCAGAAACAGTTTTTAAATCCCTTCCAAGTTGTCATGCCATAAGTATTCTAAAACAGTGTTTTAAAAATGCTATATTATATCCCCCAAACAGGGAAAAGAATTACCTTGAACCAGCAGTAAGCATCAAGAAACTGAGAACAAGTTCCTAGGGAGCAACATTTTACTGTAATATTAGTAGCAACTTAGGCAGACTGATCATCACAAAAAAATCTAAGTTTGGCAAAAGGAAAAAGGTTTGGGGCAATATTGGTTTCATTTAAACACTAGGGGGCAAATTCTCTGAGGAAAAGGGGTCATTAGCAGCACAGCTAGTTAGGGTCAGATCTCATTACATGTATTAGGCATCTAAATGGACTTGGGCACCTAATTGCAATTCTAGTCCACCCTGTTCAATTCCTACTAATATCCCACATGCATCTAGTTTTGTAATATACTGTCAACTCACCCTTAAGATTGAGTCACAAGAAAGCAGTGAGGAGGAAGGGGAGGAGACCCACCAACCTTTTGCATTTAATTGTTTTTCAGGGACTCGAGTAGGGTGGATGAGAATTCCCCTTCTGCGCCTCAAGTGGGGAGGGAGAGGGGATAGACTCTGACCTTAAGTATCTGATTCCCATTGATCATTGTAAGGGCCTTTCCAGCCCTGCTTTCCTAAGGCCTTTAACCCAGGCTCCATGTTCAAGGCAGGATCATCCCCAACTAAACCAAATCTCAACCAACTGTCTATCTAACCTGCCCTTGAAAATTTCCAGGAATGGAGATTTCACAACCCGTCAAGGTAGCTTGTTCCAGTACTTGACCACCCATATAGTCAGATAGTTCTGTCTAATCTCCAACCTAAATCTCCCCTGATGCAGTTTGAGAACATTGTCCCTAGTCCTGTCCCCTCCAGCCACAGAGAAAAAACCCAGCTCCATCCTCTCTTTTATCACCCATTAGGAATTTGAAGACTTTATCACCTCAGTCTTCTCTTCCCCAGACTAAACAACCCTCATAAGTTATGCTTCCCAGACCTCTAATCAGTTTGTTGCTCTCGACTGGACAAAAAAGTTGCTCCTTTGCCCCATCACTGCTTCAGCAACGGTAACGTGGGTCCAGTTATTTACACTCATTGTAAGGCTCTCTTAAACAGCAGTGTAAAAAGGATCCGATTCTGATTCGTGACAAGTTCCTAAGGTCTCTACAGATAAGTTAATTCAGATCTCCGGCTGACAAACCTCTACCCACTTTTTCAGATGTGCTGCTGAAAACTTTTCATATTTCCATGCTTTTTAACTGGTTGCTGTTAGTTAACATTGGCTCTTTGTTACAGGAGCACTCGGGGATGGTTTGGGGTTCAGTTCCTCTCTTGATCTGCATTTCCATTTCAATGAAAGAACAAGCATAAAGGAGTATTGTAGAACTCGGTGGCACATAAAAAGGACGATAAAAGAGACTTCACATTACAGCAACAGTAACAAATGCTTGACATAATTCCATAATTAGAAAAGAGGTTTGCAAATACAAGTAACAGAATTAGAGCTGGAGAAGACTCTTTAGCGCCCTCTTTAACTAAGAATAGTACACCCATCCTAGCTTTAACCTATTGGCTAGGGACAGACATTCAAAAAGCCTGAACCTGAATGGATTCAATCTTTGCAGGTTAGTCTAACATGGCTAGGCTAAATTGGTTTGTAACTGACTGAGGAAATGCAGGCACATGTCTGCACTGGCTCAGGCTAGAAGTTAGGGGGCACTAGAGCAGCCCTCCCCTCACTTGTATAGTGTTGAGCTTAGTGGGGCATGGCCAAGCCCTGGCAGGATGCTCCGATTAGGGAGGCTTCCCCACTCCACCCCGCCCCAAGCTGACCAGCAAGGGAGCCAGCAGGGAGTTGATAACAGAGCACTGAGTTACACAGAGAGTTGTTAGCATTTATCATCCCATCAATCAAAACAAAGCTTCTCTCATTAGTTCAAGCTCTTCTTAAACAACTTTTTCCAAGGAAGGAACAGAGGGACATTACCAGCTATCTGTTGATTAGCTCCATAGCCATTGAGCCTGGGGTGACAGTCACAGCAAAGACGCTGCCCAGAGGCTCTGGTGGTTCAAAAACCTGTCCTGATGTCTATGTTGCTACACCTGCATCAATATTGCTACTCAGTCTAGTTAGAGCAAAAACTAGTGTGCTTTTGTTTGTTTAGGGTATGAAATGAAGTTCATCTTACCATTTCACTTTTCCCTAATATCTCAAAATGTTGCTCTTCCAGAGTTCGACTGTGCTCCTTAGATTCAGCCAAGAGCCTGCTCATCTGCTTGCTTTTAAGTTCTCCTGAATAAATAAGCTTTTCTAAAGTTAGAACCTAGGTACAGTAAGAGGCCATCCAACATCTTGCAGACAATGTCTGCTCCAACCATCAAGATTTAACCCTCTACATGAGCTAGTAGAAACTCCCATCAGTGGAATTACCATAAAAACTCTGAAGAAAACAATAAATGAAAGTGCTCAGGCAATAGATAAGCCTTATCATTTGTATTTAAGGGCCTTGTTTTCTTTCTTTCTTTCTTTTTTTTTTAAGTCCCTTACTACCATTTTACAAAATCTCAGCACTGTAGCTAGCAGAATGAAAGCAAAGTCAGTTTGTTTTAGATCACACATTGAATTAAAGAGCTTTTAGTAAACATATTGTGCCTGGAAGCCAATGGAACATTGTTGGTAGCTTTTTAAAATGGAGCAACTTTATTTCCTAATTATGAAGGGAAGGCAAGGAAAGATGTCAGCGTACAAGCCCCGAAGAGTCCAAATGAAAGGAAACTTTAAGCACTACTCATATATAGGCAGTTAGTTTCTTCAATTACCATCTGCCACAAATGAAAAGGAAGAAGGTGAAACAACAGAAACAACTAAAACCTACCGAAATTCACTTTTGCATAAGCTCATTTTTTGTAAAGCCATGCAATTTAGCAGGTTAGCATTTAAACAAGAACATGCAATGTTTGCCCACACAAAATGAGGCAGCGTCCTCAGTTGAGTCTAGGTAGCAACAAGGCTCCCATCTCATCATGTTATTGATTTCTTGCCCTCCCCAGATTTCCCATAGCCTTATATCCATCTGGATTTCTCTTAATTAAATCTAAAAAAAACCTAACCTGCTGTTCAAAGGGCTTCTGTTTCATCCCTCAAAGGCAGAAAAACATCTTAGCAATATCAGTGCCTACTACAGCACACTTGTGTTCCCTACTAGGAGCAATTCTTTCTAGTACCTTTGAGATGTGCTATGGAGATGTGCTATGTTCCAGCGAGCTAGCTCACAGGAATTAATAAGGGCAAAAAGTAGCGAGATTTCTTTTTTCCCCCTGCCGAAACATCTCTTGGGAGCCTTGAACAAAGAGGAGGGTAATTTAGAGCTCAAGACACAAATGAACTGGATTCTGCAATTCAATGCACACCTGATGGACTATCATCTACAGTACAATCAAATAAAAAAGACAACTTGCTAACAGCTGTTGCATGAACTTGCTGTCTTTGCTTAAAATTGATCCATTCCTATAAATAGTAAACAGCATGCTCGAAGTCTGCTGGCATTGATAAGCTGTTCCCTCCCTGTGGACTCCCTCTGTTGTTTTTTTGGCAGCAAGAAGGGAGGTCTGCTTACTTCATCTGATCTTTTTACCTGTTTTTTGGGACCACACTGAGGTAGGCTGGCCCTTCCACCTCCACCAGCTTGTGCAAACAAACCTCAAAAGACACCAGGTGTTTCAGTGATTTATACAAAGTACCCCCTGTTGAGCCACACAAAAACCTTAACGTAAAACAAATCTAGCTGGGAAGAACACATGACTATGCATGGCAATGTGACGCTGCAATATAGATCTAGCACATACAGATTCTCTCCGACTCTGGCAGGGCTCCTAATGTAAAAGTGCCAAGGGGAGTTACAAATGGAAGGTAGAGATGGCTCCAGCCATGGCTCAGGCAAACACATGAACAATTCCATCCCTAATCACCCAAACTCTTAATAAAAGGGGCTGCATGTCATCCAGAGCTAAGAGCATAGGGGAGGTATTGAGTGGTAGAACATACTGGCTAGGGACACATTCAAAAAGCCCAAGCCTGAATTGTTTCAGTCTTTGCAGGTTAATCTAACCTGGCTAGGCTGAACCGGTTTGCAACTGGACAAACATTCTCTCTGGGCTGAGGAAATTCAGGCACATGCCTGCAGTGGCTCAGGCTAGAAGCTGGGGGGAGGTGCTAGAGCAGCCCTCCCTTCCCTCGTACAGTACTGAGCTGGAGGGAGGATGGGGGGGTGACCAGGATCTCTGATTAGGGAGGTGTGCCTGCACCATCCCGGGCTTTTCCCCATTGACTGCTCAAGAGGTGGGAATGTTGCCAGCCCTCAGCCCCCTGCTATCACTCTGAGACAAGGGGGGGAGGGGTGTGCTGTGCATGCATTTGTTGATGATACGGAGCTTTTCAAACTCCCCCCTTGCTTCTTTATACTGTCTGCAGCAAACTGACAGGTGAGCAACCCAGCAGGGAGCTGATAACAGTGATTATCACCTCATCAGTGTGTGGGCCGGGCCCCGATCCCACCCTCGTCGCCATGCGCAGCGGTGATTCCGATCCCATTCTGGCCGCCATGGGCTAGCCGGGGGCGAGCCAGGGTCGAACCGGACCCGTCTTCGGTGCACGCGGGCTGTGGCCAGCAGCCCGGGCACGCGGGGCAGGAGAGAACCGCGGGGCGGTTTAGCGCACGCGAGTTAGAATTAGTCATGGAGGCGTAATGGTTGATTGAAAAGATTATTTACTTACACCCAAAGATGGTATTGCTGTAGGCTGGACAGGTTTCCAGGCACAGCTCCCGCTTGAACCCTCGTTGGAGGACTCTGACAAATCGATTGCTCCCACGGAGTTTGCTAGGCTCCGCGGGTCCGGTTAAGTTGGGTTCGAAAAGTTTCCCCGGAGTTACTTAGGCTCCGTGGATCCGATAAGTTTTCCCCGGAGTTTGCTAGGCTCCGCGGGTCTGAAATTACAGGAAAGGGATACGTCTAGGATTGCGCTCGGCGACAGGGAGAGGCGAGAAGCAAAAGCTCCGTAGACCCGGTTCTATTGCCTCTATTGCCTACTTAGGGGAGGCGCGCCGGGTCCGCGAGGGTCCGTAGCGCTTGGAGATCTTCACACAGAATCTCTCTCGTCCTCCCTCCTCCGACTTGGGCGGAAACTACCCAAGCCTTATGTACGGCTAGCAAGCCAATCGCTAGCTGCCACGTGTGCCTACATTAGGAATGGGCCAATAACATGGCGTGAATCCTAATACAAATGGCGGGAACTTCTTTACAACGTGTATCACTACAATGCAAGAAAGAGATGCACACTGCAAAGAAGCTACAATTTGGCGGGAAATCCCCCGTTGCACCAGAGTTCTTTCTTGCAGCAGAGAACTCTACCGTGCAAAAAAAGCAACAAATTTGGTGGGAAATAATTTAGCAGTGCTGAAGCACACACACAAACAAAAAAATCACAACTTTGGGTTGTGACAATCAGCAAAACAACAGGCTCGCTCCACTACTTCAAACTCTTCTCAAAGAGCTTACCAGCTGACCTGTTGATTAGCTCCAAATAGCCCTAAGCAGTCACTGTTCTGTCTGCCTGTCCCACTGAAAATGGTGAGAGAGAGATGCACACAGACACCTCTCAGCACTAGCTAGCATACCACATGCTTGGGGGCCATGGGGTTGGGGAGGGAGGAGGGGACATAGGGAAGCCAGGCAGACCCTGCTGTGTCTGCAGTCTCTGCCAGAGCTCTGGCCAGGGAGCAGAGGGGAGGAGTCAGCTCTGCTGTGGAGCAGAGAGCCCCACCCAGAACAGAGAGCATGCTGGGATGCTGGGGGTATCTGGGTTATCTTAAACCAGCAAGGGGTCTGGGACAGACAGACAATGTATAAACTGGTTTAACCCAAATCAATTAAGTCTGATACTATATTCAGCCAGGTTCATCTCAAACTGGTTTATGTGCACTGAACATCTCTTCTGTTACAGGTTTAAACCAGCTTCTGATCACTTAAACCAGTTTATGTGTAATGTCTGTCCCTAGCCATTGGGATAGAATCCAGTTCTTTGCTACAGACAATTGAGCCGGGACTCATTATCCATTGATAACAATACACAGGGAGCCAAGAGGACACGCAGGGCAGGCAAAGTTCATCTTGCCTAGAAGTTGTTTTCTCCCCATCCTCCTGCTCAAACAACACTGGTGACTCACTATACACTCCTGCCTCTTTTTTTGGTTGCCTAATCCAAAGTCCATTGAGTTCAGAGTCAATAGGCTTTGGATCCTCCCACAGAGTGCTGTTTTTCTCATGTCTATACACCACATGTGACCATTTTATTACACATACTTGTGTTTATTTCTTGTATTTTGCAAGATCTTCCATTATACATGTGCCTTTAAGCAGCAGGCACTGCAGCAGGTGTTGCACCATCTGAGGCTCTGTTGCACTTGCAGCTGGTTGAACCAATGGCGTAGCCCCACTTCTTCACTAGTTTCTTGGAGTGTTCAACTCCGGTGCAGAGGTGGTTGAGACTTTACCACTTTTGCCATGGCTCATCAGCCCCTGGTGGCAAGGACTCAGCTGCTGGAATGTCCAGTTTTTCCCACTGTCAAGTATTTTTTTCAACCTCTTGTGCTTAGGAACAGTTAGCATTTCCCAGCAATGAAACCTAGGGTCCTCACACTGTGCACTATTGTATCATTATGCTGCAAGTTCATTACTATGGTGATTCATTATTTGCCTTCAGAAAATAAAATCTGGTTTATTAGACTATAAACCTGTGTGAAGCTCAAGTACTGGTAACAAACAGGAAGAAATGAGTAGAACTGTGATTTCTGTAGAAATTACTGTTGCGTTACCTGGTAGCCAAGGCCACTTGTTTTGTATTGTTTTCTCCTTCAAACATTGAAGAGTAAAAGAAAAGTCTTTAACATTCATGTCACAAGAAGTAAGACAAGAATTCCCAGATAAACACATTTAAGCAATGCTAGGTTAATTAGGATTCTCAGTTTCAACTGAGTTTCAAATGATAAAATGGACGTAATCTTACAACCTAAATTATAACATGCCAAAAAGTGCAGCAAGCTTTCAGTAGTTCATGACCAGAGATTTTTCTTTTTAAAATACACCAAACCAACAGGATTGTAAATACGCTTGTGTTCCTCCTTCCCCCATCGCATCTGCATCAAGAAAGCCAAAGTGTGTCTTTGATATCAAGAGCATTGGTGCATACCACCTATGGTAAGATTGTTTCAAGCTCCCAAGTAACATTGGCTGCAAATCCCATTTTCAAATGTAATTCTGGACCAGATTTTAGAGGCACAAAGACCTTTGCCAAAAGCAGGTAGATAACTAGTGGGATTTTCACAAGGCGCCCATCTGTAACAGCATTACAGCAGTTGAAGAAGCAGAGCATCTCAAATCAATAGGGAACTAAGGCAGCAGCCCTGGAGTGTGTTGTGTTGTTTTCCACCAACTCCCTATGTAGCTTTAGACTGTGCTGTATTTGGCATTTGTTGTTCGCCACACCTCTTCAGGAGGATATGCTATCATTGTACGTGTATATACTATATAACAACTTACAAAGAAAAAAGTGTGATAAAAGGAATTTCCTATTATAAAACATGATGAATGATACACTTAATTTTTAATTGCATTTGTTTCAAGCTCTGTTTGGACAGAAATTGGAATTCAAGTCAACAAATGCTGTATTTTTAAGTTAAATGAAACCTACCTTAAACTTCCTGGCTGTTGAGAGAGTCTGCCACAATACATTCTGTGTTTAAAACCAGTTAACAACACAAAGGCCAAGTACAGACAGCCAAAAAGCTCAAGGCTGAATTGCAGGTTAGTCTAAACTGCAGAGATTAAACTGAGAAACACCTGGATACACATTCACTTTTGATTCAGGAAATGCAGCCACATCCCTCCAGTGGCTCAAGCCATGAGCTAGAGGAAGGCAGTAGACCACAGGTCTCTGGAACATAGCCAGCATGGTCTCTGTGTTCACATCTTCCTGCTGCCCCCGAGGTCTCTGAGATTTGCAGTCCAAGATCACAGTAGCAGGACTCTGCAGGGTTGATCATCACTTCCTTTTCCTACTTCCAAGTGCCTCTGGGATTTGTAGTCGAGTCACGGTCAGCAGTAACTTTCAGTAAGTTTAGCAGGGGCAGGGCAGCTCTGCACTTGGGGAAGGTGGGTTTAATCAAGGGAAGGGGAGTTAAACCCCCCTCCCTGGCCCCAGATCCCAGTGGCAGTTGGGGAGGGGAATCCCTGCCTTCCCCCACCAACCCTTCTCTGCTGGAACAGAGAGCACAGTCCAGCCTGGGGCTGAAAAGCATGCTAGGGGACTATGATTTAAACTTAAACCATGAAGGGGTCTGGCACAGAAGTTTCATAAACCGTTTGACCCAAATCAATTAAGTTTGATACTACCTTCAGCCAGGTTATTCTTAAACAAGTTTCAGCCATTTTGAAACTGATTTATGTGCACTGAACTTCTGTTCTTTTAGGCAAGGGACAGACATTAAAAAACCTGAGCCTGAATTAATTCAATCTTTGCAGGTTAGTCTAACCTGGCGAGGATAAATCAATTTTAGAACAGCCCTCCCTCCCTTCCTCAGCACTGAGCTAAGGGGAGGCATGGCCAGACCCCAGCAAGACACTCTGATTAGTCCAGCAGGGAACTGATAACAGTGTTTATCACCCCTAACTCAGTGTTTATCAACCCATTAAGAAAACAAAGGGATGTTCCCAGCTACCTGTTGATTCAGCATGGACCATAGCCAGCATGTGGTCTGCTAGCTAATACGTAGACACCTCTCCGCAAGGCAGAGGCCTGTGGGGAAATCCTGCTTAGCAAGGAATGGTGAGGGGGAGGGAGGAAGCAGTCCACACTGTCTGCTGGAGCTCCAGCCAGGGAGCAGAGGGGAGGGGCCAGATGTGCTGTGGAGCAGAGAGCCCCGCCCAGCCCAGAGAGCAAGCTGGGGCATCTGGTTTATCTTAAACCAGCAAGGGGGTTGGGACAGACATTGTATAAACTGATTTGACCCAAATCAGTTAAGTCTGATACTACATTCAGCCAGGTTTATCTCAAACTGGTATCAGCCATTTTCAAACTGCTTTATGTGCACTGCACATCTGTTCTGTTACAGGTTTAAACCAGTTTCTGATCACTTAAACCAGTTTATGTGTAACTTCTGTCCCTAGCCAAAGGGAGAATCACCTGTAGTTAGTGAATTAAACCCACTCTTTCCAGTTGCCATGTCATTCAAGATTTTAGAAGGAACAGGCCTTGGTTTCTCATGCATCATTTTTATCCATAGATTGATTGGAAGTGAAGAACAAGCTTTTCTGCTTCTTCAGCTCTCTGCTCCAAGCAAACTAGTCATTAAACTGAATTAGCACAGAAACCAAAAATCACGAAAATATTATCTCGCTTGTAAAAGAAGCTATTGCCACCAAACATGTTTTAACACTTTAGCAAACTCCAGTTCCTGATACTTCACCAGCAACATCTGCCATTTCTGTAGCAAATTCATGCTGCTTCATGCAAACTTTGAAAATAGCCAGGTTATCATCCTTGTGTCTCAAAACCGCCTATTTAATTCAATGACAGTGACCTCATTGCATGATTGACAGCCTTAATGCCCCTCTGGTTTCTTCCTCTACTCATCCAATTGGCAATTTATCCTATTACGAATGATTCCGTTGAAAGGCAGCATTTGTTGCTAACTTTCATAATTTTATTCAAAGTTTAATATGTTCAATGCTGTTCCTCGAGCCCCAGATCCTGAAATTGTGATGTTGCATGACAGTCTCTGTTTCTGTTACAGAAGCATAGGTTTCTAACTCTCATGGCTATTTTATGGGTGTATTTTAACCCGAACTTGTGATTACAGAAATGATTTTTTAATTTTGGTAGGTGATACCCATCTATTACCCAGATGCAGGTTGTTTTTTGCTCTAGGCTCAATAGCAGGCAGCTGTGATGAACCTAACGCTGCAACAATCCCTCTCCCCTCAGCCAGTGAGGAGACCATTTTCAAGAAAGGTACCCCCATGCACTTAATAAATTTCTTCTCTCCCCCCAAGAAGTTATATGGAATATAATCTTAAATAAACTATGTCACTGTAAGGGCTGGGACTGTAACCTTGCTTTATTTATTAATCTCCCATCCCCTCTCTCTCTCAAGTATCTGTCCTCCCCACCTGCCTACAGTGGCTTTGCACCTAATATGTTTATGTAACAGCCATCAGTCTGCAAAAATCAATACTCCACTATCAGAAAGCCAGCCACAAATTAGGCCATATTAAAAATCTGGGAGGAGAAGTGGAGTGTGCCTAAGCAAGCAGGGAGCAGTCATAATGCAAAGCAATGGAAGATTTTCAGTTTCTGAAACTTAAGAAGTGCTCATTATAGCCAGAAGCAATAAATTAGAGCTGCCCCGGGGCCTCATTATATGAGCAGGCATATACTAACCACATAAATGGGAAGCAGCAGTAATGGCAGAGGAGCACAAAGCAATGATAAAAGATTCCACAATATCTCACTTACATTAAAGAAAAAACAGAAACTCTAAACTTCATGGATTTATAGTACATACATTACACCTGAGGACTGTTAAGCAGGGAGCCGAGTTGGGAGAAGGGAATTTATAATCGGTTCAGAGTCTCTCATTCCTAGGTATTGGTACAACTCCAGGCTAAGTCAGCAGTTGCTGAAAGTAAATTGCCATCTACCCAGAGAATTGGTTCCTGGTTGAGAAGTGCTCTGAAAATTTAAAGCATTAAGCAAAGCCTAGGTATTCTCATCAGCACTCGGCTGGTACACACCAGCATGAAATGAGCTCATGGGCTCAGCACAGCTATTAGTGTGACCAGTTTCTATGTTAGAATTGGCAAAGATACGTATGCTCGTGGCCAACTGATGGAAAAAGACCCCACAGCACCCCCGTGTCCTGTGCTAAGCAGCAGCTGTACTGACAGCAACCATGTCTTAAATACAGAGCCAAGGAAATGAAAATTTCAGGAACGTAAACTCGGGGGGAAAATACATGCCGCCATTGCATATTACCTGTTCCACAAACCGATCACTATACTTTTCTTCACACCTGCCACTCTGCATAGAAGGCTATTCCTGCACCTCACTGCTGCAAAGGTTATAAGCCAACCTTCATTTCTATCTGCTTGTTCTTGTGCCAGTATTGACTTTCAGTTGATATTCCCACTAGTATCTAGCCCCTTTATGACATCTATAGATGGGAATCACAGTCCTTTCCAAGCCTTTGCTTAGCTAGGTTAAGTAGAGCAAACTCTCTTAGTCTCCTTTTGTTTAAATTCTCTATTCCCTTGGTTATTGCAATAGCCCTTCCCTAAAATCCTTGATGCTTTCCTACCCACCAGTGACTGTGAATTGCTAAGACTCATGCTGATGACATTCAAGAAAGTGAGCATTATTCCTGTCATTATACAATCGAAAAATGACTGCAAAAGTGAATGCGGACAGTGGAAGTCCTTTCCACCCATACTAAAGGCAACCAAGGTACAGAGAAGTTGGTTTACAAACAGTTAAGATGACCGTTGGGATTATCATGCAGTATATCTGACTGCGCTTTGCACTTGGCCTAATGTGAAAGATGCATCTGCTAGTGGAAGCAAAAAAACAAAAAAACAAAAAAAACATGCTGCAAAGACTGGAGACATTCTAGGAAAGCTAGTGTTTGAAGAGGTTAATTTGAGTGAGGCACTAACACTGCAAACGTTATTCAAGATGCAATGGATGCATCTTTCTAATCCACATTTCACTGAGCAGAGGGTGCCAATCTGCATAGTTTTCAGGAGTTGTTGCCATCTGCAAGGTAAAATAGTGGAGAGAATTTTGCACACCTGCATATAAAGGCATACATGTTACTCTGCACAGAGCTTTAAAATTTGGGACCAAAAAGTTATTACAAGTTGCAATTAAAAACAAAGAAAATAAGAAAAACCAAACCCTTAAATGTGTGAACACGCAGAAATTTAAAGTCACCCATTTTATTGCCAGTTTAAAAGGCATCATTATACAGCTGCATTGAAAATTCCCTTTGGCCCACAGCTGCAACAACTGTAAGGATCTGCAAACCAGAACTTGCATGGTATTTGCCACCTACAAAAATATTCTCTTTGGTATCCATTTGCACTAATGAGATGCTCAGCAGTTCAAAGACTCCGTTTGACTCAATTTAATCAGTTGTAAACATTTATAAAGATTAAAATGTAGGGCCTGTACTGAGCGGGCAAAAAGACTGGTATTTCCCCAGCTTTATTATTTACACTGCATTGGATGCAGTCACTTTTATGAATATTGCATACAAGGAGCCTACACAGTTTTACACGTCTGCCTTTCACAGCTGAAAGTTGTGCCACTTTCACTATACTGAAGGCAGGATAGAGATGCACCTAACTACCTCTCCTTAACTCTACTGTTAACTGTACTCCCCAACCCAGTGTAGATCCTGCTATCCCAGCATAAGTATGCTTATACCCTTACGTTGAGTTATACCCTTGCATTGAGTACACTGAGTGCTCTATTCCCATGCAGGAAAGGAAGTAAAAATACAACAGTCTAAAGCAACTCAACATGAGAATACACAAAAAGGTACTGCACTGGTTTAAGTATTGTATTTGAAAAACAAAACAAAACAAAAAAAATCACCCCACCCAATAAATTTTGATACACTCCCTAAACTCCCAGAAGTTTAGCTCCACCTGAGTTCCTTGTGTCTGTAAGCAGCCCAAGTGTCTGATCTGAAGCCTGTTGAAGTCAATGGAAAGTCCTAATGATCAAATTTCTTGCTCAGGCTTAGCAAGAAGTTTGACCATTAGGACTTTCCATTGATTTCAACAGGCTTCGGATCAGACACTTGGGCTGCTTACACACACACAAGAAAAGAAACCCCCCCAAAATGGTGCTATACTTTAAACTCCATGCGCCAAGTCCAGTGCATGCCCAGAAGAGGCACTGCATTAGTTGGACTCGGCTTGTTCGACAGCTGGAGAGACCAAGCACTTTAGTGGGGCTTTTTTAGTGCTTTTATCTAATAGCCAGTTGAATCAGCTTTAGATTTATAGCCAGAACAGAAGGTTTGGGTTTCAGTCTCTAAACAGTTTCTGAAAAAAAACAGTAAGATAGCAGGTGAACTAAAAACTAAATAACGGTCCCCTGAGGAAGCACTGACATTAGATTGACTGGAAATGAGTAATTGGATTGGTATAACACACACAACTCAGTGCTTCCAGCAATGCTGGAATTCGGACACAGAGGTTAGGTGAGGAAAGTTGTCGTTATACCTTTTGTGGAAGCTCCTACTAGATAAAATTTGATGTTTTTCCCCACATAAGAACACCAGAAGAGCCCTTGAGAGCATCAACTACATTACACTCCATTAGGAATCCTTCTGATTTTAGAAACAACTTAAATACAGCCTCAGCCCACAAAGCAAATCTGCATTAACTAGTTGCAGCAGTTCATAACGTCAGCATTTATTCACTGGCCGGTTTCTCAGAGTATCCCCTCAGTGCATTAGTCTTATTGAGTTTGTTTCGCTCTGTGCCGGTGGATTATCCACCCTAACAGGACTCCATTAGCATTCCTTGATTGTATTAGACCTTGGCAATGCCTGGCCTGGCTGATGTGATTTAGAGCATAGACTGGTTCATATTTTTATTTTATTCTCGTTATTTCATTTCAGGGAACAAAAGTCCAGATTTTCCCCAACACGGGAAAACTCCTTGGCAACCACATCTGCTGGTCCTCATAAATCAGGGAGCTTACCTTTAAATTATCAGATTGACTAACCAGTTGTTATTAATAGCCATAGTACAAATCTTGTTGCAGAGGGGCCGTTACAGGTCCGATGCTGGTGTTTCTCTTCATTTGTTCAAAATGATAGTATTTGCAGGTCACGGTCTACATATGCCAATACCTTCAGAGCTATGTGTCTCGACTAAAATGTGAGACATTGTAACACACTCAAAACAGGTGCTAATCTCACTGGACAAAACGGTTGCTTTCTGTATTTAAAGACTGTCAGAAGAGAGGATGTGAAAAGCCTTATTGTGGAGGCATGGAGCACCTATGCTGCCAACTACAGTTAAAGAGATCTCAGGATTGGGTTCAGGACCTCATTACAAATCAGCAGAGTTTTGCCACCAACTTCAAAGGGGACCATGGTTTCACCTATGGTTTGGGAGGAAAAAAAGCAAAGTATTTCTCATTTTTCCCCCTCATGGAACGGTAGGTTCCAGGTAACATGGAGGTAAATACAAAGCCAGAATTCATTTGCAATGAAAATGGAAGTTGGAACTGAGCTTTATCAGGTCTTCATTCTGCTCAGCACAGACCGTGGGGCTGGAGAAGGTGGAGAAGACTGTGGGGGGGAATACAAAGGATCAGAAGTGGAGACAGGGAAGGGAAAGAAATCTTAGGAAACACAAAGGGAAGGTGCGGGGGGGACTAGCAGGAAATAAACCTTTTAATAGGTAAAGTCAGTCTGTTAAGGTGTACCAACAGCCAGCGTGATGGGGCCATAGGGCTTGGGGGCTACAGCTGTTGCACCCAAGCAGGGAAGTGCTGACCCATCCCTGATAGTGTTGCTAGACTTCAGCTAGAATTTTTCTAATGTACTCCCTTTTTTGTAAAAAAAAAAAAGCCATGCATTCATATTACATTTAAACTGATTTGTGACCTCAGACAAGTTGAATGAATTCTGGCAAGCCTCAGACATTGGATCAGCTTTATGCACTTGAGCAGTCCCATTAAAGTCAGAGCTCATCATATGTAACAGTTAAATACAGGTTTCCCTCACCAACCAGTTTTGCCAACCACGGTTTTGAGTATCCACACTTCGTATTCTATATACCATTTTGGCTACCACAGTATACAGTTTTGAGTAACTGTATTTTTCCGTGGCCGCACATCAGCCCACCACCTGCCATTTTTCCCCATAAGACTTTTGTCTTGCCGACCATGGAAACTTTCAGGAACCTAACCTGCACCTTAACCTAACCTGTTGGTGAGGGAAACTGGTACATATATAAGGGCTTGCCAAATTGAGGGCCCTAAAATATTACTGTTATATGCACACATGTGTATATGTGCACAATACACATGAGAACGGGTCAAACCTCTGATTTTCCATTCTGCAGGACATTACTCCTAACTGAATGAAAATCAGGAGACTTGGCTATTTCTTGGGAAAAGAAATCCAAAAGTCAGTGTACAGTGAAATGTTTAATTGTAAGGGACAAGGGCACCCTAACATTAACTTAAATTTTGACTTAAAGTCTTAAAAACTTTTTAAAAAACTGAAACACAAAAATCTTAATGTTCCCTTCAGATGGGATCGAAACACACTCAGCTTACCTACAGTTGTTTTCTAAAGCAAATTTCATCCAAACTGATATTTCCATTAAAGATTTTAAATTGTAGCAAAACGGCATTTTCTGAACAGTGCTAAAATACACGTCTGTATAGTGGAAGAGTTTATGACCCCTCCAGTTCCAATAGCCTTACCTACCCTATTTTTGCTTGAGTAACTACCAAGTGTATCCCAATATTGTCCTAATTGCACATGAACTTGGAGGGACAAGCAGACTTTTCACAAAGACTAGCCCACTATTCGGCTAATCTAGTTGGACCACTGACTACAGAACTGAGTTACATTGTGGTGGGGGTGTCCAATTGCATCGCTTTTCTGATTCCAGATCTCAAAGCTCAAATTGAGTCTTTCCATTCAGTGTTCTTGGCAAAAGTTGTAGGAGGCCAAGTAAAGCAACACCCGCCACACAGGTATTGAGACTGCAGACTTAAGTAAATAACATGCGAGTATAGGTTAGGCACAGGAAAAACTGGGACGGGGAAGGGGCGGACATGCAAAAAGCCAATGTCCACTGCTTATATTCCCCGTGTGCCAGAGCAAGGAAAGACCTTTCTATAAACTGCAGTAAGTCTAAAGCACTGGACTGCCAAGAATGAGAAGACTCGTGGCTGTTCTGCCAATTCAATTCTGCCTCTACCATGGTGTACAAGAGATCTTCGGGATGCAGAAGTGCATGGGGCAGCTGTTACACGGCTGCAGCCTGTTCAGCCCAAATTCCAGTAGAGGGCTCCAAAGCAGCAGCATCAAGACAACTGAGCAGTTCAGCAAGCACAGCAGAGGTGCTTTTGCAGAGTCAGCCAGGTTACATGCAGCTGAGACAACAGCACCTGGCCCCTATTTGAGCCCCTATACTCCTGACCTAGAATCACTATTATGGGAGACTAGGGGAGGAGCCCGTTGCCTGAATGCTGGAACTGGGCACAGTAACCCAGGATATATTTGCTATGGATTGTGATGGGAAGACCCATCACTTGACATTCTTTGAAAGACTTTTTTTTTTTTGCAAACATCTAGTTGATCTAATAAAAGATATTGCCTCTACCATGAGTTCTGATTTCTTTGACAGGATGGCATTCACATGACTTTGGAGACCAGCTCTCGGGATCACATTCCCCACCAAGAACTGAGGGAGCAGCTAGGAGGTATGGGTCATAATGCTCTGCACTTTTTTCCTGAAGCTTAAAAATTACAGGGACGAAGTGGTTACAGCCACCTGAAGCAGGAAGGAGTGCTCCTCTCACCTGCTACCAAGGAAAAGAGTGCAGCCCCTGCATCACCCTGCAAGGATGAAGATGCATTCACTGCCAGTGACTTCTCAGTTGTGCCACCTCCCTCAGCCATATTCAGGGGTTCATATATTCAGAACTGGATCCAGAGATGTGACGAGGATAGGGGGCAAGCAGCTGTGTAGAGAGATGGAGACAGCCTGGAAGGAACAGAGCGGGGATGAGGTGGCACCAATGCTGATGTGCACGTTAATCCACACACTTTAGTTCTGTGAAACCAGGAGTGTCAACCTCCAGCCCACGGGCCAAATGCAGCACATGGACCACAGCATCTGGAGCATGGGGCTCCCCATGGATCAGTAATACTGCCACACCTCCCCCACTGCCATATTCCCAAACACCGCGCAGGTGGATCAGGGCCAGGCCATGTCCTCTTCCCTTCCCCCATGTAGCCCGGCCTCGATGGATCAGTCCCACCAGGCAGACTGGTCCAAGATAGACTGAGCACGGTCCACCTGCCCAAGGGAGAAAGAGCTTGGGCACCACAGCTGTAAACCATGTAGTGATCTGCCAAATGCCACTGGCCACACAGAGATGGTTCACCTAGGTTTAAGAAGCTCATCAAATCTGTCTTTTTAGCTGAGGCTCACATACCATGAAGCAGAAGTCCCAATGCAACAGCAGGGTTTGGAGGTCCTAAACACATTTTTTACTGAAACTGTGTGCTCTGCGGGGCAGAGACCACCTGCGCTTTCTGCATTTTAACAGCTGTAAGCAAAAGCCGGGGTCCCGCTTATGCACCCACATGCTACCTCACTGTACATATCTGCTGCTTGCATTGGTAGGCTGTGTTGTGCAACAACCATAAGTCAATGGCCAATGAGATCTGTGTGTGGGAATAGCTGAAGTGGTGAACACTGGCACCAATATCTCTGTTTTATCTCCTCTGCCAAGTCAGGGAAAAGGCATTAAATCATGAGAAGGTTCTTACAATCCATTCCCAAAGCAACTGAAATATTTGTCCAAGAGCCAAAAAAAGGAGAAAGTTAGATTATTGAAGGAATTTTGCTACTGTGCTTTCTATTGAAGATCTTCAATAAACTTCTATTTGCCCTAATGAATAAACGGAGGTGTCTTAACAGCCCATGGATGACCGACATCCTCAGATCCACAAGCAGCAATAACTCAGCTTCAACATGCATACCCCAAAAATACATGCAGACACAAAACCTTTCAGGTCCCCGAACAAACCTAAATAGATTAGAGAATATACTAGTGCTGGATAATTTAGAGTATCTGTGTCAGAGGAAAACACTGAAAAATCTAAAATGAAATGAGGACAAGCAAGATTCAATTATTTACACCTTGCTATTAAAGTAGACCATTTACAATCTAAATTTGCCAGTTACAAAAATATCACCCTGGCATTGCTCGTCAAAATTAATTACAAAGGGAAACCACCTTACCGAAGGCAGGTTTCTCATGGTGTCTCTAGTCTAAGATAAATGCCAATAACATTTGCACATGGTTGAAATACGTGCCTTGCGGACGTTCAAGAGGAGGGGCCATGGGGGTGGAGGGAGAAGGGGAGATCTGATGCAAAATCCCATAACCAAAGCTGTTGTGAAGTTTGGATCACATTGACCAGATCCACAGACTGGGACTCATACAGGAGTGAGATACCTGAGCACCTTACAAATTCCCAGCAGAAAAACACACCGTTTCCAGTGGACTTTCATTGCGATAAGTCAATAATGGGACAAGGCCCATAGAGGCTTGCTTATGGAAGAAGTGATGCAGATGGAAGATCTGTGAAACCCAAAAATGAACAGATGAGATCCTTTACTAGTGTCAACTGCAGTAGCTCAACCAACATGTGCTACACAGATTTATGCTAGCCAAGCATTTGCTTCAGTAATTCAAGAAGGAGCAAAAGAATAATTCTTAGGAAGAAGAGGAGGCCATCAGGGTTACAGTCCAGTGAGTGAAAAAGGGACACTCGTGCAGAAAAATCTCCTGAAGCAACACGCAACTTGATTTTTTTTTTTTTAAAGAACCACCAAGAGCTTGCTTACTGTCTGAAGATATGGAGCTTATAGCATAAAAATCCATTTTCTAAAACACACTTTCTTATCCCATAAAGCAGATTGTTACAAACTTCTAATGACATTAAAAAAAAGACTATCCTCACTCTGAATGGACAAGTCAGGATTACATTTTTAATTAACCACCATTTGTCAAATCCAAGAACAATTAGAGAAATGTAATTTAATTGATAACCAGTTAAAATTTTATTTAAATACACTTTAGCAGTGTTGGTTTTGCAGCTGTTATTTTAAGTCACGTTATCCAAGAAATTAGCCTGTGGTAGTGGGACATGCATATGCTGGTGTCACATTGTGCAGAAAAGTTAGAGGTTACATCATATGCAAGTTTACATATGCAAAATGAATGGTAGAAGCAATTTTAATTTGATCTTTCCCCTCATGAAAGTTCTGTATCTTGTTAATGAGATGAGTGCCCTGATATTTAAGATGAAATAGGACACATTTTGCCCCCTGGGTAAACCCATACAGCTCTCAATGCTTTCCCTAAGTGGCTCCAATTTGAGTTGTAACAAGTCACAAGGAACATGGAGAAGCACAGATTGGAGGACAGAAGAGCATGAGGAAAGCCCCAGCAAGTCAGTCTGTGCACAAACTGTTTGACTACTTGCTGCAATTGCAGCATCTCTGCCAATAGCTCCTTTATAAAGAGCCAGTTTAGTTTTTCAGAGCATGGAGTTCACTCATGTGTTGTGCATGCAGTACGTGAAATACTCAAAAAGGACGATCATTTTTACCCATCTACCCTGTAAAAGTTTAATCTCCATAGGTATTAAGAATGACCCCAAACCAATCCGCACTTCTCACCCTGCTTCCCTTTATGCACAGCTATCTTCAGTGAAACTACCACCCTGAGAAAGCCTGAGCACCTAGTTAAGAATATGCAGAACGGGTCTAAGGTGTGTAAATTGAGGCTTAAAATAAAATAATGCAACCCCCCCACACCCGCCCTTGCATATTAGTACCTGCCAGCCAGACTTCTCTTGGTCTGCTATCTGGTACCATGTAAACCAGTTCAGTCTTTTCCATGGTTGAGTTGTCAGCGACTAAACCAGTGCCCCCACCTGGGCTAGCCTGGGTGGGGAGGGTGTGCGGACACCCAGCAGGACTAAAAGCAAGACCTGTCAAGGGTGGATGAGCTCCTTGTGAGCCGATGGGCATCCATACCCAGAGAGAAGATGGGCACCACTAAGTCACTTAGCCCAAAGAATCAAGAATGATGCACAGCAGCTACAGTGACCAATGGTCACAGTGGCCTCGGGACTGACTTGACTTAATATTAAAGAGATCCAGAAATATCCAAGGGCCTGTAATATAGGGACCTGACAGACAGGCCCCAATAAAAAAGTTAGCATGAGTAGTTAACCCTATACAACCTCCAGCTATAAAACACAGGGTAAGTTGTAAGCAAGCCGAATAAGAAACCAAAGCATATGCACAAATGTTTTGGGCTAAAATATTAAAGTCACTAGTAACTGTAGCAATACACTACAAGAATGCTGCAGTAAATCAACTGACATGAATGCTAATTACAGAGTGATAACCAACTTGGCTTTGGCCTATAAGATTTTAGGGACCCCTGAAAAACTGGGGTGTAGAAGTCAGGATATGGGCAAAGAGTTAGTAATACCGTTGTGGTAAATAAAAACACACACAAAAACAGGAGAAACTGGGAAAAAGCACTCCAGTACTAGCTGCAGAGCTTTCCTAAAGGACACTGCAGGCAGCTCTTATGCCATAGCAACAGCTTGTTTCCCCTATTTTATATTTCAACTTTACTTAGCAGCTATATGTGTATGGATGTCTAATAAATGCAGATATTCAAATTGCCGGGTTTTGACCAGTTGTCTTCCTTGGGTCCCCCCCAGACAATCTAACAGAAAACTACAGAAGATGAACACTTTAAAAGGCTACATCTATCTAATGTAAATAATATTTCAGGTCACTAGAAACCTGCTAACTTCAGAAGATTGCACATTTATCTCAGTATCAGCAAGGCCTATTGTGGGAGCCTATTAAAAGTAAAAATATCAAAAGAATCCCAATTAAACTGCATTTTGTTAAACACATGCAATGCCTCTCGTCCTAACTATGGGCACATTACACACACAGGTACATTTAAGGGACAGGTCAACCGGACAAGTGAAGCACTGGCCTGAAAGGAGAGATCCAGTTACCTTTTCTTACCACCCTATCAGCTTCCCATTCCCGTCCTCGCATTTGTCAACCTATTTCCAAGGAGTTGCGTGTTTTCCAAATTACATGTCCTGGCCACCAAATCCTGATTCCCTCTCAGAGGAAGAAACAACTCAACTCCATCTTGGCTTCTCCAGTTCCCCCCTCCTCCTCCCAACCTGCCCCAAAGACAGTAGCATCTCAGAACCACAAACACACAAACCCTGGAAACACCCTTGAAAGGTGGGAGAAAACAGCATTTCCCCATTTTACAGGCAGAGAATTGAGGCACAAAAAGACTAAGTGACCTGCCCAGGAATATTTAAGCAATCTGTGTCAGAGCACAGAATTAAAGCCAGGATAGCTGAGTACCTGGGGAACATGTTGGGCACAGAGCTAACCTTCCTTCCAGTTCAAAATGAGACCCTTAGCCCTATTTTAATTTTTTTAAACAGGCCCAAGGATAACAAGGCGGCTTATTCAGCAGGTCTTTTACAAGGCTACTGCACGGTTTACGTTCCACTGAAAGGCATCAATTAATAAATTACCTTCTACTATGAGCACAGCAGCGTACTAAGCATCTTGTTACCTCCAATTAAAGATGGAAACAAATGCAGAAAACTCACTACGGGCTCCTAGGTAATTCCTGACAATTGTGTGCAACTGGTTTTCTGAAGAAAAAAGACTTTGCAAAAATCTTGCATGTTTCTGTTAGAATGGGACCTTTCCAAAAGCAAGGAAGACAATCCAACAATAAAGAGAACTTCACTCTGTATTGCAGCGATACCAAGAAGCTCCAACTGAGATAACATCTCCATACATAATGAGCTGTATCCTGCTGCAAATAACTTAATCTAAAAATCAGTGGTTTTCAACCTTTTCAGAATCAAGGCACCCCTCGGAAAAATGTCAGCTATTAGGTTTTCACTCTTAGTGTAACTACAGAAAAATACAGCAATTCTCCTGTTGCAAAAAACGAAGAAAGCCCACAACGGGTCTGAACGCTCCCGACACTGCGGGCACGGACAGACATGCAGGCCCTCCCCGTAACTCATATGGGCATTTTACAGGAAGCACCCATCCATATGAGTTACAGCGATTCCCCGGACCCAATAGGCATTCGCTGCTGGGTCCAGGGATCAAGCTCATTTGAAGTGGCTGCATGTCTGCAGCCTCTCCCCGCTAGACCTGCTTCCCGCACCACCCCAGCTCCAGTGCTGTCTTCAGGATGGCTCCGGGCCACCTGGCCCATCCTCCAGTGTAGATGGGGCAAACCCAAGACAGCACTCCCTCCCTTCCCTCCCATTCTGAAGACCACACCGGCATCAGCCCAGCCCTGCTCCCAGCATTCACTGACAAATTAATGAAGGCGCCCCGCTTTGGAGCACTTTCATCTGAACCCTCATGTAATGAGGGTTCAGATTGTGGCGCAATCAGGCACTTCTAAAGTGCTCTGCACTTCTGTCAGGGCATGCCTGTAGAGTGCTCCAGGGCCTGATCACGTCTGTCAGCACCCTATAAGTTCTTATTTGAAACGGGGGTGTAGACTGTAGCCGTGTTGGTCTAAGGAAATAGGCAGACAAGGTTTTTTGGGTGAATCTGATATCTTTTATTAGACCAACTTAATATTTAAACCCTATAAGTTCTTATTTGAAACGGGGGTGTAGACTGTAGCCGTGTTGGTCTAAGAAAATAGGCAGACAAGGTTCTTTGGGTGAATCTGATATCTTTTATTAGACCAACTTAAGTTGGTCTAATAAAAGATATCAGATTCACCCAAAGAACCTTGTCTGCCAATTGAAATTGGTGGGTTTATCTTCTGATTCATGTTTGCACGTCTAACATTGCATGGCAACCTGCAACGGCCTTGAGAGGATTAAGGCACCTCAGTGTGCTGCAACCCCTGGATGAGAATCACTGATCTAACAGACAAACTAGAGAGTGCCATTAAGTGCCTCCTGGTTGTATCGGAAGTATGTTGGCAAAATCTGAAACTGTATCCAACTTCCCACATACTAATTACAAGACTTTTCTTTTCTAATGTATCATGGGACTGTTGAGCCTGGAGAAGAGAAGACTTAGAGTGGACTTGGTGGCAGCCTGTAAGTATATAAAGGGTGTACATCAGGGCCTGAGGGAGCATCTGTTCACCAAGGCACCCCAGGGGAACACAAGGAACAATGGACAAACTGCTAGAAGATCACTTTAGATTGGACATAAGAAGAAATGTCTTTACGATTCGAGTATCCAGGGTCTTGAACCAGAGGTGGTGCAATCACTTACCCTGGAGATCTTCAAAACCCCCCTTGATGCAAACCATGCTGGAATCAGCTGACCCCAGCAGTTTGTCCTGCCCAAGTGCAGGGGGCTGGACCCGATGATCTTGTGTGGTCTCTTCCAGACCCTAACATCTATGAATCCTTAGACAAACTAGGATTTATGTTATAGTTTTACCTCCATTCATAAGAGAAGTATAAATGGATGCTGAAAAGCTATTCATTATTGTGCAAATCCTATCCCCTTACTTTCTTGTAAAGCTTGATATAACATTATGACTAGCACTAGTAACCACAGGCTTCCCAGAGCACACGCAGAGGTTTATAGTACCCTCTACCAGACCCTTTAGTGCCAGTTCCCTTGGACTGGGAATTGAGACCCGGTTCCTCAACCCTCTCTTCCACTTCCTGCACTCAGCACACTGCAGCCTGGCTCTCAGTGTGGGGTGGGGACAAGACTGCCTTTTAAATGACAGGTTTTGTACAGCACTTTGAGATATGCAACATGACGGCTCTTACAGCAGTGAAGGTTTTATTACACTGAGATTTGGCAAAACAAGCAGCTTCCAAGTTGACATTTGTTCACCGAGGTCCAGCCTGTGGCAAGTTTCCAACAGCTTGTTACGCATCCCCGAAGAGAAGGGTTTAATAATAGAAATCTGGGCAGACGAAAACAAAAATGCATTCATGTCCCCCTTTCCCCTCTCCATCTCGATGCCATTTAAGTCAACAGCTAAATGCTCTACTTACGTCAAAGGGAGCAGAACAGTGCCATAAAAATAAAAGAGCGCTCAACATGAGAGCAGGGGCTATTTCTCAATCAAGCAGTGGCAGGTCCTTCACGCCGAGTCTGCCCTGTCAAATCCTACGGTTTAGAAACCTGGGGAAGTCCAGCTCCCATCAGCTTTCCGAGAGCAGCTGCACTATGAGAACTGGGGGGAGACTTTCTGTTGAATCAGGCCCTTGAGCTATTTGCCATTTCTTGCATGCTTGGTCTAAAGTTACTTAGGGAGGGAACCTCACCGCAAGCTTTTACATGTCTCTGGAAGAACAAAACCTGCCAATCAAAAAACCTACACCCAACTTCTTCCTCTTGTTCAGTAACCTAGATTCCAACTTGTAGCTGTCAGGCTGCACTAGCAGTAGCAGCGAATCAGACTACCTAAAGGGAGGGGGGGAAAGAAAATGTCGTTGAAATGTTTAATCTCCAGTGAACGCTATTAACTTAAAAATCACACTGATGTCCAGACATTTTTTTAAATATTTACTATTTTTCCCCACGAGGAAGTTACAGATTTTAAGACAAATAGAAAACAAATCCCCCTCCTCCTAACTTTTGACAGCTCTTTGTAGCGAGTTGCCAATGCTTGTGCAGATTTTTCGCACACCTTTTTGGAGGAGAAGGGAATTGTGCAAGCCCAGAATGCAGAACAAGACAGGAGAGGGAGGGGGCACTCAAAGACATGGAGTAGCCCTGCAAACTACTGTTAGGATTTTCTAGGGGATTTTTTTTGTTTTGTTTGGACTTCATGTCAATCCATATTCCTTTAAAGACTGACTCAGTGTTTGAAAAGTTTCTGATGCTTAGTAATTTAGGTTGTTAATGACATTGCTAATTCTTCCCTGGGCTTGACTTCACACAGGGCAATCCAATAAGGTTAATGGGACAGACCTTTTGGGTTTGGGGGAGGAAAAAACACCCAGAGATGAGTTGACGTTTGGTTTCCTTTCATTATCTTCAGTCTCTTGATCGGTGACAGAAGTTTAATGTATGCATCTTGCACTCCCTAGATTAATTTGGATTTTGCTGAAAGCCATGATCCGATTATTTCCTTACTTGCAGCTTAAATGAAGATGCCAGAGTTGCGGCTGTGAACAGATGTGACTCGATGCCATTACAAATCAAACACTTTTCAAGATTGTCTCTAGATCACCCAATTCAGTTTCTTTACGGCACTGTATTCATTCAGCACCAAACAGCTCTGAAGATGCTCGGGGTAAATTTGTGAATTTATTCCCAATATCCCTTCAAACATCATAGAAAGCATTTAGTTTCCATCACCACTTCGCAACCTTTTCTTGTTGTGCACAGATATATTTCAGTTAAAAAGTGCTGTCTTCTATCATAGTCCCTTACGAGTTAAATGAAGTAAGCAATTCAGAATTGTTTGGGGGTTTTAGGCACCTCTGGAAGTGTAACTGCAACCCTGAGGAATGGATACAAGGATGAGAGCAATCTTTTCTTTTCCTGTTATTAAAAAAAAAAACCCAAAAAATAAAAAATGGCAAAAAGCCAGCCAATAGCTTTTGGACAGCAAGGCAAATAATGTACTAAAATGCCAGTAATTCAAGATGAACCCATAGTGTTTGTTTTTTGGCGGGGGGTTAATCATAACAAGCCAAGTCATAAGAAGATAAAACTATCATTCAAACTGAATTTCCTCCAAAAATAAGGAGCCTGAAGCCAACAAGCTTTAATGCTGATGGAATACGCTGAATCAGGGAGTTTGTGAACATAATTAATATATTAAATATGAGAAAGTTCACAAATCACAAGTAATGCAGCTTTGGGAAGTGCCAATCGGCAGCTTTTAAAGTGCCTCTAGGTTTTCAAAAGTGTAAGAAAGGTCGCCTGTAGCCCTTTATTCAGTTGTACACATCGTTCTGGATTCACAGTCAAACAATCATTTCAGGTTTTTCTAAGGGTTTCAAAGGGGACAGGCAATTTCAGGTGCCTCACTGCTTAGAACAGAGTTTGAGGCATTGTAAAAGACTGTCTATAAGGCTATGTTTTCCCCATTCAGGTCAATTTATTTCTTGGAACAGAGAATGCTACAGTTCTTACATTTTCCATCACAAAAACAGACTGGGGAATGGGTGGATACACTGCAGTACGGCAGAAAACAAACTGGGCTGTATTGAGTGCCACTTGCAAGTCGAGGGAAGTGATCCTCCCGCTCTGCTCAGCACTGACAAGGCCTCGCCTGGAGCGCTGTGCCCAAGGTCTGGCCCCTCGCTTCCAGAAAGATGTGGACAAATTAGCGTCCAGTGAATAATGCTGAAAATGATTAGAGGTCTGGGAAACATGAGTCACAAGGGAAGGCTGAAAGAACTACGATTTGATGACAGTCTTCAAATACATGACGGGTGGTCACATGGAGGATGGAGATAGACTATTCTCCATTCCCACAGGGGACAGGACAAGAAGCAATGGTCCCAAATTACAGCAAGGGAAATTGAGACAAGTTATTCGGAAGAACTCCCTTGCTAAATGGATGGTTAAACATTGGAACAAGCTACCCAGAGAGGTTGGCAACTTCCGTCCTTGGAAGTTTTTAAGGGCAGATTAGACAAACAATTCACTGAGATAGTTTAGTCAGGGACGACCCTGCCTGGAGTAGGAGGTTGGACCAGATGACCTCCTGAGGTCTCTTCTAGCCCTACTTTTCTATAAATCTCATAATTAAATATTTTAGTAATTAAATGTTAGTGGTTTGATTTTTAAAAATTAGCTCACTCCGAGCCAAGTTAAATACTCATTTAAAAACTTTTAAGGCCAAAGCCTCAATTGAAGTAAGCACTGCTCCATCACACAAGACTGATCAGCACCACTGAAGATCTATATTTTACTGACTTCTTTGTTTTGTTTTGTTTTTTTGCTACAGCCAAAAGTCTTTACCATAGCAATTACAGTTATGCATTTGCTGGGGGGTTTTGCCAATAAATATCTATCTTATAATGCAAAAGCCATTCGCTGGAGAGAATTTTGATCAGCTCTGCCCTGTTGCCTATCTGGATGTATTCAAATGCTTCAATTTCTAAATTATCCAATTCAGTAGGGTCCAAAACTCATCTATCAAGCACGAGTAATAGTTGAGACTCAAGAAATTAACATATTTCTTGAGGAAAAACTGACAACGTTCATTAAAGTAAGCAAAACCTACGAAAAAAAGTGGATCACCTGGGTCCATGAAATCCCAGTATACACTAAAATAAACTTAAAGGAATAAGTGTATCTTTACTTTCTTACTAATCAGAAGCAGCATGCCTCAGTATGTACTCAATATTAGTTTATTTCCAATTTGTTGTAGAAGACCTGCTTGGCTTCCAGCTCTTAGTTAAGATAAGAGAATATCATTTCTGGATGCTCTAGGGTTGTGTGGTCTTACTGGGACACTGGAAGGGCCATAATGTACTTTTCAATTCAAAGAAAAGTATGACATTTCAACCAAAGGGGAGGAAAAAAAAGTTATTAAATAAATTCTAAGGACTACATCAGAAGGTGAAGAAAGCCTCAGCTTTGTGGATTCGGAAGCAATGGAGCCCAACACTCCCTAAAGCAGAGGCTTTGTTAAAAGCAGAACCAAAAACTGAACAAAAAGTCTGCAAGCCGAACTGCAAGAATAAAATCAGAGTTTTTAAATGGATTGTCTAACAGATTTTATTTCTGCTGAGAATCGGCTTATAGAGCTGCTGCAACTATATATGCCTGGCTCAAAGGCTGAATACTCAGACAGAATCTACTCATCATACCAGGACTAATTTAAGGACAAATTCTCCCTTTCTAGATATTGAAGTAGGTTTTTGAAAGGAAAAAATTGTGCAAATATTGAAGTCAGATTTTCTTTATGTTGCTTTTCTACAGATTGGCAGGAGGAGAAAAGGCTCAGTTCAAACATTTTATTTGTTCTCTTCTTTGCCCTTTCAAACATCTTACGATAAAGATGACATTCAGGTATCCTCTGCAGAAAATAAATTTTTGAAAAAACAGAAACACATGGCTCCTGCTTCTTTAGGATTTCATTACATTTATGGGCTTCTGACATTATGGGCTGCCTGGGCAAAGTGTTGTTTTCCAAAGTGCACTCTTATTTTCCTCTCTGTAAAGCCATTTTTCATTTCAGTTGTACTACTCCCATTGCCACACATCTATAGGAAAGCAGGCTTTCTTTGTGGAAATGCTGAATAATATTCTCCACGGGAACTTTGTGTCTGAATAAGTGATTAAACGTGGTGCATGCGAAACAACTATTTTCCTCTTTCTGAACACAATAAAAGAGAATCCTGAAGACTTTAAAATTATGTATATATATTGCAATTATATCGTCCTCCCAGCACTTAAATATACCTCTAAATGTTATCAACAGTCCCTGGATGGTCCAAAAGAAAAATTCAGTAGTCTAATTTTGGGGGTAGCACTCAGTTACAGATTTACATTTACCCTACTGCAATGGAAAAAATGTCCAATCTGAGACTCCACAGAGGTTTTTAGGTGCCCAGCTCTTATAAATGGCAATGGTGCCTAAATACCTCTGTGGATTTGGGTCTTATTCCCTTTGATTCAATTCTGATCTGTCAAACTGAAATATCAGTGCTCCCCTTCTCCTAACACCTCTCTGCTTTGTGTATTGAGAGATCTGGCAAGATCAGTCCCTTATTATACAGAGTGCCTACCATAATGGGGCCCAACGCTGAATTAGGACTTCTAATAAGAAACACGATCCACATAAGTAAAGATTATTTCACACGAGCAAGGGCTACACAGGAGTGGTTTGAGCCAAAGTATTAGAAGAGGTTCTTCAATTTTAACTCTTAAAAGCTTCATCTTTCCCTTTGAGATTCTGAGTCAGCTTTACCCTGGTGCAAATTCAGTGAATATAGCTGAGTTAAAGCAGAATTTGGCCCTACATATTAGAGGCTGCACATCAGACATAGTGACTTGACAAGGATGCTGTATCTGCTAATTAAAGCTAAGACAAAGGGATTTTCTTTTCTGTATAATCAGTAATGCTTATGCTGCTCCTGAAAAGACAACAATTATTCTATTTTTTAAATATTCCTATGGCAAAAGATTGGAGATCAACATCATTATCACCCCTTCATAAATTTAACAAAATTACAAAGAGGTAATAAGGAAGGAAGGGGACCTTCCCTCCAGATACTGCATTCTTGCTGTTTGTCAAACAAGACCAGAGTATACAACACAAGGGCTGGAACTGTATAATAATCAGTATATCGCACAAGGAATCCAATGCATTTGTTCTTGTGTCATCTGAAGTGATACAACAGTATAACAATCAACTTCCATGAAAATACATGCCCTTGGGAATCGTAAAGTAATTACTAAGTGTGCTAATTCATCATGTTACTCTTTACCACCTCGCGGCTGCTCTCATGATATAAGCTGGTAATTAAAAAGAAAGTCACTTCAGAATAGTGTTAAAAATCAGTTAAAACAAGATTCCAGATTTATAATAAGCTCATTAACCAATTTACCTGTACTAGGACTTTAATTTCCTTAGTATTAAGATGTGCAAATAAGCATCACGGCCGAAATCTTTATCTTACGCAGAAGCCACGACCATAATGCAGAGCATCATAAACCACCAGTTGCATTCTTGTGCAACTTTGCTGAACTCACTGGTAATGTAATAGCTTGACATGGTTCAAGGAAGCTGCAAATTAACTCCCATATAAATACTGGATTGGAGTGAAATCCCTGCACTATCCCTGGTAGAGGTGCATTGACTTTTGACTCCATCTCACTCTTTAAAAATGACGCATTATGTTACAAAAGAGATATATTTTCCCTAGGTGTCTTCAGGGCCCTGAATGGCACAGAGGGCCGGCAGAAATCCAGGTCCCAGGGCTGTGGTGAAACAGCTAATGAACTCCTGCTCGCCCAAGGGCAAATCAGGCCTGATGTGACTGGACACAACTCAGCTGATGTTACATGAATTCCCATCATGACCAAACTGTTTAGAAATTGGAAAGAGACCTCCATGATGAGACTGAAATATCAGTAGGGAATGTGAGCAATGAGAGCTTTGTATGGGCATTAGGGCATATCACCAGCCCCTCTGACGGGGGGAAAAGGGATGGGAAAGAACAAAAAGTGACAGCCACTGTTACAGGTAGTTGAAGGCTGCCATTAAATCCCCCCTCAGTCCTCTCTTTCACAGACTAAGTCCAGTTCCCTCAGCCTCTCCTCACAATTCATGTCCCCCAGCCTCCGAACCATTTTTGTTGCCCTCCACTGGACTCTCTCCAACTTGTCCACATCCTTTCTGTAGTGAGGACAGCCAAAAGTGGACACAGCACTCCAGATGAGGCCTCACCAGTGCTGAACAGAGGAGAATAATTACTTCCCTTGACCTACTGGCAACGCACCTACCAATGCAGCCCAGTATGCTGTTAGCCTTCTTGGCAACAAGGGCACAATCTCCAAAAAGAAGCCAAAAATTGGACTGGAAGACCAAATTTCCCTTTCCCCATCCCTCCATAAAAAAAAGAGGCCACATCCAGCTGTTACTCAGGCAAACAGACTTCACTGAAAACCAATGAAAACTGCAACTTATTTAGCAGATCAAGTCGGTTTGGTGTCTCTAGTTGAAGCCAGTCCTGCAAACTACAAAGAAGCCTTCCCGAGCTGTCCATCAAGTTTGTTTCACAAGCTGTTAATTATCTATAAAAGAATTGGTATTTAATAGAAATGGTGCAGCTTGAAAGTTGTGCGTGCATGTACTTGATTTCACAATTGTGCTTGACAACTTGGTGTTTTTAAAAGAGAGAAAAATTGAGAGACTGAGGCAGCCCTGCCAGCAAACTGCTCTGAACTAAGGGAACAGGGACCTGTGGGAAGAAAAGACGGACACACAGAAGGATGGGAGGGAAAGAAACCTAAGGGTGCGAGGCTGTGAAAAACCTCAAGACATCCTCAGAGCCCGAGCTCTTCCGCTCAAGTTAGATTAAACAAGTTTCTCAGGTTGAATGCCAATGGCCAAAGCCCGTCTATTGAAATTCAGCCAAATAAATAAATTGGCACCTCCCAGCAAGAAACAGTGAGCCTTGCAATGCTCCTTTTTTATCACACTCGCTAAGCTGATGTCCCCTCAATTTAGAGTCCCCCCAGTGAAAGCTCACCCCCCACAGACAAATACCCCAAAGCTTACACACTTTAAGTTGACTATTGCATACGATTGTTATTCAGGAACTATGCTTGCTTGACAAAGATATTCAGAAACATGGTTTTAATAAGTTACTTGTTATGCAGGAAATGTCATTTATTATGCAAATTAATTCAGGTAACACAATTCATTCCCCCCAAATAAGCTGTTACTTTTGAACTAGAATAATCTAAGGAGAGATAGGGCAGCAGCTCACTTTTAAAATAGAATACACTTGAGGTGGTATCAGACTTGTGCACAATCATACACGTCCTACAGAACAAGAAGAGAAGAGGTAAGGTGGGCTGGTAAATGTAGCGACAGCCCAAACCGAGGACACCTGGATTCTCTTCATGACTTTGCCATTGGCCTATTATAGTGGTTCTCAAACTTCTTTTTTCGCGGGCCGCTTGAAAATTGCTCAGGGTCTCGGTGGACCCTCTTAAGTATTCCTTCTCTTAGTCACCCACCAGCCTCCAATTTAGAAGCCAAAACATAACTTAAAAATTCATGACTAAGTGTGTTAACACGTCCTTACCCCTCACATTTCCTTAGGGTGATATCACTGGGTGCCTATGCACGTATATTGAGGCTGCTCCGATGCGCTGTAATTACAATGCATCAGAGCAAACTCGATTAATTGAGTTAGCTGGAGTGTGGTAATTACCACGCTCCAGCAGACTCCAATGTCATGTGCATCAGGAACCCCGTGCTGAAAAATAGTGGTGGGGGCACTTTAACTACAGCTTGTTCAACGAGCTTTAATTAAAAGCACCCCTGCCGCCATTTTTCAGTGTGGGGATGGTGATATACATGACGTTCTGGGTGCTTTAATTAGAGTGGCTCTTGGAACTGCTCTAATTAAAGCACCTCTTCCTTCCCCCAGCCTCCTGGAGCACATGTATAAAGCACCCATTGGTTGGTATGTGGTTGCGAGAGGGGGTTGCGTCTTTTTGTATTGCAGCAGGTTATTAGGGGATATTTGGATAGGTCTTAAAAGAGTGTCTAGTGTCAGTCACTCAGTGTAGTAAAACAGATTAAGCAAATATAAAAGAACCAGATATAAATCTTCTAATTTCTCTTTAAGAGATATATGGCATTGTCACATGTGCTGGCTCGTTTGCATACGCAAGGTGTGAATGACCTAGCTCCAATTATAGTTTGCCTCTGGAGCTCTCCATAAAATAAACCATCAGTCTACATGGTTCAGTGAAAATAAAACCAATCAAAAATAAAACCAATCAAGAGGACAGTATGAGCTGAAAGATGGCGGGTAGCAGAGACTCCTTGATACTCTACCCCAGGGGTTTTCAACTTTTTTGGGTCGGTGTACCCCCGGCGGACGGTTGAGAAGGCAGGAATCCCCCGGCAGCCAGATGAGTGGGGAGAGGAGAGGGTCCCCCAGTGGCCGATCAGCAACTGTGGTGGAAGTGCCAATGGCACAGCGGTGGCAGAAGTGCCGATGGCGGCGCCTGCTGCCAAGTACCCCGAGGCCATCCCAAGTACCCCCAGAGGTACACGTACCCCCAGTTGAAAACCCCTGCTCTACCCCACTCTGCTATTAAGCCACGGTGGGACCTTAGGCACGCTGCACGTTTCAGACTCAGCCTCTGCAACAGAAAAAGCTTCATGGACATTAACTCCATCAGAAACAACAAAATACCCGTGCACGGTCCTTTGTTACCTCAATGCTTTAGCAGCAGGATTAGAGCTGACAGTGCAGGTGGATACAAGGCATGCAAGACTAGGGATGGTTTCACACCCTACGCTTGCCCTGGGAATTAATTAGAGGAACTGAAGGTAGAAATGGCATTCTTTACTGCACATAAAGGAATTACCTGCAGGTTTTGCCTGATAAAAACTGAAGTCAGTGGAGAGACTCCCACCGACTTTCAGTGGGCACTGAATCAGGCCCTAATGAGGTAAAGCTAAACCCTATCCTTAGTAGCAAGTGCTGGCAAAACTAAAATCATATATATAGATATATCTACAGATATCTATCTAATATATATATGCAGATGTCACAGAGAAAGGATAATAAGAGATGCACTGATGCCCACTACTTCTGCTCCAAGCTAGATAACAGATAAAATGGCACACAATGTTCCTAGAGCTACTGAAAACTCTCCCATAGTAAATTATTGAAACCATGAATTAATCTCAACAGAAATTAATGAAAATGGACCCCATTGCACAGATTAAAGTCTTTCTGCTTGTCATAATTTCAGTTTTAAAACTATGATCATTTTGATTTCCGGGGGGGGTGTTCCCTGTATAAAAATGAAAGCCTAGCAAGTCACTTATCCTTTCAGAAAGAGATCCTAGGTAGAAGTGACCTTTGCAGTTGCCTTCAAAGGCTGCTGCATAATACTTATTTCTATTCTGCCAGTGTGATGGTTTCAGATGGTTTCCTGCCTATCCATTAAGTTATCTAACTGAGCTGCCTGCACAGTGTTACTTAGTGACTATGCTGCTTAGTCTCACAGGAGCACAAAATTACGTACTGTTATTTTCTAGTGGCTTTTTATTTTTACCTTGGCAAACTTTAAAACTGAAGATGTGTTTTAAATTACTATGATTATTTAAGCATTTGGCTTAAAGTGGAGCCCAAATGCCTCAATTGAAATCAAGGTCCCATCGGTTTAGGCGCTGTACAAACCCAGAGTACGAGACATTCCCTGCACCCAGGAGCTTAGACAAGATGAAGGAAGAGGATATTCTCTCCAGTTTTACACATGGGGAAACTGAGGCACAGAGCTCCAAGCAGACAGACCCATATGCAGCACTACAGAGCTGTTAACAAAGCAGCACCTGAAGGACAGGAATCTGTGAGATTTGCCCAGGGTTACAAAGCACATTTAGAGCAGAGATAGGAATGGACTCCAGATCTTCCAAGTCTGAGGCATGTGTCTGAACCACGAGGCCACATACCACGAAGACTGCACTACACATACGTAAAGGGTTAGGATGCATTATTCATTGGCGTATCCAACATTTGGACCTGAGGTGTGCCACAAGGAAAGCAATACAGTTAGCTAAAAAAGAAATGCATGCATTTTCTTAAATGTAATGCTGAGGCACATCACTTAAGAAGGCCTTAAATGTTCCAGCATGCATTCGGACTAGCAGCAGGTAAGCATCATCTACCATAGAGTACGTTGAGGCGATGGGGCATACTTCTTAATATTTTATGGCCAGCTTTGCCTTTTAACGGATTAAAGAAGATCTACTACACTTTGAAAAGCACTAGGGAACTAATTATAAAATGTACTGAATGATGGTTTCAGTTTGTAGCAAGGGGAAAAAATAAAATCCTTGAGGTGTCATACGCCTCAAAGACATTTGGATTTAGCTGTTCGCAGCTAAGCAGTCAATCAGACGAGGTGCTCTGCACACAGAGGAGGGCAAAGGCATAGCTCATCTTTACTAAATGAGACACAGACCTTCTGCTGGTTGCATCCATCGATCTCAGAGGGAGGAATCAAATTTAAATCGTGTGCCCCCAACGTAACATTAGTAAGAGGAGAGGAGGGAACAGATATCAATACCAGAATTTTCTGAAAAGCTCAGCCTCCATATAGGCACCAAAATAAAGCAGCGATGTTTCCAATAAATACTCAGCATGCGAAATGCAGAGCTCTTTTTGACAATCTGGGCATGACCATCACAGCGAATGACAAGCGCTTCTGCAAATCCAGTCCCTAGTTCAATGCCTTAGTGGGAGCACCGAAAGCCTGGCCACAGCACTGGGGGCCGAGCACCTGAAATTTCAGCCCACCCGCCTAAAGGAAAACCAGTTCCAACAGCAATGCTTTCTGCTCTGCTGTGCTACAGATTAAAGCGTCGCTATGATGGGCGTGATCCTTCAGGGGGGCAGAATGAGGCTTGTTTGAAGCCACGGGAATCTTGTACCCGAGGCCAGTAGGAGAAGGATGGACTTGGAAAGAGCAGCAGGAAGCAGAGAGCAGCTGGACCCAATACACAGCATGAATGAGAGAAAATTAACCTTGTGAACAACAGATTTGGTTCCATCTTCTGCTTCTCATCAGGGGGGAAAGGAGGGTCATCTACTAGTAATGACTCCATCCCAGGCTTTTAGACTTAGGGAAGAAAAACAAATGGCTTCAATTTCATTTCCACGAGACAAGTGCCCAGGTTGCAAAAAGCAAGCATAGCTGGTTGTCTTGGTGGCAGCCTCTGCAGAGAAGAGCCAAAGATTCAATGGGCACAAAGACTAAAATTTGCTTGCCCCCTTGAAGAGGTACAGCCCAAGTTGGGGGCTTGGCTCATTAGTAGTGGAAGGTTTGAGCTTTGGAGAGAGGCCTTTTCTCTGAGCATGAAAGTTGCAGCAAGTCACGATGATGATAGTTTTAAATGCATGTATCAACACATAGACAAAATGATTGAGGCTTTTCCTGACAGTAAAAAAGAAAAGCCAGTTCTGTTGGTTGGAGCTGGAGACAGGAGGTTAGCACTCCAGAGTTAAAATCTGGATTAATCTGATATTCATAATGAGGCAAGTCATATATGTTTCAACCACCCAACCACAAAATCTCTTTGCATTGGTCTATAAAGATTCTTGTTTCTTAACACTGCAATTATTGACAATGCCAAATTATGGGCAAATGACTGTGTCAGTCATGGAATAATACTTAATGAGTGCTCAACAGGCAACAAAGAAGAAAAAAAAATCATCCATGGATCAACCCCTTTGCACTACCTGTTCCTTGTTAGCTCTTCAGGACCCATCCCCTCCTTGCCGATCATCTCTCATTCAATAGTCAGTTCCCACCCTTTACTGCCAGGCTGTTACATTTTTCTGAACTAGCACCTTCATGATTTCTTCCATATCACCACAGGAGGAAGGAGCTCCCTACGAACATCTGCAAAATGACTTCATTGTTTTCCTCCCAATCCCTCCCTTACAAAATGAAGTCAAGCAAATGAGATCTTCCTTCTATACCACATCTTGTACAAAGAATTTAGCAGGCAGGACGCTGGGACACAGAGATCACATACTGAAGCAGGTTTTTGAGAGGAAAAAAAATGTGCAAATATTGCAGTCAGGTTTTCTGGCTTCACACAACCTTCTGCCCCATGTCACCCTGTGTCCTTGTACCCCACCCATCTTGTCCATACGCGGCCACTGCTGCACGTTGTATACTTGCGGTGTAAACTCTCTGGGGCCGGGACCATCTCTTTGGTTGCTGTGCTGGGCCCTGTGCCAACCAGATTATAAATGATAATCTGCCATTTGAACTCTAGTCACTCCAATAAATGTCTGCCACAACAGACTTCTCTTTTAACATATGCCACAAACTAAATCAGGGTACACTGCTCTTATTGCAATCAAGTTCTGTAAGGTATGACTGTTCTGCACCATGTAGAAAGGGATGGGCAAGGTCTATAAATTTTCCTCCAGCACCTACTCATGCATTTTTCCCTCTCTGGGCTTTGTGCAATATCCTTGTATGCTTTGAGGGCCACATAAAAAAGTGATAAAAATGGAATTTGCCTCCACAGGACGCTAGGAGTAGAACTAAAGGAGGTAGCAGTGTCATTGTGTGCAGGCCTTTATAAAACAGAGTGATCCCTTTAAGATGGACAGGAACACACTGTTATTGGGGTAGTGCATAGGAGTCCAAATCATGGGCTAGGAACCCCCTGACCCTGTCCTGACCGAGGAACCCCCTATAGCCAGATCCTCAGCTGATGTTAGCCAGCATAGGCTCCCTGCCCATGCAGTCCAAGGTCCTGATACAGAAACACACTGCATGGAAGCCAGGTGCTGAACCCATGCTGAGCCATACTCCCATCAAGAGGGTACATCCTCGTGCAGTGGACTGGAGAACTGGCACCAAGTCAAACACTGGTGGTTCCAAAGAAAGGTGAAAAAATATTGAGAAACTTATAAAGTAGCAACAAGAAAGAGGCAATGAGGAAGGGGATCTTGGCAGCCAAGAAATGGGACGGCATTCCTCCCACCATGGAAGGAGGCAGAAGCAGCAAAAAGCCAAGAGCATGCTGAAGAGACAATGGAGCAGCATAGCAAGCTTGAATAACTAAAGAGGAAGAAGTGATACTGGATACCTATGTGGGGGTGATTTAATGTAGGGGCTTAAAAATTAGGACAAGGAACTGAATACTACGCAGCGACTCACAGAACCAACAAGGTGAGAAGAGAAGGATGTGATGCAGCCACAGGAGCAGAACAGGATCATAACGTTGAGCCGGGGCACAAAGGCAGGCCTGGAAAGCAAGGTGCAATAATGCAGACAGCCAGACAAGCAATGCTGTGGAGAAAGAACGTCAATTTGGGCAATATTGAGGCATGACAGAATCCAACACTGGAGGGCAAAAGAAGAAGAGACAAGAATCGTGACACCTAGGAAACTAAAAAGTAGCAGAATTGGCAGGGATGAAAGATGGAAGCCATAGGGGAAGATTTATGGAAAAAATAAGACTCGTTCTGGAAAAAATAAGACTTGCTCTGGAAAGACTAGAACCAAAATAGCAATGGGACACCAATTGAAGACATCAGAGAACATCTGGGGTATGAGTCCAGACAGAAGAGGAGGCATGGGAGGAGACATGCAGATTTCAGACCATCTGGACTGAAGCAGCAGCTGAAACTATGGGAGCAGAGGAGGAGAAAGGGGAGGGGAAGGAGGGAACCAAACCATCAAAACCCAACCTTGACAGGTACCAGACTGGGAGCTCAAACTGAAGGAGGAAGAGCAGTACGATCTGAAGGAAGTCTACAGACTGAGGAGCAGAACTAGGTAAAAATAGCAGCTGAAGCCAAGAGAGTTCAAGAAAAATTAGAGGGCTTACCGCAGTTGGCCAGATGGCTTGGGACAGAGGGTGGCCACAGATACCATGTATGGTTGAATACACGTGACATCCATCTCTCCCTCATCACCAGCCTCAGCCTTTTCTCACTGACCCAATGTTTTCCCTATAACAGCATTTCAACAATGACACGTCCCTGGTTACCTACCAGGCTTTCTTCGACTGACAGCTCTGCAGCAGATGGTGCAGAGAGGCAGGCATACCCTTGCTGAATGAACATAAGAAATGAAGTAAAAAGAAAAAAAAATCCCACACAGCCGCACGTGCCTTCAAGCTACTATTTTAAGCTACAAGTGACATCACTGCTGTTGTACCCCATGGCATTACCGACTCGCTTGGAAAGTGTTGCTCTGGCTATAAATCTGGAACTGAGCTTTCCCAAGCTGTCTTTAAAACATGCCATGTCTCCTAGATCTGCTTCTTGATGCCTCAGACGCTGACTCCCCCACAGCAGAAATGAAATCTCACCATCTTCTCAGCCAGCACCACCACCTCCTCCAACTCAACTCCCACCCCCGACCCCAAACTAGGAAAGATATGAATATCTTCTAACCTTTCTCTGCTGTGGCTGTAGGTGGTCCGTCTGCACCATGTCTGAATTACCCACCTTCTACAATACAGACTTTGCTTTTCTTGGTAGGAAACGTCATTTTTGAGTCACTGCAACACGGTGGAAGGAAAGAAGAGATACCACTGCCCCCCGCCTTGAAAATCCCAGATAGGGCTCTGCAACCGCTGCTATTTTATTTGCTACATAGGCTGAAATCCTGCAAACTCTTACAGATGTTCCTCAGTGGAGAGACACGCTTGAGCATTTGTGGAATTGAAGCCTTATTCCAGCCACATCAGAGCCCACCAAGACTTGACTCCCAACCATAACACCCCTTCTTGGGGCAACCAACAGACCAAACAGCCCCATGCCAAACCCATTCCCCTCCATCACAACCATGCTAGTAATTTAATATCCTGATCCAATTCAGGAGTGAACAGAAAAAAACCCCATAATCTGCTACAAGCTAGAAATGGCCTTGAAAACATCACTTCCCTTACACTTGCAATCAAAGTCATGGATCTAGCACATGGCTTCACATCAGCACGTGCCAATTAGTGTACAGGTACGAGTAAAGCAGACACACATTCGTACAATTCTGAGTCACGGGGACCGGCTCGGGAAGATTCGACTGTAGACCACAACTCCTGACCCAAATAGCGCTGGGAACGCTCTTGCGGATAGGTTACTCATATTTTAACATGACCTTTAAGAGGGAGCACCAGCATCTTAGTTTTGGCATAAAACATTACATTTTGGTAGTTTCATAAACTTTTTTCTTTTCTTTTTTTTTAATCAACCATGACCTCTATTTATAGCCCTTTATAAGTCCCAGGCAAACAACTGTGTTTAAATAAGAAGCAATCTCTGGAGCCCAAACACCAAAGAAAGCAAAACCAATTTTCCGATGTATATATCCAAAGCGGGGTGTGGGGGGGAAGATGCCAACCATGTCCTGAAGGTCAATGGGATTTCTTGTTAAACCCTCTCTGTTCTTCTTGGACATTTGAAAAGTCAGTTTGTTTAATGATTAATGCTCCCTCTTTCAAGGGCACCATGTTTCAGGGCGGCCACTAATCTCCCTTAGAAAATTAAAAAAAAAAAAAAAAAAAAGAGCAAAGCCAAACCACCTTCATAACGCAGCGGTGTCACTTTGAACTAGGGTGGCCATCCTCAAGCACAGAGGACAGGTGCCCAGAGGACGGCTGCATTTAGTGCAACTGTCCCCACCACCACAAACGTCGCGCGCCTCCCAAGGCTGGGGGGCCACGGACAGCTCCCGCCGGTGCCCGCGGCGGGGTTGAGCCACGCGGGGAGCTCCCGCAGGACGGTGGCAGGGGTGCGGCGGTGGGTGGCGACCGGGGAGCTTCCGCAGGCGGCCGTGGCCGTGTCAGCGCCGGGGGGGGATGCCAACCGGTGAAAACCAGAGGACATAAAGGTGTCAGGTTTCATATCGATACAGCACGGAGGACCAGAACATGGACCATCCTCTAGAAAACCAACAGGGGAGGGGTCTCCTGCCCACCCGTGACGAATCCAGGGGTGCGCACAGGCGGCTGCTGTGCAAGGGGGGGGGGGGGCAGGCCCTCCTCCTCCTCCAAAAACGCAGCTCCTTCTTTTTAAGCTGGGACACACACACACACACACACACTCCTCCCTCCCAACCTCAACAGCAAACTTCCTCCGCTGCTCAGCCCCCAGACACACACACACACACACACACACACACCCCTCATCTCCACCACCCCAAATTGCCCCGGCTCCCCTTGCGGCTGCAGAGCAAAGCCCGCGTCCCCTGTGCGCGCTGCCCCTGAGGCACGTGCGCCCCGCGCCGCCCCGCACTGCAGCTGCCCGGAGCATCCCCTGCCCCTGCCCCTGCCCCAGCCCCGGGGCGGCATCCTCCCGGGGGGGGCCAAGGAAAAAAAGTTTGCCCCGGGCCGGGCTCACCTGCGCGCGGGGCTCCGGCCATGTCCCCGCGAGCCGGCGCGGCGGCCCGGCTGCCTGCGGCTCGGCGCGGCTCGTCCTCCCTCCGCCTTTAAAGGCGCCGCGGACGGGGCCCGCCCCTCCGCCTCGGCAGCGGCTCGGAGCAGCCCTGCCCGCGCCCCTGCGCGCCCGGCTCCCGGCGGCGGACAGCTCCCAGCGCCTGCCCCCGCCAGGCCCCCGCTCCTAGTGCTGCCCGTCTCCAGCGCGCAGCCTGTCTGCCCCAAGGGCTGGCCGTCCTGCCTCCTCTCCAGCCTTTCCCAGCACGGCTGTCCAGCCAAAACAACGGGAACATCATTGCCCCGCGTCCGCCTTGGCCCTCGCTCCCACCTGGCAGCGATGCTGGCACTGGCACTGGCACCGCTCTCCCCCCACCGAGCCGGGAAACAAAGTTCGTTCTGGACTTCTCCTTTTCCTCTCCGCAGGTTTCCCCGCACTTCATGCGGCGCGTTCCTGGACTGGACCTCGCGCCAAGGGAGCCCGCGTTACGTAACCAACAGGGATACGTGCCGACCCCCAGACCCATATCTACCCTTTTACGAGACGAGTTTGGTACTCGCCGAGAGCAGACAAGCACAGGGCAGTGTCCTAACGGGGAGGGCAACCACGGAAAGATGTCGCAGACCACGAGCGAGGAGCGCGGATCCACCCCGGAGACTATATTTCGGTGCGTGTCGCTCCCGCAGAGCACCGCACAAAGCAGCAACTGCGGGCTCCCACCGCGCCAGTCGTGTAAGAGTGAATTTACATGAATTTTTGGTATAAAAAGGGTCGTTGCATAAGAGCGAATTCGCACGTACAGAACCCGCATAAGGCGAGGGAAACCTGTATTGGAAGTGGTGGGGGTGCCAAGGTACACAGTTTGCATAGGGTGCCATTTACCCTTGGCCCGGCCCTGCCTTGCAGGGATGCATGTGGTAGCCGTGCTGGTCTGAGACAAAAAGAAATGCAAAAATCTAGAACTCTGGGTTCCAAAATGATACCTTTTATCAGACCTTTTATCATCTCCAGCCAAAATTTCCCCTGTGGAGGCCCGAGGCTCCCAGTCCTGTCCCCCGCGGCCGGCAGCAGGCAGCGCTAGCCAGGCAGGTGCACGTCGAACGCCAGGCGCCACAGGAGCAGGCAGGGGCCGGCCCAGCATCTCTCCCCACACCCAACGCTACAGGTCCTGGCCAGCAGCTCCCACCTGCTTCCTCCTCTCCCAATTTACGCTCCAGCAGGATGTGTCTGTTCCCACAGTCTCCCCCCTCGGGCAGCCTCTTCTGCTGCTCCATCACCCTCAGAAAGCTGCTCATCCCCAAGCTGAATTTCCCCAGCTGCAGCCCAAGGCTGCTTCTCCTATGGCCACAGGGACAAGCCCATCTCTATCCCCTGTGACAGCCTCTTCCACGGCTTGGCTACCCTTGTAGTCAGAAAGTTCCTCCTAATCTCCATCCTCAATTTCCCCTGCAGCAGCTTGAGGACATTGCTCCACTCCTGTCCCATTCTCGTCATTGGCAATCCATCCATTCAAGGATGATCTTTATCACGGCTCAGGAATGGGCCTCGAGGTGACTTCCGAGTCTGATCCTTGAGCCACAAATGCCCTCCGTGGAAGTTGCATGTCTTTCCACAGAGGACAGTAAGTCGTAGGCTAGGATTTCTCACCTCTTCCATCCTCTGTTCTTTTTCTCTGCTTCAAGGGCAAGACGTTTTACCTCGCAAAGGGCTGCCGCTTGGTTGAGGCTGCATCTCCATTGGAGTTGATCGGCAGCCAGCTCTCCCCAACTCTTGATGTTGGCATGTTTTCTTGAGGCCTGCCTTCAATGTGTCCTTGTAATGTTTCCTCTGGCTACCGTGAGATCTCAGGTTGGTAGTGAAACAGCCACACAAATCTACCCTTCCAACCCCACTGTTGCCAGAGGTTTGGGGAAAAAGCTAGGCACCCCAATGCACTGGGTGTGCTGAGCCCCTGCAAAATAGGAGTGAACAATAGAACCAGGTGGCCTATCCAGCGCAGAAGTCTTTCTTTATAGACTGCACCTGCAGGCTACTGCTCCGGACTTTATCAGCAACAATCCTTAGGCTTTCATCACCAAATTCTTCCTCAATGCCGTGGCTGAGTTGCCCTGCTTCAGAGGCATTGCTCTGCTGTATTGCAGACCGGTAGCCTGCAACCTACTGAGAGAAAGTAGTAAGTTCACAGAGTGAGACTTGTCCCAATCTGGGCAAGCCTCTTGCTAGACTTGCCTTCGTGCTAGCAGTGATTCCAGGAAGGAACGAACCCAATATAGCCAGCACCTTTCAGCCCACCCAGTACCTGGCGAGGAAGAAATTTCCTAGCTACCCAACTGTCCTTGGAGAGAGGTAGGGGTAGGCAAACAGCCAAGAGATGCATATTATTATTTGCAGTATTCCATGCCTGTAGTGTACATAGCCTTGCCTTGTACTCATGCCCTTTACTCAGCAGCGAGGACAGGACCGTATGACTGTCATTCATTTAGGCATTTCATATGGGATTCCAAGGTGGTCTCCCAGGTCTGCCTCACCTCCAAGATCAGACAAGACCAGTCTCATGCAGCTGCATACATGGACCTCCACAATGCGTACAAATGTGGTAAACACAATCCATGCCGCAAGGAGCCTGAAATGAAGGGTTTGAAAGGCAAACAGGAGACGAATTGCTTGGAAAGCCCTAAAGAAACGTACAGGCTTTGTGCCAGTACTAGCGATATAAGTGCAAAAAAATGATCTCTGGACAGTGGTGAAAAGATCAATCAGTCACAGGGAATTCTGGCAAGAGCAATATTTAAAACCCCAGAGAGGGTTAAGCAACTCCTAAGGTGAGGGGGCAGACCTGGAAAAGCCACATTCCCAATTCTGACTCTCAGTCTAAGCCAAGCCTCAGTTTCTCTGTATTCACTTACCTTCATTCACCTACAGATTATGCAACTCAAAATCTGGCCTAAAGCAACTCCCCACTGTTTCACTCAAAGTCCTGTTTAAGAGATTTAACCAAATGAATGTTTCCTGAAGATATTACAGTGCCACTAAGCCACAGGCTGAAATAACTCTAGATGATGGCTAGGGACAAGTGCATGAGTCTGGTGGGCACCTTAGCGCAGCAGAAGAAAACAAGCTGAAGGGCAGAGAGGCATTCAGATAAGTAGCTAGTTACAAGTCCCCTTCTACTGCTAACTTTGTATGTCACTTGAATACAGTTTCAGCTTTGTGCAGATTTAAAACAAAGAGTCCTCTAGGAAGGGCGACTTCAAGAATCAACACGGCAGCTCTTTGGGAGAGCATCCGATTGAAACAAATGGGACTAAATCGGCGCCACTTCAAGAGGGGAAAGGGATGTAAACACCCTGATGTAAATATCCCGATTTTAAAAAGTGCCTGCATCAAATGGCAGCTGGATAATCATGTGCAATAAATCTGTTTGCTGGATGAGTTGATTTCTCATAAAGATTATCGGAAAGGCAAACAGCAGCAAGAAAGTGATAGGCAGACAGTCGTGTTCTTTCTTCCTTCCTTCCTTCCCTCCCAAGAGCAAGCATCAATACTAAGTTGCACCCTTGTACCAGTGGAGCCTCTCTGAAGTCAGCAGGGTGGCAGAGGTGTAAATGAGGACAAAATGTGATGCTCCATCTTCCACTGTACCCCATCTTCACTTTTATGTTAACCCAGAAACATTTATTCCTTCATGTGCCCTATATGCAGAATGCCAGTTCAGGCACCACACTATTTGGAGGGCTTATCTCATACAAAGATTTATCTACACTAGGGCTTTGCACTCAGGCAGTTCCCTCACTGATAGAAGTCATGAGAAAGCCTCATAGCAGCTGAGGACCTGGGTCTACTGGTGCTGATGCCTTCTGAATGATCGCTGTCCTCTGAAATGTGGTAGCTGGCCAGAAGCTTCCACGGCTTGCTATTCACTTGTATGCTGATGGTCATGCCAGGATGAATGTGCCCATTTAATCTGGAAGCTTAACCACTTTAGTGTTTGAATGAAACACCATCTGGGTGCCTCAGGCCCAAGCCATGGAGTTGCTATCCAACATTTGGTGCGTCTGAGACCATAAAACCAAAATGAATAGAACGATTTCATTCAGTCCCACCAGTGCTGCTGAGCTGACAGACAGGCTTGGCAAAAATAAAATTCTCCTGCATTTGCATCAACTTTCCTTCAACTCTTCCTAACATATCAAAAGCAAAAGTAGTCTTGCCCACAAAGATGTGGGGGATTCTAAAGTGATCCCTTGTTTTAGCAATTCAGAAGACTCAAAGAAGCTTTGTGTAAGAGAGAAAACAAGCAAGCGGCTTTACTTTCTTCCCCTGCAGCCTCAAGAAAATTGTTACTCCTCCCCTGAAATGTAACAGGCTCCTCAAGCAGCCTAGCTAACATGTAGTATATGTATTAATCCTGATTTAATGAAACCATATTGATTGGTGAAAGGATCTCCCCAAAAATCCACATTCATCTGTATGCCAGATCATTTGGTGAGTAAGCACTAGATTACTGCTGGTGAATGCATCCTTTTGTTGGTAGATTTAAGAATAGACCCTGGGCATCATCCTGGATCTGAAAAAAAGGCTATGCACTGGCCCAAACTCAGTGTAAATAGTGCTCATCAGCTACAAGAACAACCGGAGCTACTTGTCAAGGCCAACCCAGGTTAGGATCCTTGCCTTTCTCATCTAACAGCAGCCTTGAAATCGGTAAGACCTAGTCAGTTCAAGGCTGCTTTAGAAGCCTGGGAAAAAAATGGAGGTCTCCTAATCAGTTTTGCCAATTATGCAATTAAAATTGAGTGGGATTGCATTAAGGTAGACAGTGGAAGCAAAGAGCTCCTATGCACTCAAGTGGCACATGCGCTCGGGCAATGCTGAGTTAGCCAATGTTTTAATAATATAAGCAACAGACCAAAAATTATGATCATCTCTGCGTTATGCAGTTCAGCTCAGATTCAGCGTAGAATACAGCCAAGGAGATTTCCCCTCAAACATTTGTCTCATTCCGGATCCAAGTCTTTTGTTAACTGCACTCATGACTTCATCGCCAGACCACGAATAAAATCATACCTGATTTCTCTTTTTCTGCTCACCATACCTTCACTTAGAGTTGGGAAAAGAGAGAGAGAAAGAATTGGCCTGGAACAGCTCTTTTATTTAGATATGCAAAGCAGCTCACACACAGAGACACAAAACAATGCAGCTATTTACATAAGACGTCTGCATAGTGTGTCTAGGGTCTACAAAGGGAAAAAAAAAAGCGAGAGACTGCTTCATCAAGACTAGATTTCTGCAGGATATTTTCCACCTAGCAAATGCTGAATTGTTTTGTATCAGTCCTGTCCTATGCAAAGAATACAAAACATGCTGCTGCTTAGATGCTAACGTAACCCTACTCTCAGTCAAAGATAGGGGCATTGGGTAAAGCTTTCTATAAGGGACAGGCTTATTACTAAAACCCGGCTCTCATGCACCGCTATTCATTGGTCAATCTCAAACCGCTTACAAAAGGCGGAAAATATCATTTGCGCTTCACCGACGGGGAGACCGACACAAGATAACTTGAGCCAGGAACAGAAACCAGATCTGAAGCCCACAAAGCCGCGCCATCCCTTCTCACTGGAAGCCACAGTCCCCTGGCTTTTGTGTCACTAAGGGACCATTGAAAAATGTTACCCCTTGTCTGAATTCAAAATTGTGCCAGGTTAAGGCACTTTAAAATCAGCATACTTTCATGGCAAAATGAACCACACTGAATGCCAGGCTTATATCAGACTGTCCAAAAAAGGGCCCTGGGCAACTTTAAATATATTGGTTTATGCTCATTGGTTAAAACAGTGCCAGTTGGACCATAGACAAGACCACAGACCCTCACCAGACTGTTGGTTCATAAGACCTCCCACCCCATTTGGGCATCATACTGCAGAAGTGCACATAAGAGCTGGTGGCTTTTGCTTCTCCCCAGCCTGGGGTCCTTTCAGCATGGGGTAGATCACTGTTCAATATGAGGGGCTGGGGTTTGTTTGGGTTGTTTTACATGGGCATTATTGAAAGGGAATGAGAAAGCAGTTAGCCCTTTGGCAACGCATGAATAGTTCTGGACGAGCGAGAGCAGAAATGTGGTTTCTGTTCGCACGCAGACCCAAAAACATCGGTTTCCCATAACACATATCCGTGCTTAACAACTGTTCGGCATTGTGCTAGACACAACGACCGAGAAAAGGCTCCTCGTTGGCGAGGACGCCTGTGCAGTCAGGTTAAATGCAGCTTTGCAGAGCATTAAAAATGGCAACAGATCGTGCAAAGGGAAAAAAAGAATAGACATGCATTGTGTTTACTAACTCTAGAAAGCAAATGGCCCTGAACTCCCGGGTAACGCAACCCAAATCTTGAGAACATCCTTTGGTTGAAGAGAGGCCTCTGGGATGGCAGCATAAGCACAAGCCCTAGAGAATATCACTGAAGCCTTATAGTAAAGGATGCATACCACCACCTGTTGACAGAGCCTGAGATGGGCCATGGAGTTGAATGAGAGAGTCCCAGCTAATTAACACAGCAATTAACTTAGCCAGGGGACCTCCTGCTAGAGGACAGAGTGCAGCCACTTCGCACAGCCACTTGCAGGCTCAGCAGGAAGTAGCCGTATGGATCAGATAGTGGAGGCCCATCAAAACCCAAGATATATCTAGCGACTTAGCTGCTCTCCTCCCCCAGTCCCCGTATCACCATAGCATCCAAGAAGCAGCCTTAGGAAACAGACACCACATTGAATCAGAGACAAGACAGCAGGCAGTAGTGCAGCTTGCAGCCAATTGCTGTGCGTCAGCCACCCACTTCAATGGGCTGTGCTGCACTCTCTTTCTGGGGAGGATAAAAATTCTCCAGTGCCTAGACCCAGCAGCTTTGTGGCCACTTATAGCCAACAAGGTTGTACCAAACCCACAAACAGGCTGTGAGGCAGCAGCATTAAATGGATCGTGTATTGTTCATAGATCCGCCGTGACCCCATGAAAGGACATACCTAGAATAAAGCAGGGACCAGTGCCCCAGAAGACAGCAGCTGCTCTGCTAGTAGAGAGAGGAAGAAAAAAATATAGCCCAAAGAGGTGGAGGTGTGAACAGGCTGCACCATAGTCAGAGAAGAACTGACCCTTGCACCAAAGCCACCATCAGAGGATGCCCTGGCAGAAATACTCAAGGACAGGATGCCCTGGCAAGCACAAAGCACGGGCATAGACAGGTTGTCCATAGCTCCACGTAAACTCAGTTGCTAGAAAGACCTCCTGGGACCATCATTTCTGAGGTTCTCAGGCCCGTGTAGCCCCAGAAGTGGGAGCAGGAAGTATGGTATCAAGCCCAAGCCGGACCGTACATTGAACATAGTGTAGCTAGGCCCCAGAGTCAACACTGATGTTTAGAAAATTCAGGGATGAGGGCTACAAAGGGGCTCTCTCTGCTCACCCAGTCTAACCTCCCATGTGATGCCTGCCATTGAATCCCACCACAAGTCCCTCAGTGGAGAAATGGTATCATCGACTACCATCCTTGGAGGCCTTCAAAACCTGGCTAGACAAAACTTTGGCTGGGATGATCTAGTTGGGGATGGTCCTTGGACTAGATGTGACCTCCTGAGGTCCCTTCCAATGCTAATTTTCTATGATTGCATGATTCACACCAACCTTGCTGTCCTTCCTCAGGCAAAATACCCATTTACTTCAGTTACACATGTGCTCAGTGGCAAAAACTAGAATACGGTCACCATTTTGAACGGTCTTGGGGTCCTTCCCCCATGCCCCTGCCAGGAGTAAGCCATCTGCTTCTTCTAACTGCAGAATGCTGCCTCTGGTGCTTGTTGCGATCCCAAAGACAGGGGTGAGGCAAATGAGCCTTTTTGTCCCTGGTCTTATCACAGGGTGCAATTCTACTTCTATTAACAGTCTGTGCCCATTGATGTACTCCTGATCAGTCCAAGCCTGTTCCTATCAGCTTTGAAGGTGCATGTGTTACGCGCAAGAACAAATGATGCCTACCATTCAGCTCTAGAGCTTTCCAGGGCTGGGGGCTGCTGGGAGATGAGGGGTGCCTAACACAAACAGGCAATGGGGAAGCTGGAATATGAATAACACTTAAAAAGGATCTAGCCAGCTTGTATTGTGTATTAATTGCTCCTGGCTCTTATTCCTTTGTTGCTATGTTGCAAAACCACTATTTTAATCAAGACCGTACTTTAACACTGCGTTGTTTACTAACCCTTAATAAAAAAAAGGAGAGACTTGCTCAGGGGTTGCAAATAACCTCCAATTCCAAAGGGGAGTTGCGCTCAGGGAGAATGACAAATCCTCAGGCACAAATTACTCCATACCACAGGCCGACCTCTAAGGTAAGTCCACATATCTCATGCATTTAGAGTCATGATGTATCCACGCCTGGGGGATCCACAGGAAATCTTAAACAGAAGAGACTCTGTTCCCCTGATTTGTTTCAGGAATACTCAACTCTGGTATGATGATGGATGAGAAGTAGAGAAGACGGGTTGCAGCAGCCTTATTGGAGAAACCATATTGCTGACCCAAACCTTTTTTGAGTCAGGACACTAATATGTCTTTTTTTAACATTAGTATTTTAATCCAAACAATACACTTGGAGGAGGCATGGCAGGGGGTGGAGTATGGGAGGGGGAGCAGTATGTATGGTGGGGAAGGAAAGAGTTGGGCTTCTCCTTGTGAAGGTGGGGGGCCCGACCTTTCGTTTCCTCAAAATTAAAACATTAAAACTTTCAACATCTTTTTAAAGCTGAAATTTTCCCAATAATAAACATGCTAGCTTGCTGGGTCATAAGGGAAAAGAGGAAGTGCAGGTATTCCAGGTGCCTCACTGCAAATCCACTGAGCTCTAGCCCCAAGAAAACACAGATCGGGATGGTGCAGGGGGAAGAGAATCACAGATCTAAATGATAGGCGATATATAGAAAAGGGCAGCAGAATTGACCACTCTGCAGTGACTATGGGTTTGGTTGTTCTTACAATTACCCCACCCATTCCCAGCATTCAAAAAGTAATACAGCAAAAGCTGTGTTAACCAGCACTTTATTAGATGGAAAATTCTATTAATCAGCATCTGAGGGATGCGGCAAAAGGGAAACTGAAGTACCACTTCCAGATTTCGCCACCGCTGCGAGCAGAGTTCTTGCCACTTCTTCGGCCCATGGCCCAGGGCAAAGCAGCCTGCGCAGGGCCCCCCTCCCTGTCCCCAGGCACACTCATGCCGGGGAGTGCACCAGATGGTGCACATTTGATTAACCAGAATATCTGATTAGCCAGCATCCCCCATTCCCAGGGCATGCCGGATAACAGAGCTGTAGCTCAAATTCTCCCCCCGCCCCTTCACACTAAGGCATAACTTGGATTCGATAACCTCCAATATTACTGCCATTTATTCTGCGTTATCGAGCCCTTTCTGACTTTTCCATTACAGAAAAGAGGAAGACAAAGATAAAAGACCCAAACCCCTCCATTTCACTTAAAGAACATGGGACATATATTCTTTCCACCTGGCCAAGTCTGACAGATTCCCGGTTTTATTTTCTGTCAAGGCAGCCTGATTTTTCCAAAACATTGTTTTAGTGCCTTAAAGCGTTGCTAGGAAGCCTCGTTTCCAGAGCTTGATTGTGTCCGTAATAAAACAGAACGTTAGGAAAGATCAGCGACAGAACGGATGGCAGCGACGCTGGGAAGCGGCATTTCAGACGAGTCAGAAAGGTTAAGCTTAAAATCCATCCTCTTCATTACAGGAAAGTAGTGGCTATTTAACTGGCCCGGCAATGCACGGGAAGGCAAAAAAACCCCAATGAATGAAACTCCCGAGCTGCAATCGGATGGTCTGTTCCTGGTGATCTGTGCACGACGCTATTTTTAGGCTTGTGTATTTTTCAGCTGAACGGCTTCAAGGAGAGCACTGTGGCTTGGATTTTCAAAAGCACCTCAGTATGTCTGTACTGGAGGCTGCTTGTCCAGACAGAGCTCAAGGAGCCCTTATCACTGCGTAGCTACTGGAGCGCAGAACTCCAGGCAGATAGCAAAGCACCCCTGAAATGCTGGGTCCACCAACTGCAGAGACTTCCTCAGCCTGACAAAGGGTTTTTAAACCCAAAAGCTTGCTAAAAGCAACTATTTAAGCTGGTCTAATAAAAGATATCAGATTCACCCAAAGAACCTTGTCTGCCTAGGTCCACACTCAGGTACTTAGCTCATACGCCGTTCCAGGCTATTGTGATGATACTGCTACCAGGCACCAACTTAACTAGTTTAAAGCTAGCTCCAGTGGCAATCCCAGCTGGAGAATAGTGTTTGCATTCCCGTAGGCTAGGTAGTGCTGAGAGCCAATGGTTTTGAAAATCCCGCCCTGAATAAACTGAACGGGCATTAAGACATAGGGCATTATTCATTCAGGAAATTTCACCTTTGTTTTCCCTGATGGACAAAATTATCCACACATAGCTCCCAAAATATGCAAGTTTGTTTGTTATTGGAAAAACATTGCTGCAGCTGATGAATCTCCTCCATTTGCTGCCCACTCACAAGCACGAGCCGTGCTGGTTCCTACCCCATGCTATAATATAAGGAGTCAGTAGGATGATTCAGAAAGCCTATAGGAAGGACTCCATTCCCTAGAGCAGACTCAGGGATGGATTGGGAGTGGGAGCCCTGAAGTCTAGGCCCCAGCCTGCTGTGCCACCTTGAGCTGGCCACTCCACCTCCCATGCCTCAGTTTCCTATAAAATGAGGATAACCGAACTTTAATGACACCAGGGCTCTTATACATCTCTGATCCTCCATCCATCTCAAATCCCTTTGTAAAGCTTTTTTTTTTTTTTTTTTACAAGTAATTCCTATAGTATCTTATTGGCTTTGCCCTATTAGTTCCCAAGGACTTTCTTCAGGGATAAGAGGGAAGGAGCAGTTGAACCTTGAGAAGACAGGCCCCAACCCTAGTCACACTCTCCCATCGGTACGTGATTCTCTTTGCAACCTCATATATGCAGAGCATGTGGGAAGCAAGATCACATCCTATACAGTTGCTTTTATCATCCGGCAGGTCTGATTTTCCCTGAGCTTAGTCACAGGCTCCTTTCATGCTGTCAGGAGGCACATGCAGATTTTGGTTATTTCAATACCCCATTTAGTTCACCTCTGGGAAAGCAGTAAAAAAATTCAGGGCTGTAGCTATGAGCAAAGTCGCAAAGAGCCATGCAAAGGAGAAAAAAAATCTCCATCCTAATTAGAAACTTCCCTGGATGCCAACGCTGATCTAATAGGCTGTGGGCTTTCAGCAAGTTAGCTTTCTACCTGCAGGACTCTAGCTAAGTATGCTGTAATTTGTAAAGTAAATTGTCTAGAGGGTCTGTTAAACACGTTGATGCAATAATGCAGCAGAGATACAATGAAGACATAATTAATGACTTGGTCTCCTCAGGAGACACCATTAGTGGTAGCTTTGTGAGGTATCAAAGATGACATAAATCAGCTTCCTCAGTGTAAAAAAAAAAAAGACATGAATGTACTTTTCCTTCTAAAAGGGACCTACTTGTGGAGCACCACTCCCATGGCAAGAGGACCCACCTAGAAGGAAGTGCCCTCAAGGAGGAGATGAAGGTGACCCGAGGAGCAGCACTGTTGGTGTAGCAAGTTGGAAACTGAGCACGGATGAACATCTCTTGGGCTCTTGCCAGATTTGCAACTGCTTTTGTAGGCATCTGCTGACAAAGCAAAGCCACGCCGGGTCTTACCCAAGCCATCCGACTTGAAACTATACATCTGGCAGACTATCGTCTGTGCACTTAGATAGCACTGCTAGTGCTCAAAGCACATTAACTAGCTCGCATGACGTATGTTGTGGAGTTAGTGCAATGAAGTCCCATCTCACAGAGGAGGCAGGGGACTTCAGAGGCTTGCCCAAAACCACAGAGGGGAGTGAAGATAGACCTGTATTTCAGGAGGCTTTGGCTCACAGTCTTATACTGAGACCATCATAGGATGAGGAGGCAAGTAGCGTAACACAGACCTGCGTGTCTATAACCTGCACCATTACACAAGATAGCACTTCAAAGGGTGCAATTCAGTTCCTGCACACACTGCCAACACAATATCTAGGCCCCACTTAAGGCCTCATAATAAGAACTAACTATGTAAGGTTTGTCCTGGTGCAGAGCATGTATCACTGACAGCACATTTTCTTCTAGGATTGCTAGACCCATAAGCATTTAACACTCTGCAGTAAAATGGATGATTACTGCATGCACTTTGCCGTGACCAATGAGAGGCACATTAAAACACCAGCATTTCCAACCTCAAGCAGTCAGGAATTGGATTGGTTTCCATTTCCCCACCAAAAAAAAACTAACCTGCATTTTTGCCATTCTCTTTATTTGCCTTTGGATTTTGAAGTTTTGCAGGGTGGGGGGAGAGGGACATGTTTTTCCTAGTCTCTCATGTTCCAGATGAGTCTCCTAATCCCTAGGCCATGGAGTCAACTCCCCACCCCTTCTCTCTCTCCCTCTCACAATGAATATCTGCATTTATAGAAAGGGGAACAATTCCAGTAGGATAAAGACACTCTAACCCACTGGCTGGGACATTCCCATCTCCTACACATTTGGAAAAGTCTCTGTTTTGTTTCAGATTATAACGAAAGCAAATGCTGCAGCTTTTGTACTTTTTCTGCAAGCTGGAAGTATTCTTGGCCAGCCCTTAGTCCTAAACCAAGGGGCAGGTGGGATGCTGATGGGCAGTAGTGTTTTAAGGCAAGGTTCCTCAAGCTAGAGATCTCTTTCCCCCTCTGGCACCCTACCACAGCCCAAATTTCATTGCTTCACCACACAAGACAAACCAGTTTGGCCAAGTTTTTGTTGGACTTAGATGCATACTGGGCTCCCTCCTATGCCAAGCTGGGGTAGCATAGCAAAAATACTAGTAGTGTGCTCTCTGAAGGGCAGTGCAACCTGTTCTTTACTATACAGAGGCCACAATGATGGGTCCACTAAAATAAAAAGGAGAAAAAGATTCTCACCCAGCAGAGCTGCACTGATTCATGAAGCCCTGCCTCAGGGCTGTGCCGCAATAGCATGCCCTATCTGGAAGCAGAGGGCAGGCCTCCGCTAGTCTTACCCTGGTAATCATGGATAGGCATTGATGCATAACCCATCCTGGCAGCTGAATGCACAAAGCGATCTGTGCTGATGTGAACAGTCTTCTAGGCGGTATCTCCTGTTCTCACATGGCTCTTATCAGATGTCCTTTTGGCTACCCACATCCACGTGTTCCCAAGTCCTTTGTACTGGGCTGCCAAGAGGAAGGTGTGACCAAGTGTGCCTGGCCCCATCACTATTTGAACTTCTGTCTGTACCAAAGGACCGTCTGCCTGGCTGCAAGAGGTTACAGCACTGGGACCCATCTCAGTCATTGATCCTATCTCCACTTAAAGCAAGGGGAGACTTGCTGCTGCCTTTCCAGGGAGCCAACTGGGATATGCCATGTGCTGCACATGCATTCCTGCTGCTCTGACTCCCTCACGGCCAGCAGTGTCTGCTGTATGCTTCCAAGCAGTGCTCCCCTCCAACTCTGCTGCCACATCCCTCGTCAAGGTCAGAGCATACCAGGAGCTAAATGCCACTGATTTCTCGCTGTGACCTTGACTTTGAGAGGAGTTACAGCTGTGCCAGCAAGTAAGGACCTAATTCCACCTTAAGCACTTTCTGATCGCTCCCCTGGGATTTCTAACCCAGATTCCATTCTCATCTAAATAATTTGGTTTAAGGCAGCCTCCCAAGTGGCACTTAGAGACAGAAAAGACAGGTGTCTAGGACAGCCAGCCACCTTCATGTATTAGTTTGGTGCCCAGCGATGCTAAACGGTTTGCTACAGACTGCAAAAGCAAAGCTCTGGCCCCCAAGAATGTACACTGTAAGGCCACCCTACAGAAGGCTTGGGAGGTGGCATGACAAAAACCAGGGGTGAAATTTGGAGGAGGAACAAAGATGAGTTAATAGATGATGTTTCTCTTATGATACATGCTGGTTCTCTAGGCAGCTTTTACCTAGTTCATCTGGCCCTTTCTAGGAAAACATTGCAGGACTCTGGAAGAGCTAATTCAGCCAAAGTCCCAAGGGACCACGTGTATTGGAACAGCCCAGTTTTCTTTTCCCTAGAGCATCTTGGCTTTGAGCCAGCTGAACAGTGCTATTTATATGGAGTTAATACTGTTTGCTGGGTGCCAACTTGGGGAAGGGACACAGACTGCTCCACTTAGTTATATAAAAAAAAAAAATAGACCCAATGTGTGGATTCTTAAGAGGTTGATTAATAATTAGCATAGATGGTGCCACCTCCTGCTGATCTAATCAAGGTTAACTGTAGGGTAAGGCTCCTGCTGCAGACTGGATAGAAAAGCTATTTGGAATACTGTTGCAGAAATGGCCAGGGTCTTGATTTAAAGAGAAAAAAGGCTTTCTGCATTTCAAGGAAGTTTGACTGTTCCTTTCCAGTTCTGTACCCTGGTTTGATCAGTCACAGAGATGGGGGATGGTGGGAATAAAGCATCAGGCCTCCTTAACATTAGATTAATTGATGTTTCATAACATCGTTATTCAAAACAATCCTTTTAATTAGGAGAAAAAAGTAACAGGCAATTTGGAAAGCCTGACCTCTGCCACTGGATTTCAACAGCTTTTAAAAGCCCAAGATGTGAATGTGGAGGAGTGAAGTGACCCGTAGAAAACATCCCAATCACAAATTAAATTCTGATTAGGCTGCCTGCAACTGCTGGACCCATGTGGCATTCCTGTATCTCAAACATAAAACTGGACTGGTTTCAAACATAAATCCAGACTGGTTTCTTCCATGAGTTCCCTACACAGGCGGGTGACTGAAAGCCTGGTCCTGCAAGCACCTTTTGTAAAGATGATACAGAAACTGGTCTCCATTGGGAACCTACTAAAGTGATTTAGGCTCCTGTAAGCATGCAGGGAGTGGCAAAAAAGTGGGTAGCTGGGGAGGGAAAAGAATGGATGCATACAAAAATACAGCGCGTCCAGATGGATTTAAATGAATATGAAGAATAAACAAGGCAAGGATGCCTGAGGGAGGTTAAAGTCAGCAGGAGCTCAGGATTCCTTGACTTACTTTATTTCCAGGCAGGAATTGTATCTCAGGCTCTTTTATTTTGTTCATTAAGAGCCCAAGCCAAAGCTCGTTGCCAATAAAGGAGGCAATAAGCAAAAGTGGGGGGGAGGGAGATTGCAATTTTATTTCACAAATCAGTGCCTCCGCCTGGAGTTTTCCATGAGGATGATTGCTTTCTCTCCGTCTGACGCTGCCTTCGGAGTAATCAAGATAATATTAGTGACAATATGTGCTCCTACAGACCTATGCATTGTGGAAAAGGCATTTAGACAGCTAACGGAGGAGCGATCGGTGCTATCTGCATTTCACTGGGGACGGGACCTCAAATGCATTTTGAACAGCTTTGGAGATAAATCTTTACTAACCACATAAACCCAGTGTATAAAGTATTTAAACTTAATGGATGACCATGGGGGGGGGAATGAGACAGCCAGCCTAATAGAATTATGGGGCTATATTACTTGAGGCAATCAGTGACTAATTCATGATTGAGATCCAAGAATTATTTTTTTCCCCTACTATTCCTTCTATGACCTTCCCAGATAGCGCTGTTTTCAAGTTTCACAGGAGTGCTGTAGCTTTTTCTTTTTTTCGTGGCAGTCTTGTATTTAAAGACAGGGTAGGATATTGCAAGGAATGGCTGCACAAGTCATCTGGAGAACAGATTAACTCAGGACAGCACCCCATATAGCTCCTTGTGCTTCCACACTGATGGACACAGGACAAGTCTGGAGTCCTCCCATGCGCACACTGTACCTCTGCCTGGAGCCAAGTGTTGACTTTCAATTCTGCAGGTGTAGAGTAGAGCCTCCAGGCTCTTATTCCCTGAAGGTAGCTTCAAACAAGTTTCACACCTCACTTTGCCAATCTGTTAAATGACTCAACTAATGCTGACACAGGTGAGGCTTAGTATTAGTTTGTCAAGAACATGGAGGTCTCCTCAGTGGATATAAAGACTGGAAGTGGCTGCTGTCAGTGGCAGATTTAGAGTTAGTGGGGCCCTGTGGACAGCTTCATTTTCGGGGTGGCCCCCCATGGGACCCAGCCAAGAAAAAGAACATTCGAGACACCGAAAAAACGGTGAAGCAAATTCTTTGCTCGACTACTTAAAAAAACCCCACGTTTCGAGCACAGTTTGCAGAATGCAGAAAGCCTGGATCGCTTTGTGACTTGCAGTGCTTATTAAGTTCAGTCATTTGTCAGATTTGTCCTGCATTTTGAGGCCCTCTGTCATTGGGAGCCCCGTGCCACCGCATGGTTTGTTTCAAGGTAAATCCGCCACTGGCTGCTGTCAGTTCATGCGAAGGGAGCCTGACCTCTATGGGCAGAAAGTGATGGACAACACGAAGGATCCAATGGAGGTTTTCCCATACCAAGAGCAGCCTGCAAGCAGAGTTGCAGAGGGGGAGGATGTGGTTAAGACTCCAATAGAAATTATACTTGCATTTGCTGCCTTGTCACGAGCCTCCTTTACTTGGGTCTCGAGGTCCCAGGAACACCATCAGGCCCAACCTACCTATTTTCTTTTGACTTCAGCCTGGCAAGGCCCTCCCTCCTTAAAGCAGCAAGCTTTAATTTCCTCGTTAGATCCCGTACAGATTACTCAAGTCATGCATTCAGTTTGGCATTTGAAAGCTCCCCAAGCAGATGACTAAAGCACTGACTCCTACAAGGTTTATGAAAGCAAACTGACTCCACTTATTAAAGATACACTGGATTATGTTCTCACTGAGAGATTGCTCCAGGGGGCCTGGCACTCAGCAGCAGCTTGGTTATTAAGGACTGAGGAAACATCCCACCAGGGCTGTTCCTGACACAGCAGATCACTATTGCTAATAAAATACTAGGGGCCATTTAAGCATCTGTGGGAGAGGCACAAGGGTTGACCGTAGCAGGGTTGCCTGCAATAGCAGGAAACGGGACTTGGTGACCTCCAAAGATCCTTTTCCAGTCCCAGGATCCTCAGGGACAAAGGAAACAGCCTCCAAATCTCACAGACCTGGGCTGTCACAGGGAACTGAGTGGTTCTGGCCTCTTCTGCAGCATTGCTCTCCCCGGCTCAATCCTCCTTGTAACTGGGCCCCAGGGTTCCCAGAGGAACATGCTGCCATTGGCTCCGCTGCCCGTATCTGCTTAATCCCCTCGTCTCTGGCGAGGCCATGAGAATGGCACAAAAATGCTGCTTCCACTTGCCAAGAGCATGTTTCACAGACAGCAGATACTTCAGAGCCTTGCTCTGGCAACCAGCAGCATGGTGATGGCAGCTTTCCAGGAGCTGCTGAGGAAGACTACATCCTCGAGGCCCGCTGGTTTCCTTTCTTGTTCCCTTATCCATTTCCACCTGATTTTGTTCCCCCACGGCCCATGCAGAGGAAGCAGGAATCTTAGGCAAATAGCTAAGAAACTAGCCCAGCAAGCTGGTGTTTGAGCCACAAGTCGCTGCCAATAGACCCCATGGGGTAAGACAGGTTTTGGCTACCTTCCCAGATTGTTTTAGGTCAAGCGACTGACAGGGATGAAATGCTGTAGCAGAGAACCAGTGAGCTGCTTTTCACCAAGGGTGGCGAACTGCCCCTCACCACCCCACCCTGCTCTAGGGGGTAAGTTGGTATTTGCCTCCCTCTACTGACATCTGCGGGGAACAACACACGGGGGCTTAACTCACTCAGAAGTGCCATTTGTGCAAACACGAACGCCGGGGTCGTGCAAACTAAAATGCATTGCACCAAAAAAAAGCCGCATTAAAATTTTCGAGTGGTCTACATCAACTCCCGTGTCGTCTACACACAGCCCTTGATTCCTGCGGGACGTGCTGGCTCGATGGCCCCCAACACCCATTGCTACTTGTGGCATGAGGACCACAGCACGGAAAGCCTTCTATTTGCAACCTTGGCCACAGCTGCGAACTGATCCAAACAAGCTACCCTTCTAGACAACTCTGCCCTACACACCCACCTGGCCCAGAGCAAACCCCGGCACCCGCTGTAGTTTGGGCTGTGGAGCAGCTGGACAACAGTGACACTTAGGATGCCTAGTTGACATGCAGCCATAAACAAAAGGGCTGATCCCAAGTAGTCCCCCCTGGAAAGATTCCTAGGATTACAAGGCTACCACAGAGGTACAAAGACCTGCTTTACAAGATTAACAAAAGCTGCTAAAAAGTTGGACTGGTTTCACTCACCATCAACGGATATGTGTCTCTTCTTGGTCTCCAAGTCCTACAAAACCTTACTGCTTTCTAACCCTCTGAGACCTGTGGCTTGAGCAAAGATGGTCTAAGTTTGTTCCTCCTTTTCAATCAGAAAGAGGGGGCAACAAAGCCTTTCTGATCAGGTCACACTTCCCAGAAAAAGTTTTCTGCAGAAAGCCTGGGTTCCTTATACAAGGCTAACATCTCCCCACACAAAACTTATTGATACCAGGTAACGAGAGAAGTGTGACAATCACTGTAGCAGGCTGGAGTTTCAAGAGACCACTTTGAAACAAAGCAGAAAGGGCTGAGATGTTTGAAGCTGCCAAGGAAGCCAGTCAGTCCCAAGGACGTCAACATGAATCTGTGCCAGAGAATTGGAGGGTTTGACAATCTTAGCTTTACCTTCTGCTCCTGGTCACAACAACCCCAGGCAGTCAGTAGGTGTCTCAGCAGTTCTCAGGATGAAACCCTTAACACAGTGAGTACTGAGTAACTGTCATTGCTCCCTGACTAATGGAGTAAAGCAAAGAGCTATTAGAAGAAAATTAACCCATGTTATTACACAAAACTAGGAGAGGTGCTCCTGTCTGCCTTACAGACCCAGCCCTTAGATACTTGTAGACTACTTCCACTGTAAAGCATCTTCTTTGGCTTGTATCCCATCTCCCTCGTATTTATTCCGACATCTCCTTTTTCCCCATTAGCCTTTCTTCTGCCAAAAGTCTTACCTGTGCAGCTCTGCTGGCTGGCTCAAGTGCTGCTCCAGTGAAGCCAGTGGGGAGCCAGATCTCAGCGGTAACGTAACAGCTGAAACCACCTGCATGTACCCTGCTGTCCAAGCAGACTCTCCAGATCAGGTCAGGTGAGCAGGCAGCTTTCCTACATCACATAAGGCAGGAAAGAAAAAGCTTCTCATAGCCAAGGGTTTAAAGTGACAGCTCCAAGAGGGTTTGAGGCTGCTGTACCAAGTCAACAAGTGGATTGCTCAGGCTCACCTTAGCTGATCTGCTCCCACAGAGTCAAATCTCCTATATTGCAAACTGAGCTCAAGGCCTTTAATCATGACAAATTCACCTTGTCTGGGCTGAGCCTGGCCTGCTCCTAAGGAATGATTCCTGCCTTCCCTCAGCAAATACAGTGCAGCTGTGGGCATACTACTCCTTAGGCAGAGTTAATCCTCTCTCTGCCATGCACTAAAAGAACATGGTACCTGCTCTCTCTCATAGACAAAATCACAATACAAATGCCCTGTCAAGGATGGTCCTCAGACAAGTCGGTGGAATACATTTGCTTGAGGCTTGTAAACTCTTCCTGGCGCAGACTGTCCTGGCTCTTGTGTCTGTATAGCACTTAGCACAAGTGGAAACAGATACCCAATAAATGAAGAATGAAGGCAGTGAAGGGAAATAATTTAGAGGTAATTAAATGCTGTAGGTCCACGCTATACAATAGGGATCTGCTGCATTGCCAAGACTACAGTTAAAAAAAAAAAATGCTTAAGGTATGTTACAGTAAACACTTTCTTGAAGGTAAATACCAGAATTGCATAGATGTTGACCAGTTAAATTAACCCCAATTCTGCAGCCTTAAATATATGAATCCTTCCAAGCCCATATTTATGCATCATGTATCTCTGTAAGCACCCTGCTGTGTCAGGGAGCTGATCATAAACATAAAAATATATTAAAACACCCATTTTAGAGCTACCTCTCAGAAGTGTCACATTCCCTGCTGCTGGGCATATACCCAAGTTTGTCCCATGGGAGCAGCCTTCTTCCCGTGAACAACAAGGAAGACAGATGCGGGAGGTAAAGAGGATACTGTCAGCATTGAAATTAATGGGACAAAGTGCTGAACGCTGAACACCCAAGTTTAAGTTACATTTATTTCTAAGTAAGGTAGCCCCTGCCCCATGGCTCTCTCTAAATCTGGTTAGATCTAGGTTTTAAATCCATTCTAGTATTAGCTGTTGTGTTGGTGTTCATAACTCCGAGGCAGGGATCTATAGGCCACCTTCTCAAAGGCTGCTGCTACGTATTAGTGGTAGTGTGGTGAAGCCCGAGATGGACAGGACTTGATGGTGGCATACCATCTACAGGATGAGCTGTACACACTCATTCAAGGGTACTCCCTGCCACGAACTAACAATCTACTCAAAACAAGAGACACCAGGTGGAGATGGAGGACAAGGAGAATGTGTGGAAATAATGAGACAATAACTGAGCTCCTCTGATCTCACACCTGCTCCTTTCGCTCTGCACTCCCAGAGCAGATTGCCACATGCAAGTGGCCTCTAGCACCCACGACAGGTGGCCAGGAGTGAGGTTGGTCTTGGTGGAAGAACATGTTATGTAACTGTTCAGCCTTACCTAAGACTTGATGGCTTCAATGGACACACTGAAGATTTCTATCGACCTGACGGTTTCTAAGGCATTTATAATGCTTCAGGAACAGCTGCAGGGCATATCTTCCAGGTACCACCAAAATATCTAACAAAAAGAAGCACTTCTGTCAACTAGTTAAATCAAAAAGAGTCAAAAGGCACAAGAGGATCAAGGTAAACGATCAGGCACTGCTCAAGAGTAACTGGCATACTAGGAATTAAGGAGCCCAGTCTTGCTCCCCCAGCAGGCAGTGTCCCCACGCCTCCTCATTGACTATTAAAATTGGGCCCAGCTTCCAAGGAAAAAGGAGCTCTCCAAAGCCCTGATAGAACAAGCCCCGTTACCATAACTACCTCACTCCCAGCAGCTCACCTCTTTAATTTCTACAGTTAAATATTTACCGAGTGCCTAGTGTATGTTCAAGGGTTACAGGAGGCACTTCTGGAACCCAAGTGAGCAGGCCTGGCTTTGGGGTCCTCTCCAAGTTCCTGAAGAGCAGACCCTCTTCACCCCAGCCCATGCAACCAGCAGCCTCTCCCCCATGCTGCTCTGCTCCACTGCTTGCATCAGAGTCACTGTTTAAAACCCCCATTTCACCAACAGGGCCCTGTACACTTCAGTTCTCACTCAACCCTGTGCTAATTAAACAAGATGTTACTTTTAGAATGGAGCCGTTCAGACCAATGCTTTTTTTTTCCCCATGCATCTCATCTAAGACTCTGACTCTGCAAAACTTACATAGATTGAAAAGCTATGGGCTTTCCCATTGACTTCAGAAGAGCTAAAGTCTTTGCAAGACCCAGTAATATGATGGGAATTATTTATGCGGCATGGTCATAGGATGAGCTTCCAGGCAGGGTCTTTGCAAGACCCAGTAATATGATGGGAATTATTTATGCGGCATGGTCATAGGATGAGCTTCCAGGCAGGGTTTTTGCAAGACCAAGTAATATGATGGGAATTATTTATGCAGCATGGTCATGGGATCACAAGAGCTTCCAGGCAGGGCCCCTCGCCATGTCTGTGACGTGCCTAGCCTGTAATCCACGATGGCTTGAATAAACAATGCTCTGGACTGTAGCACCCGTCAGTCCTTATGTTCCTAAGGAAAAAGGCAGAAGCGTCCTCTCCTGAATCCCCCTCATGGCCCTGATCCCACTCGGAGGCACCGCAAACCACCATCACCCCTGGGATCAGAGTTCAGTTTAGCATCATCTCAAAGCTGGCATGACTGAAAGCCTGGTAGGAATTTATGCAGGGAGAAAATAATGTTACTCTTTATTTATTGCCCAGATTATTTCCCATTACTCAAGAGCCAAATTGTGACCTGATTTATGCAGTAGCAAAAGGCATTGCCCACTGTGCAGGTAGCAATGTGAGAGGAGAGGAGAAGCAGCTTCTATGCTCCCAATGTACCTAGCAGACAGCTGACACATCACGGATACAACAGGCAACACACATAGCCCTACCACAGATTATTTCATCCCTGGAACAGTGTGGGTACCAGCAAGGAGAGACGGTGCCCGTGCCATGTACTCATGCTGCTACAGGGACAGTGCGACAAATAGCGTACTGCCCCTCCCTTTTGGTTAGATCAAAATGTAATGTTCTAGCTTCCCTATTAGCTTTGCTGAGGACAGCAGAAGTAAACAGTCCTTTACTAAGAGGGAATTCAGAAATCTCTTATTCATTGTTTATGCTACAAATGGGATTTAGAGCCATGTTATTCTAATTAACATTACAAATAAACAAGTCCTCTTAAAAACACAAACGTTTATTCAAAAACAATGCAAGTACTTGAAAATATCTTCACACACACAGCAGTCTTTTAGTCAGTCTAGATGTTTAAAAAAAATAAAAACTTACCTCGATACATTTGGAAAAATAAACTGCAGTCTTACGCAGTCTAGTGGGGTATTTTTTTTTTGCTTTAAATTATAAAACCACCCAGTGTCTAGCACCAAATAAATATTCCACAACAAAACAGAGCACAAAGTATTACAATACAGGCTTTAATAAAAACAAGTTGGGTTACGCTTTAGAAAAATGTAGGGTTCATTTTACGGAATACAAAACCACCTCAAGCTGGGAAGTATGCGGTAACGAGTGAGGCCTTACTGCACAAAAGGAATTCTTCACAGTAGGAGTTCTCTGTTTCTTTTCAGAGGTGAACTGAAGGTTTGGACCCAAGTTTTAGCCATTATGTTTTGTCATAAATCCCGTTTTACTTGTTCATTTTTTGTGCTCTTGACGTAGGCTTCCCAGAACCCGGAATGTGGGGTTTTCGGTTTCTTTGTATTTTGCTACACACGGATATCACGTGGCACAGAAAGGTGCTGGCACAAATGGACATTGATAAGTCTCACATGCCATCCCGAAGTTACTACTGTGTTTACATATTCAGGGTAAATACCCACCCAATCACAGAACTGAGATGTGACTGTCACTGGAAAGAATATGCTGAATGGTTTGTCTGATGCCTTAGGTGCTAGTCCCACATCCCCTGTTCACCCCTAATGCTCACCAATTTCGGTGGTGCTTGAAATAACAAAGGAATGCAGGACTGGCCGTTAAGTGGAGCTAAGAGAATGATATTCTTTCAGGCTAACATTAAAGAAACAAATCCTCTCCCATGTGTCATGAGACAGTCTAGTTTGCATGGACCGCTGAATGTTAGTCCAAATAGGCATAATGGATTAAAAACACTTTGAGGGAGCATTAATACATAGCTAGAGGGAGCTCTACGCTGAGGGCTGAACTGCAACAGCAAGGCAAACTGAACCTGCCCCTTCCAGGTTTTGTTCAGAAGGTTTGCACCTGCTGCATGATGTGCCATGAGAACCACCCCTTTGGATTACTGCCTCTAGCTTCAAAAGCTAGCTAACAGGACTGGAGAATGTTAACCCAGCTGGTCAGACCAACCAATTCTCTTTTTATGTGATGCTGTAAAAATTAAAGACAAACCCAGTGGCATTTTGCTCTGCCTCGATTAACATTTTCCATTGGGTCCTAGACTGATAAATAATACTCCCGATTTCCTACACACCTCCTGGAGGTGCTCAAAGTGCTTTACAAACAGTTATTTGTCAACTAAAAACAAGCCCCAGTGTTCTTGTGAGGTAGGTAAGTAGTACTATCCCCATTTTACAAAGGAAGAAATGGGGACAGACTGGATAAGTCCAAGTCAGTGCCAGGGCCTTGCTCCAGCCACCCTACTGCACATATAAAAAACCCGGATATAAATCACATATATAGGAAAGGATTAACAGCCCTGCCGTTATATGTAAATTGTGCCCTCAGCAGTTTGCTTCATTATAATCAAAGCCGCTCGTCAGCCCCCTGATAAAACGAGCACACTGAAATCTGAAAATAAAAGTACAGGCATAATTTTTTTAAAGACCTTGAAATTAATCCCTTCCAAATTTCATTCATAAAATGAGCAGGATTTTCCGTGCCTTAAAATGAAGGCAGGACAAAGGGATCTCACATGAGGAGCCCATATGCTTCTGAGGCTCGCACTGGGCACTTCACTGGCCGACAGGGCAGGTTTCAAATCATTTACTCTGTGGGCTGCAAGAACTCCGACGTGAACACGGCTTCTGCGTAATCCTCACAGAGGTCCTGCAACTCTGCTGCCACGTCGCACAAGGCTTCTTCTGCCAGTTCCTCTGCAAGGCTAAAGGAAGGAAAAGAAAGCTTAAAAGCACAGGTCAGATTCCTGGGAGTAACCCAGGCAAATTCAAGTAGGCATCATTCACTCCTTTCATTTATAGCAATGCTTAAAAAATAATGGTTTGTACTTCACCGGTGCAATATACACTGTAAAACCCCATGCCATAGAACCATCCTGTTCAAATACCAAAGGGTTTCTTTTGCAGAGGGTGGGGGAGAGAGGGGAAGGAAGGAAAGCATCTGAAATGTTTATTTGGAAACTGGACAAAGCTGAACAAGTAATACGTTGAGCACTGGAAGGTCTGTGATGGTTTTCTTTATCAGAATGATGGATACAGCCACAGTGCTTCCAGGAGAGAGAGTTCACATCCTGTGGGCATGTTCCAAAGCTCACTGAAGTAAACTGAAAGACTCCCAACTTAATTCAGTGGTCATCGAATGAGGCCCTTGTGAAAGCAAGGATGTTCTCAGGGGAGAAGCGGGGTTGGGGTATTTGTCTGAAGAGAACTCAGAACTACAGAAGACCTCACAAAATGGAACAGAGTATTTCTGCATTTGGGTATGCAGCTCTTGCCTGGCTTAATTCAAATTTCTCCTTCTCAGAGTTTTACATGGGCTGTGAAAAACACCCAAAGGTGAGTTTTGCTAGGATCTCTAGAACACTGGTTTTCAACTTGTGGTCTGCAAACCCGTAGGGGTCCACAGACTATGTGTCTAAGGGGTCCATGAAAGATGACTACGATCAATCAAAAGTATGTGAATACCCCCACACTTACAATTCAAAGGGATCTGCACCTCCAGTCAAAGTTTTTAGGGGGTCCACAAATGAAAAAAGACTGAAAACCCCTGCTCGAGAATGCAGATGAGGCTGGATTCTTTGCAACATTTACTGGTACGTGCAATGAGAGACAAGATGCACAGCACCACCTCGTGGTGAAAACATCAGCAAGGAGGCTCTCATACTGCATTACATTTTGATTCTGATTTCAAATAACACTATGCATAACAGAGGCAAACAGTGCTGGGATTCAGCTGCCAGAAGGAGTGACGCTCACTTTCATTTAATCCTTTTTCTGATCCAGAGGAGGGTGCTGAAGTCTTTGAGGTACCCAAGCTCCCCGCAGTGCCAATTACCAACAGTCTATGGTGACAGTGCTGGAACGTGACAGGCATAAAACAGGACGTTTTAGTGGTTCATTTTTACCTGACTCCGATAGAGCAGGCAATTCAAGGTCACCAGAGCCCTTAGGCCCAATCCAGCAAACCACTAAAACATGCTTTAAGCACATGATCCATCCCATTAAAACCAGAGGGCTTAGAATCAGAGAGAGGTAGGGCTGGAAGGGACCTCCAGAGGTCATCTAGTTCAGCCCCTGCCTAAGGCAGGATCATCCCTATCCAAACTATCTTATACAAATCCATAATCGAGCCCCTTTGTAAAACTACATTCAACCCTGACACAACACAAGACATAACACTCTAACCTGCCAGAGGTAAAGCAGGGGGACTATGGCAGCCAATGTCCTGCTTTGGTAAAAGGTTGTTACTATACATCCAAGAGATCCCAGGTAGAAAGACACACTCCCTGGTGCAGAAGGTGGCAAACGCCTGTCCCTGGACCAATCTGACCATGAGGTAAAATTCCTTCCTGACCCCAAATCTGGCAATCAGTCTGCCCCTGAGTGGAGGGGCAAGACCCTCTAGCCAGGAACCTCCAGTTTTAAGTCCCAGCAGGGGCACTGGCACACCTCAGTCAAGATCTCCGGCCTTGGCTGCAGCCAACACCCAATGCCTCCAAGGGAGGCTTTAAAAAAATCCCTGACACATGTAGGAGCAAGGGGACAGGGAGGGGCAGAATTCCCTCCCAGCTCCATCTGGCAACCAGCAAAGCCCAGAAGCATGGGAAATACCCATAGGAGGAGACAGGCATAGCTACACCTAGATCATCCCCAACCAGTGGCTGTTCAACTTCTTCTTGAACACCTCCAGTGATGAAGACAGCCTATTTCACTACTTCACTTTTCTACCAGTGAAGACACTTTTCCTGATATCCAATCTAAACCTACTTTGCTGAAACTTCAAGCCATTAGTCTGCATCCTGCTTTCTGCAACAAATAAGTAAAGTATAAGCAAATAAGTAAAGTGTTTTCCCTCTTCTTTATGGCAGCCCTTCAGGTATTTGAAGGCTGCTATCGTGTCCCCTCTTAGGCACCTTTTCCACAAGCTGAATATGCCTGATCCAACAAACACTGGTGCAAAAGCTAAATATTACTCCAGTGACTAAGGGGCTGACTTCAATGGGACTACTCAGCAATAACATTACACCTGCATGTAAGCATCTGGAATACAAGACTGAAGGAGACCTCTGGGTTCAATAAATGTAACACCTCTTTCATTAACTGAGCAGAGTCCAACTTAAAACTAGGTAGCTGTTTGCCCCTCAGTCCTCTGGTAGTCAGAAGTCTTCCTCTGCTAAATTTATCCCTGGCCAAATTATATCCATTTGATCTTGTGCTATCGTTTGCAAGATCATGACAACAAGTTCTGCAAGGACAGGTCCACTTACAAGCATAAAATTGATCCCAAGCTCATGTGCTTTCCTGGGCTGAGACCTGACTCAGACCACCAGCAACTAAGCAAGGTTGATTTTTCAATGCACCGTTCACAAATTGAAAATTAACTTTGCCTTGGACATTTACTGAAACACTTCCAGAAAAAAAATCTTTGGAGCGATTGATTACCTTGTTTATTTACTATTCCTTATGCTGTGAGAACCAAAAAACTTATTCAATCCTGTTAGGCTGGCTAATTTTTTATTAGTGGGATTTTTCAACTTTTACTTCCCGGACTGCTTATCAAAGTCGAAGACAGAAAACCAATACTGTATTTTCTCCTGCACAATGTGCCCTGGAATAAGATACACATCTTGCTTCTGAATGGCAGAATGAAAAAAAAATATATATCTTTCCCTATAGTAAAGCAGCTGGTTAGCAGCAGCTAGGGAGCCAAACCTACTCACTGTCCTCCCCCTGTGGATCAGTGCAGACTTCACTTTTGCTTTTGCTCAACAAGCAGCAGAAACTGCTCTTACTGTATTTTTCAAATATAACGCTCACTCCAGTTTCCAGCAGCTGTTTACTAAAAGGTGCATGTTGAAGATGAGAAAAAATAGGGCATTTTTTTCTTGCTAAGAAATAAGCAGCAGTTAGATGTGTGTCACTTTACCTCTAGCATTTGCATTGCAAAGGACTGTGGGCTAAACCAAGCCATAGGCTGCTTATATACCTGGTGACATTCCACTAAAAAGACTGTTTTTTCCAAATTTCCTCTTACAATAAAACTTGCCCTAAAGCCAGCCACTCTTTTAAAAGTATTTCTGCTCCATAGTGCAACTTCACAACCCCTCCACTGTGAAAAATAAAGGTTGCAAACTTATTCTCTGTTTCTTTCAATACCTTTATTTTTTCTTAAACACAGAAAAAAAAAAGATTAAAGCTTGTTGCTTCATTTCACCTGTCACTGGCCTGGCTGGTATTTTACAGATGACAGTGCAACTGTCCATTTCACTTGTTAAATAAAAACCAAAGCATGACCATGGTGTCAAACAGTTTCCAGCTAAGGCTTCAAGGCAGGTTCTCCACTGGGCCAGGAAACTTGCGATTTCCTCCAGCAATAAAAGCAGATTTTCACAAAATGAGTTAAAATGAAAACTGAGAATTACACACCCTTGATTTAGACTCCCTGAGATAGACTGAGACAATCTATATTTCACACACCTGACAGAGCTGGCTCTGTGGTGTTGCTGGATGCTGTACAAAGATGTGAAATATAATTACTCTTCCAAGATATTCTGCTACCAGGTCATTTAATTTTCTCTTTAATGATCCATGAATGTCAATGATCAATTAAGAAACAGCCCATCAGCCACTGTCCTAAGCCTTCTGGCTTTCTCGTTGGCGTGTAAAAACAGCCTACTTTTCCCCTCTCCGTTTCTAAATCAGACTAAAGAGGCAGGTCTATAACCTGGCACATTTACTGCACAAAAGCAAACACATCAGTAGCTCACATACCTCTCAGCGATATGCCACGGATTGAAGCTTCCGACTGCCTCGTGAGAAATAAGCTTTAGGTGCTGCTCGTATCTGTTGTTATAATCAAGAATGCTCTGGAGCATGTGTCTTGGAATAGAGAGGAAAATGCAGCCTTCCTTCTGCCAAGACATATTTGGAATCAAAAGCTGCAGGTCATTTCCAGACCGTGATTTCTCCTCCATCTCCATATCTTCATCAACAGCACTGGGAACACAAATATCCAATAGATCAGAATGTCCTTACAGATGCTAGCAAAATTCTCCTTAAATAACAAACACTAGTATACTGACTGTTCATGGAAAAAATATATGCACGCATAGTGCAAACATATGGACATGTTTTAGGCTTTTCTACTCACTTGCTATCAAAAGGTTTTTCCAATACAATGTCCACTTCTGGCTCTTTGTGCCCTATCAACCTGGTTATCTGGATCGGGTGAGGTGACACAGGCCTTTTATCTATTGATGCACGTTCTCCATCTAAAATGAAGAAAACAGCATTAAAAGGTTTACCTGGATCAGAAAAGTTAATTTAAAGCAGGAGAATCCTAAGTTTGAGCATGGTTCCATCCCAAAGGTAAGGCCTTTGAGAAGATAAATGTTAGCAGTGCTGAGCTCTTCAGCTACCAAGTCAAGGTAGGATTTCCAAAATTGTTCACAAGGGAATAGAGTTAACCAGGTAAGTTGCCGATTTCCTCCCTTCTCCACCATGTGAAGGCCACCATTTTTTTGTTTCAGTAAGAAACTAAAATACACCGCATGAGAGAGATGGAGAAAACTAGCCTAGAAAAGCAGTCACCATAAAGGGTTTTTTACTCACTAGTCAGTGGGATCTGGTCTTGATCTAAATAATTAGGCATGGAAACAAATGTTGGGACAGTATGTAAGGGAACACTCCCAGTGTTAGCACAGAAAAGCTAGTAGCAGCTGCAGAGCTGGGGGATGGAGGAACATCTTTTTAGTTTCTTGTGCACAACATTTATTCTGTGTCACCCACATGGAGAATGAGAAATTGTATCAGAGCTGCTAAGGAAAAAAAATCTGATTTTATCAAAGGATTAGGAAAAGGAATAAAGAAACCAGATGCGACTTAAATCAATATCAAATGTTAACTGTTAAGAGACTGAGGCCATGAACCTCCAACTGGATCACATGGGCAAGAGATGCGTGTCCACATGCCACTCCACTAACTTTATTCAAACAGAGGTAAATAAGGGCCAGACCTTTAGCTTGCAAACTTCTCCGTGATGCCTCACCTACCTTTAGATATTAATTTTAAAGCAAAACTTCCTAAAGACTCCTTTTGATAGTCTCTCATACCAAGGTCCAAATGAATCAATGTTATCAAATGTAACATCTGTGTGTAACCTGGTTTGCAAAAGTTAAAATTTTAAGATCGAGACTGCTGCAAAAACAAAATGAATTAAAAAAAACCAACAACATATAAACCACTTACCTTTTTTCTCTTCCTGTGCCCAGAACTCTGAATCAGCATAGACAATCTGAGTGAATCGCCTGCGTACTGCCTCCTGGTATTTCTTTTTTAATAAAATATACAAAATTCATCAATCAACAAATATTTAATCAGTTCAGCTGTACTAGTGATGATCTTAGGGGAATACAGGCAGTGATTCACTTTGATCAAGGTATACATTTTTCCCCCAGTTAACATGATAGAGAAACGTTAGAGAAATATCTTGATCAAAGTGTAGCACTGTAAGTCTCAGTCAGCACCCTGGCAGTAGGCTGGCAAACCTCCCTTGGAGTGATCCGTAGCAGTTAACAGATCAATTGCAGACCAGAGAGCCTAGGGACTAAGTCCTAATATTATGGAGGACTTTTATGGTTGCTATTATGGCTACTATTACATACCTAGCTTACTGAACTTACTTACCACAAATAATCCGAAATGTACATCACTGATAATACATTTAAAAGTGTGTCTAAGTTTTCTGACCCTGTAGATGTCCAAATGCTGGGTACCGTTAGTCCCATAAACTCAGCTGGTAAACTGTTACTTGTGGGAGAAGGCCTACAGAAGCAAGCAGACCTATTTCTAGGAAGCACCGGTCACTAGCAAGAGTAAAGGGTGAACAACCTTTCATTCAGGTGAAACTATACAGGTAATGTAGGTAAAAGCATAATTAAACCAACTAGAATAGAATAAGACCAGGATGCCAAGTCTTTACAAACCTTAGAAACAAGCCCTTAATAGGACAAATTTTTAGTCGTTACTAGTACTACAGGCCTGTTGCATGCTTCAATCCAGGGTGACACCTCAAAGCACAATTAGCTCCATTCAGAGACAGTCTATTATAGACTTTACCATTCATCTTCCATGCCCCGCAGCATGAACATGATTACCTTCACAATATACTGTTCAGCGAGAAGTACTATTATCCCTCTCTCACAGACAGAGAATTGATCCATGAGGGACTGCTGTATTTGCCCTTGTCTTGCGTGCAGGCAGTTGAGGGGGCACAGAGGTTGTGGCTCTGACTTGGATCCTGACGCCAGAGCTCAGGATCAGAGTCAGAACCACAGCCCCACCACTCTCCACCCCAGCCTGCCCCTCTCTGCCTCTGCTCCCTGCTGCCACTCCCACCACTTACCTTCCTGTTGCAGTTCTGGCAAGGTCCTCTTCTGACCTAGGGAATGGAGCACATGCTGTCTCTGACCCCACCTTGCCACACATTGGCAGCAGCAGCAGTAACTCTGGCCCCAGCTCCAGAACTGGAGCTGCCACCATTGCAACTGTGGCTACGTGGCCGGGTGGGGGGCCAGAGAGAGCATGTGTTCTGTGCCCTGTGCCAAAGTGAGGCCCCAGTCAGAGCTGCCATGGGAAAGTAGGCAGATGTGGCAGAGTGGGATGCAGGGAAGGTAACAGGGGGGTGTAGGCATGAGAGGGGACCAAGCACCAAGGGGACACAAGCAGTGTGCAGGTGGGACAGGCACCAGGGGGTACAAGGATCACAGACAGGAGCAGGTGTCAGGGGGCACAGGTTTAGTGGGGCAAGTGGCAGAAGAGAACAGAGATGGGGGGGAGGGAGAGAGGGGAAAGACACAGGCATCACAGGTGGCAGGTGGCAGGGGAGGCAAGTGGTGCAGGGGATAAAAAGCAAGGAGCAAGGGTCAGACCACCTGACTCCCCTGCTGCCTGCTTCTCCACTGCCTGCCCCCCTGCAGGCAGTGGGGGAATGAATTTAAGACAACCCTTCAATAATTAAATTCTAGACATGGAAAATTATAACAAATGTATAAGTTTTCCATGTCTAGAATCTAATTATTAGGGGATCATCTTAAATTCGAAGTAATCTTGGATTCGAGGGAATAAATTGCTCAAGGAGTTTCGGATAGAGCAGGAAATCGAACCCAGGTCTACTGGGCACATAACTATACTCCTACATCCCTACTTCAGCTTGGATGCAGAGGGAATTAGTGCCAATTCCTGCTGAAGGCCAATTTCTGCAGAAGGCAGAATTTCTGCTCCTTTAAAGTCCACCACACTGAATACTGACATACCTAGACTTCGCTTAAGATGGAAATTTAGACTCACATCTTCAGGCATAGACAAGCTGACAGTGTCAACACTGACCAACAGGTTACTTACCTCGATTTCTTCCATTCTTTGTAGCATAGTCTCCAGGCTGGGACTGTCAAGCATGGCTATAGCCTGGGCTTGCACCTTCTCGTGTCGCTCTATCTTCCATAATTCCTGGGCTGTGTCTTCCAAAAGATCATCCAATAACTTGTTACTCAGGATGTCTGCATTGGCTGCAGCCTGTTGTTTAGAAAAAGAGGAAAACAAGGCCAAAAAAATGGGGAAGTCAATTAAAAAAAAAAATTAAAAGCAGAAATTTTTAGAAATAGATGGCCCTGCCATTTCAACCTCTTCCTTCAAAATAGATCCAGGCAGACACTCATCTTAATTTCACTCGTGCAGTGAACCAATTTAGTGAAAATTAGCATGTGCAGGCACTGTCTAAGAAGTATCACAGAAGTAACTGGAATAAAAAGAGCTCAGCGTATCACTGTATTATGCCCTTAAACTTAAAACAATGTTGTCTCCACACTCAATTTAGGGATCCCCTGGGGATCAACAGAAATACAGCTATAGAGCCATACCTACATAACTAATGTAGGTGAGAAATTTTACATCGGAGTATAATGAATAACATGTATAGAGATAAGCCTGTGAGTAGATATAGGATCATGGCCAGAATAACTTCCAATGGCATTTTCTTGAATTTGAGCATTTAACTAGAAAACTATGCTCTAACATGACTCTTTGCCTACCAGTGTCTTTCATACTTGCTTTTTTACCTTGGACTTAAAAGCATGAAACAAAGCACACACAAGGGACATCTGCCATAGCTTTCCATGCTAATTTCAGAAAATGATTTCCGTGGTTTTAATTGAAAATATCAACTTACTTCATGCTTAATGAATTCACACGTTATATGTTAAAAACATGACAACACTTCTACAAACAAATGTGTTTTACATAATGATCAAACTAATTAAAAAATAACAAGGTCATTCTTTTTAGTTTCCACAGGAATAAGCTACAATTTAGGAAATCAAATCTAATTTCTTGCCAAGATAACAAGAAAACACCTTCATGCGTTTCAAACAGCTTTACTCCATTATATATAAACAGAACGTACTTTTTCAGCAGCCTGGGATGACAGTTTGCTTATAAATGAAGAATCCCTCAAATGAGTGTTTGTTTCCAGAGAACGATTGACCTTCTAACAGAAGAAGAGTATGTTAATGACTACTGAATACTTTTTATCTTATATTAGCACAAATTACATTTTGTTATGAAAGAAGGTAATATTTGAATTGTTAACATACTCTGATCAACTCCAACAATATTCAACATGGAATTCTGATGACTATCCACAACCATTTATCTGTTTGCCAGAAACTAAATAAAAAGCATTTATTTATTACAGATGTGGCAAACGTATCCTGGTATGTCAAGGAGAGCAGGAAGAGGAGAATATTCCTTAACTGTATGCCTTGCTTAGCCAAGACAAACAATTCTAGATTAGACATAGCTCTTCAAATGTGCTAATCTAATTACCTTGTAAATAAATTGGGTACGTGCAATCTGCTCTCCCCTTTAACATGAGTCACAAATCTAAAAGTGGCTCTTACCCTGTGGACATGAGCTTTGACAGGATTACCTGTGCTTTTTCCAAGAGGGGCTCCAAACGATCCCGCACTGCTCTCTCAACTCGGTCTGCCAGCTGTGTTGGAGATGCACCTTCTGACCTGCACAAACAAAAAAAACAAAACAAGTGAGAAACAGGCTGCAGTGAAAATGGGATGTGACAAAGGGAAGGACATAAACCCATGCTCAAGAAAAAAAGGGTGTGTCAAAAACCTGTCACCAAATCCACAACCAGGCAATCACCTCAATTTTTGGATCTTCTCCATTTCTTCTCTACTGAGACTAGTTAGTTCTTCCATTCTCCGTGAAGTTTCTGCATCAAGCCAAGCTAGCCTTCAAAAATGAAATACAGAAGAAGTATGTGTAAAAAAAAAGAAAAAGAAAAGGAAAATGTGCATTTGCAGGAACTATAAAATGTAAAGAACTCCATAAAGGCTGAACGTGTTTTGTTATGAAAAGTCAAATATAATATTAAGTCCCTGGACTGAATCATAATAAGCCAGGAAATTCTTTGTTCAGTGTCTCAGAATGTCCTAAAGTGGCATTTGTTTTAGAGACAGAATTGTCTAGTTGATGTATGATGGAGCGAAAATCAGGAAAGCTGGAGTCTACGCTCAAAATGACAGTGCCAGTGTATGACCTTTGGTACTGCTTTGGCAACGTGCAAAAGGAGGATAATATTTATCTAACTCTGAGACTTAATCAACTCATGTTTGCAAAACAATGAGTTCTTGAGACAGAATCTAAGTGACAGGTATATCAACAAATCAAGCAGTTTAAACGTCTAAGAGCACTAATTACCAATAGCAATGTGATGCAGATAGAAATTAAGGCACATGAAGACGATCTAATAAGGAAATCTAGGAAGACCAAGGTACCACAAATGTAATGAGATCCCAATAACTTCAGTGAGCTGGGCACATAGCTAGGATGACAAAAGATAGATCAGTCAGGTCTCTTGGTAAGCCATTCCTTTTGTGTACGCCTAGAGGGGATATCAAGGGCATGACGGACGGTAACACTGAACAGACCTGAAAGCTCTTAATGTGAATTACCAGCAATGGGGAAAATATATCCTTGACAGAAAAGATATGGGCACCAAGGAATTCTAGAGATGAGAGAATGAGGGAGGAGGAGAAGCTGTGCTTTCCAGTGCATAATGCTGGATCTTCTTTCATCCACATACGCTCTGTATTTTCCTAAAACACTCTTTGGATAATTATTACAGCAAATATTGTGCCTAAGATTCTGTCCTGGCAGAGACAATAGCTATGTATGGGAAGAACAGATTAGACATTTTAACTTTTAGATCGCATGTTCAAAAGGGACAAATGATTTCAGCTGCCTCAACTTTCAGATGGCCAACGAGAGACAAAATAAAGACATCCAATCATCAGAGAAGAGCCAAATCTTTTTAACATGTTATAAGTCAAGCACATAAAATCAATCATATTTGAAAACCTGGGCCTGAATTTCCACATTCCTGTCCTGGAGATTATTTTAACTTTGTTGCACATTAAAGCAAAACCCTGCTGCTTTTGATTCTTTCTGCCTTTATTTATGGCAGAACCCTCAGAGAAACCCATTCACTATCCAACAATTCAGAACAGCGTCAAGCAGGAATTATCGTGCCTCCAATGATATTTGACAGCTTCCTAACATCTGCCTGAATATTCTGGCCTCATTAGCTTCAGCAAAATTAAACAGATGCACACATTCATTTGAAGATCTGCATATTAATAGATGTCATTTGTTACCAGGCAGGCTAAGCCCTGTCCGGGTTTATAAAAAAGAACTTGGTGTGTAATGAAAAGGTAATTCTGTTGCACAACAGAAACAATAAGCATCTTCTTTGGAGGAAGAATTTGGGTGGGTATTGTATAAACATCACTAGAAGGTGGAATTCAGTATAAAAATATGAAGGGAGAAAAAAAAGGAGTCTGTTATAAATGGTGATCTGTCTAGTTCTGTTCAATAAGATTTGACTTATGTTTTCCTCGTCTGCCACCAAACCTCCCCTGGCTTATAGGAATGATTTCTGATGCTTTTGGTTGTTCGGCGAGTTTTCTGGCTCTACTCGCATGCCTTTTGCTCAGTGCTATTCACAGAAGCAGTCCTGGGAAATGGACTGTTACTAGAGGGTCTGTATAGAAATGACCAGGTTCTCTCCAGTCACTGGAAGAAAAGGAGAAGAAAACAAAGTGCCTCCTCACAACCAGAAAAGGCTCCAAAGAGAAATAATGTAAGAGTGTATAAGTCCTCCGTCATGAAAGAAATAAACTGTAAGCCTAGTTTTACTCCTTCACGGGGTAGAAAACAAAAGACAGAAGAGATGCTCCTCCCAATCTCTCACAAGGAGTTACCTCCATGGTTCCAGGTAAAGGGAAGGAGACTGGCTATACGACCATGGGTTACTCCAGTGGTTCTCAAAAACTTTTTAGACTCAAGGAACCCCTCTGAAAATGCCAGCTCTTTGTTTTCACTCATTTTTGGACTGAAGAAAAATAACAGAGCAATTCTTCTGTTGCAAAGAATTCAGAAAGACCATAACAGGTCAGAACAGTTTAGAGACTATGAATTCCTATTTCAAATCTCTGAGTTCACCCCGTGAATCATGTCTGCACACCTATGAGCGCTGACATTATGTGGCACCCCGCAGCGTTCTTAAAAGGATCTCCAGGCACCCCAGGGTGGCACAATACCCCGGCGGAGAATCAGTGATTTAGTCCTTTGCACAGACGTAGCTTTGATTTGGCTTTTGCTTGGCTAAGGAGCAGAGATCAGCTACCCTCAAAATGTGATTAATTCCATAAAATGAAGAGACAGTTTAAGTTTTAAAAGATATTTAAAAAAAACCCCATGAATTGTGTTTGTAGACCAAAAATGCATACCAACCTGAGGGCTTCTTTTTCTATGGCTCCTAGTCCTCTGTCTTCTGATTTCTCCTTCTGCAAAGTTGTTTGGTCTTTGCCAAGACCTTTGGGACTAACATGTGTGGGTCCTCTGCGAGCACTACAAATAGAGGAAAACAGCATTACTATTATCCACTTTTGTATCTTAAAAGTTTTCTATTCAGAACAGACCAGCTGATTACGCTAAATCAAGATTCAATTAGGCCTCAGTCCTGCAAAACTTCCAGACATATCTAACTTTACTCACTTAAGTAAACTCACTGACACAAAGCATTCTAAGTGCATGCTGAAAATTAAGCGTGTGTGAAAAGGTTTGCAAAATTACGACTAACTGCAAAATGGAGACTTAATTGGATCTCTTCTTCTCCAGAATGTCTTCCCATGTGATCCTGCAGTGGGGCTACAGGAAGGTACAGAACCTCCATCCAAGTGTTGCTTATTGAAAGACCTAAGCCCTAGCTATTTTACTGTGTCCCAGCTTATTTACCAGTAATCTTGCTACTAAATTCTTTTTAGAGGGGGAAGGGAAAGAACAAATGAAAATAAAGGATCAGATTCAAACTGCAAACATACTTGCTCTGACATACCAGAATCTACTTTTGAAAAGTTTAGCTCCACTATAGTTTGTTACTTAATGCTCAATTAAGTAGTGAAGAATTTAACTTGTATCCAATAAAAAACTTAAGACAACTGATTTTAAAAGAAACACATAACTTCAGTGTTAGCAGACATTCTTTTCCTGTGTAGAATTAATTATTCAAGCATTTATCCCAACAATTATTACAGATTAATAATAGGCAATATGTACGCTTCAAATATAAATCTGTCTATGAACATACCGTTTAAGGGAAGCTGGTGGGGATGTGGGGTTTGGAGGCACCCAGGGTATTCTGTTCTGCTTAACAAGTCTCTTGCTCTCTTTTAGCCTGAAAGCTAACGTTGTTTCTTGAAATCGGGCATGTTTTGCTTGAGGTGGCACAGGTCGCGATTTCTGAGTCTTCTGGGCTCCCTTTAAGGTACATGTTAGCATTAAAAAATATTCATTGTTAGACTTTAATGAAAATAAATGTTTTGTACTCTGAATTGGAATTTCTGTCTTGGTGTCAGGTCAAGGGAGGCTTTAACACTTGGCTTTATGAACCTGACTCGAAAGGGAGTAGAACTGTGCCCTCATAATGTGTGGGCCCAAGCTTGCACCCATTTATTTTGCAACTGGTTCCATTGTTTTCAGTATCAGTATTCACAGGAATAAGGAATTCTTAGATGAGGAAAGTTTGTTGGATTGGACCTTACATAAAATTTTAGAGAATAAAGAGTGTGTGTGTGTGCACGTGTGTGTGTGTGTGTGTGTGTGTGTGTGTGTGTGCGTGCACGCATGCGTGCGTGCGTGCACGTACACACACAGGTATTCAGTTCACAAAACTCCCTTCAGAACAGTCATGCAAATGGAAGATTATAAAGGTTTATATTTACTACGTGGGAGACTACAGGCTGCTCCACAGTGAGTAATTTCAAAGTCATTTTTCACTCACAGATAGGAACTGTTCTGACGTGCGAGTGAAAAACATGGAGTGAGGCACTACATTATGGATTATTAAAATGTTTAACCTCCTTTCTGCAATCCCCACGTACACATTTGTTATTCCCCTAATATATAATAATACACCAACACTGCTTTATTTTTCAGGTTTAAAGATGAGAATAGGAGACAGAAAATCCATACACAAACAAATATCTATTTTCAGTGTCTGACCATTTAAAAGGTGGAAACATCAGCATCTGAGACAACATAGGGAATGAAATTTGCTTGTACCAAGGAAGCCCTCTGCTGGTTGAAAACGGCCTTTGCCACAACTTCAAGGCTCTCTATCAAGTGGTTGCATATTAAATATAAATTAGTAAAAGAAAATTTCAGCTTCAAGTCCAGGCTGAAAAACGACTGAACTAATTTCAAATGGGATTCAAAACACATACTTTTCTTCCCACTAATTATTCTGCAAAAGCACTGTGCATTGTTGTTAGCTATAGACCATGTTTCTGTATGGTGGTCATGTTACTTTTCTGGTGACACCCTTTATCAAATGATGGCAATACCACCAAATCAACCAAGTGGAAATGGAGCAGGCTTCCTCCTTCTCCCAGCATCCCCTGCACTCTAAACAATCAGGCAGGACTCCCCTCCCCACCCCACAACCATGAAGTCTTGGGTAAAAACTGCACAGAAAAACTAGCTAGAGATTTAAGATAGCAGGAGGCTATGCATCTCCTTCTCCTATGCTGTTCTTTTCTGCCATATTCCCCCTCCCCCTTCTCCTTTAAATGTTCCTTCTCCCTTCACTTCTTTTTCTACTTAGGAATTTGCTAAGTAGCTTTTCCCTAACCTAAAAAGAAGTTTGGAAAAACGAATACATTCTTTGTCATCACATTTTCACTCCGCTTTGTGCAATACTCCTTTCCTATGTTCTGTCTATGTGTCTGACTTGACCATTTAGATAATAAGATCTTCAGGGTCAGAACCAGGGGTTCAGTTTGTGCAATGCCTACCAAAATAGAGCCACATTTTTGATTTGGCCACAGGCAGCATTGGCACTTGAACTAAGAATGCCCACTTATGCTTAGAGGAGTAAGGAGATAAATCTTGCAGGGTTTGGAACGTAGGTAGAGAACACATGATTTGATTCAATGGCCACTGTAATCAATTAAAAGCTTTCCCCAATTTCAGTAGCCGTTAGCTCAAACTCTTACAAGTCTCATCCTGCAGGATGCTGAGTGCTTTTGACTCCCACCTAAATGAACAGAAGATTTACACTGGTGAAACTAACAGCCATATCACAGTATATTACTCCTAATAACTGTGTCTATTAAAAAAGTCCATTAACTGGAAGAAAAATAACACTTCTGCCTGAAAATGTTTTACTGTTTACCATTACAAAAACTGCCTACTACTGTTAGAAATGAAAGCAGTTAGATAAATACAAAACTATCTATTTTTCTCCAAACGTTTATTTAGGGCGTTTGATAACACTTGGTACATGTGGGAGTCAGGAGCTGTAAACTACTCGTAATTCAGCGTTTCAGGTTAGTAGGTTTCATGCTGGGATCCCTTCGACTGTACCTTACATTAAGTTACAACTCCCTGAGCACAAGAAGATGGAACCAGTTATCTGAAATGTCCTACCTGTGGTTTGGCAGGTAGCAATACTCCTTTCTTCTTCAAAGGTCCAGTTTCCAGTACAGATCCTTTTTTCATTGCTCCAGCTCTAACTAATGCATCCAGACTTGCTTTTAAAACTGCATTCCTCTCTGGTGTAGGTGGGTCCTGATCTTGCTGTGATTTTTGATGTGACACCTCAACCTCACTGCTTAATTTCTGTGCCACTGAAATATCTGCCACATGATCATCTATACAAATAATCAAAAATAAACCTTAAATGGTAAGCTCTTTAAGCAGAAAACACCTTCATTGTGTATTTATGAAGTACACAGCCCAGTGGAGTCCTTATTCATCACACAAATAAGCCACAATCCAAGCAGACTTCCTGCCAAATATTATACAACTCTGTCTCTATACTGTTTCAATAAACAGGCTCTATGTTTCAAGGGCCCATAGCAAGAAACTGTCATTTGAGGATTAGACGATGATGATAAAACATGTTTCTAGGCAGTATGAGACAAAATTCATCAAATACTTGGGGACCTACTCTGTGTTTGGGTTTATGCACAAATAATTCTCCCAATACAGAAAGAAAGGAATTTGGAGTACATTGCTTTAGCAGACAATGGTATAAGGAAAACTCCCCATCTAATAGCAGCATTAGCATTCATGTAATAAATCAGACTTCTATAATAGCTTCCATGGTTGTATCAAAATGCTCCATTAACTAAACCTTGCAACACAGCAAAACCAGGCACAGAAGCCAAAACTAAAGACTCCCAATCCAATGCTCCCTCTCCATGCATTGAAACAGGGAAGGGGGAGTTAAAAAACTACCGTGCAAGGGGAAAATGGCCTAAAAGTAAAAGGCACACAAAGAAAGCTTGGAACTTCTTCCTCAAAAATTTAGAAACCTACACAAGGATAAGGAAATTCTGGGATAAGGATTCATTACTACTTATTCTTCAATCCGGGGGGGGGGGGGGGGGGGGGGGTGTGCACGTGTGATATCTACACGCACACACCAGGCGTGTGCGAAGCAGCTAGTATTCACTTTGGATTCAGATTCGGCTGATTCAGGGGACAGTGATTTGATTCGGTAATTCGAATCACTGTCCCAAACTGATTCAGCTGAATCTGATTCGGAGATTTGGCCGGCGCCAAACTGGCCAAAGCTCCAAATCAGCCCCACTCCCTGCCCATTCTTCCAGCCCCATCAATGGCTGCCCCACCTGACCCCAGCCTCCTGGCTCTTTAAAAAAAAAAAAGAGCCTGGTGCACACCAGCTGCTGCCAGGCAGGGGGAACGATCCCCACTGCCCCCCATTGCATGGGGGGGCTCTGTCATGAGCCCCCATCCCCCACCTGCTCTCCCTGCCCCAGCATCCCAGCTCTTTAAAAAAAAAAAAAAGCCCCACATTCAGCAGCTGCTGCCAGGTGGGGGGGATGATCTCTGCTGCCCCCCACTGCCCTGTGCTGCGTGGGGGGCTCTGCCATGACCTGCTCTGCCCTGACGGCTGCTGCAACAGCTGGTGAGTACGAGACTTTTTTTTTAAAGAACTGGGAGCTGGGGCTGGGCGAGAGGGCAGGGGATGGGGCCTGGCAGGGGTCCCCCCATGGTCCCCTCCCCAGCTCCCTGCTCCCCCACCCCCTACTTACCAGCACAAAGTCCAGGTCCAGCTCTCTGCAACAGTAAGTGGAGACTGCCCAAATCTCCGAAGCTCTCTGAATCAATTCAGAGAGCTTCGAATCAATTTGGACCTTTTTATTGGTCTCCAAATTCAATTCGGATTCAGAGATTCGGCTGCTGAATCAGGCCAAATCTCCTCCAAATCAAATTAGCACCCAAAGCTTCGCACGGCCCTAATCTATATACATATTTGCAACATATATGGTATCAATTTCACATGTTGGTAATTTTATAGCCCCTTGGGCTAGATATATAAAATCAATGTAAGACAGGTAGATAGGTATAGGTATACTGCATACACTAGTTGACGGCAATAGTAAAGAATCTCCCTAACATTATACTTTTTATACATACAATTTATGTGCAGGGCCTTAAAAAAATCAAGTCAAGTGTACTCCGAACAAAAAAACTGAGTTACAAACACTAAGACAAAGGTTTTAAAAAGGAAGATAAGTAAGTGGTTATGAATTGGCACACAAAGCTGGAGCTCCTTTTGTGGTAGAATGCTGTCTCCTCATCTGAAGCTCTGAAAGGACTATATAGGACTGACAACCAAAGGATGAGTTAGAAGACACTTTCAAATCATAAATGGGCCTTTCTGAACCTCAGACTTCCACAATTACAGTTTCACTGCAAATCACTATGGTCTTAGTACACTAACCAAGAAAATCCCTTTAATCAAACATTTAGAACACAAACCAGTCAAAAGTTTCCTGGCTACTGGAAGTTTTCTCTGTTCTTGTCCAAGTCGCTCCTTTGAGACAGGTGGTTTTTTCTCTTTCCTTGGAGATGGGATCTGGTCTTTAGCTGGAAATATTTCATTGTTCATTGGAGATTTGTCCTGAGATGCTGAGAGGCATTTCTTCACTTTCTTGGGCGATTGCTTTTTTTCCAGCACAGAATCCAAATCCTGAAACAATTTTTTTGTCCATTGAAATTATTTCCTAATCAAACTTAATTAATTTTAGCAGAGTGAGGAGATGCAAAGCTAAGGAGTTTCTATGCAATTCATTTTTTATATTACCATTCATGATGGCTTGCCCATCCAAAAGCTTTTTATATAATAAACATTGGCACCCTTACACAAAAAGCCTATACTGTCTTGTTTGCATAGTTCCTTTTTTTCAAAAATGTCTCTCAAGCCTCTTATGGTAGTACTTTTACACCTAAAATGCTCAAAAAAAAGATGCAATCTTAGCCAATGGATTCTTAATCCTTTTCAGAAAATCAACTAGAATTAGTGACCACAGCAGAAAGTCTTATTCTGACACCTCCTGTATTATATAGCAATAAATATATTTTAAATTAAGAGCGATCTTTTCCTCCCCAATAAGCATTATGTAACCATCATACATGTGGCAGAAAAATCACGAACATGAAAGGTGTGAGAACACACTGATGAAGTACATTTTGTTGCTTTATCTTTATCCTTTATATAGGTCCTTATTCCACACCTATCACAGACATATCTGAATGCTTCCCTTAGCTATAAATGCTGATGACTGCAAGATGCAGACAAGCCATACTTTTTTAATAAAAGCTATCATCTCTGGTATGGTTTGTACTTAAAATTGAAATATTTCATCCAGCCTTTTCATCATCAGATCTGTGAAGATAAAAGGAAACATTTTCCATACCTGGATTTGTAGTAGGATGTCGATGATAGTGTCAGGAATAGAAGAATCCATGTCTAATTTGGCAGAGCAGAGAGACAACTGTCGAATGAGATTGCCTAATTCCTTGTAGTGGGCAGGGACCTGTTGCTCTGATTGATCAGTAAACTGAGTGGCAAACATCTGCAAGGCACGGATAGCTCCTCTGTGGGCAGCTGCTAGCCTGGACATTGCTCGAGACTGAATAACAAAAGGAAAGACATGAATGGTTAAACATGCAATTCAGGGCTTTTCGAAAGCTGGTGTTATTCAAAGAAATATTAGAAAAACTACAGTGATTAATGCTTCAGTAAGACTATTTTACTTTTGGTCAATTCTGATGGAGGCCAACTTTTTTTCCAGGAACTTTTAATTTAACTCTAATAAATCTTACCTTCTTAGTGTGTTTGATTTTATGGGGACTCAACTTCTCTAAATCTTCCTGAATTTCTTTTACCTGTTTATTGAGAGGGGAAAAGATATTAGTCAGAACTAGCAGCATATTAGTAAATTAAAGACAGACTTGCACTGTGAAGTTTGAATCAAGATCTACATTTCTCAATTCAGAGAGAGGTTAGAACAAACTCTATAGCCAGATACAATGGTAGAGATCAGGCATGAAATTCAGAGGTGTTTTGATGAAGTCTTTTTCTTTCACTCCAAACATATCCCATAAAGAACACTGAAGTCTCTACACAAACCCATTTTTTAATTATTTGTTATTACCTGTTGCTGGAGCACATACAGCATCCGAGTAGACCGAGCAGCTTGCTCCTGCCTCCTAATGCGAACTCGCTGCTCTTTCTCAGGATCCAGAATTTCTTCACATCTCCCTGAAAAAAGTGTTGGTTTTGCAAAACACAGTTACAAGTCTTGACAACAAACACACCTGTGAAAATCTTGACTGAGCCAAGAAAACAAATATTACCTGGCAAGGAAGTTTCCTTAATGCCAAACCAATGCATAGCACACAGTTAATCCAACAAGCTGTTGTCCTGTATTAATCTGGATAAACCATTTTATCAGTGCTCCCTCTACCTGCTTGGATACTCTCATCTAATGCTGTTTAGAGACATCTTCCTGACAACCATGAAGATATCCCCAAATTGAATCATAAAATTGTGGATGAAATATTGAGTTTTAAGAATTTAAATTTCTTGCTGAAGATTATAAAAGGGCCAACATAGCATCAAATATTGAGCTGCCACCTTCCAACTCACCCCTAATGTACACTGGCCACTTTAAACAAACAGAATTCTGGCAGCTGCTGGCCTCTTTCCTACAACTACTAACAATAGTCTTAATTATGATGTTTCTTTTATAATCTCAACATCTAGCCAATAAAAACAGGTCTAAGAGCCCCAAAGCCTTTCATACAAGCTAGCAATGTTTTTGTTTGCTGTCAGTACCACATATCAATTTCCACTTGGTCTTTTTAGAAAAATAAATGTGTTTTAAAAAAAAAAATTAAAAACATTCCACAGATTCAAATCCCAGCCCAAAGACAGAGGAAAAGCAAAACAACAAGCTATTGCAATTCTACTCAAAATAATAAATCTTTCACCCTTTTTAGCCAGTTCTTCAATTTTCTGGATGCAACTTTTCAGTTCTCTTTGCAGCCTTCTGACTTCCTGTGTACTCTTATCTTCATTATTTTTGTGGTTTGACTTTGGTCCTGGTCCTGGATCATGGGTGGGCGGAGAATCTGGAACAGCCGGCATTAACTTGTTCCAATTTGGTGTGTAGACGTACACTTTTGCCCCAGAATTTGTGATCTCCATTTTCGACGGCTGACCAAGTTGCTGCTGCTGTCTTAAGCGTGTCCAAGGCTTCAGAGCATTCCTCCCCTCGACCCTTTCAGATATACCAAACGGACGCTGTTCAGGCTTCTGGGGCAGCACTGATTTACCCTCAGCATCTCCGAGCACATGCTGTTTCACTTGTTCTTCTAGGTGCCTTCGTTTTACATCCCTTTTGGCTAGCTGGATGGCCAATTTGAGTTTCTCTTCTGATACAACCGAAAATATGCTAGAGCTTGTAAGGCTGGGGCCATCACCACCACCTAGATCGCTCCGATTATCAGGCTCCTTCAGCTTTTCTATTATAATTGGACGAGGGCTAGAGAATCTGACAGCCAAGTTCTCCGGAGCCGCAGGAACATTCCTGTTGAACTGGAGCTGTTCCGAAGACGAAACAAAAACACGAGGCAACGTGATGCAGTTTATCGCGCAGATGATGCATATCCGATATGAAGTAACAAGGGCAAGTACAACTCCTTTCATGTTAGAATTTATTATATCATCACGGTACTTCTCCCATGTCACTTTTGTTCAAAAGCATCCCCCCTGCTCAGAACAGCAGCAAGATTTTAAATTTATTTGAAATCAAACGCGTGTTTTAGCACCTAGATACTTTCAAAAAAATCTCAGGAGGGACCAACCTGCACCTTTTGGTGTGTAAATGTTTTTAAAAAACTGGCGCAAAGAGGCTGGGAAGCGGATAATGTCTCTACTTAGAATGTTATAAAAACAAAATAATAATGATTAAACTACGGAGATAAGGGGAAGGCTGTATGAAAATAAGCAGAAATGGAGGATTCAGAAGTGGGGCCAGGACCAAGCATTTAGGTGGCGCGTCAAAATGGGAAGGACTAGCGTTATTGGGCATTACACACACGACTTTCATCCCACAACACACCGGAGATCCGGCAGGTCGGAGCACACTCGATGAATCGAGTCTGCTCCGCACGTGACCCGACGCACGCTGCGCTGCTTCGCACGCCGTCATGCACGTGGCGAAACGCCCGTCGCCAGGCACAAAACGGCAGCGGTGGCAGCGCCATGCTGTTGAACTCAAACACCTCCGACGTGTTTTCGTTCAAAAGCACGCCGCCTTTTGCTCACGTTGCCACTTATACAACCGTTTGCGCCGCGGTGCCGGGCTCTTTTAAAAGCGCCCAGAGCTGCGGCGCAAACATACGTACGCACGCCCTTTTGATCTGAAGAGCGGGGCCCGTACGGAAGGAGTGAATATGACATCATTAGACGATATGACATCATTAGCTGATACGACATTATTAGCCGCTGCTGCCGGGCCCCTCAGGACGAGGGCGACGATGGCCGCGTCGTGCCAGCCTCGGGAATACCTGCGTCTTCGCTCCGTCCTTGTCGGGTCGCGCGCACGACGCGGCCGGTTGGCTTGGTCCCATCCGACGCTCGGGTCCCAGACGCCCGCGGTCATTTGCCCGAGCGGACGCCAGTTCTCGTCTTTAAACACGCGTCATCTCTGTAACGGACAGGAAAGGAAGCGGCTTTGAGAAGGGGTCCCTTTCACCTGGGTGGCGGGGACTCCCCCTTTGGTTGAGACATGGAAAAGGATGCGGTTTCTCACTGAGAAGAGACTCAGCCCTTTCCCTACCAGCTGTAAGCGTGGGGGGCTCGCGCTGACCCCTGCCCTCAGCCCCCACGGGCGTGCGGGGCGGGGCCAGCAGGGCTTCGGACAGGAAGTGGGGTTGCCATGGAGACACCCCGGGTTCCACTCACCCCCGACGAGCAAGGAGGTGGGGGGGGGGGGAAGAGCCGAGGGCTTCTGACCCCTCCGCGCTCCCGTAGGTGACGCAGCGCGCCGGAACGCGGCGCGTAGGCAGGGCAACCGCCGCCGCGGGGGCTGTCGGGAGCGGCGGCTACGGGTGCCGCGGGCGACCAAATCGGGCGCCATGGGCTGGGAGGAGAAGCCGGTGCGTGGCTACGCGGAGTTCGCGCGGACGGCGCAGCAGCACCACGGCCGGCCTATCTTCGTGCTCTTCAGCGGCGACAAGGACGCCGCGGGCCACAGCTGGTGCCCGGACTGCGTCACGGGTGAGGCCCGCCCGGCTCTCGCCCCCTGCGCCAGCAGTACGGCGGGAGGGGAGGGGATGCCGGGTCCCTGCACACGCAGCGTGGACGGGTGATGCGCACCCGAGGGTCTAGAGGGTTGTTTCCCGGGGGACCGGTTTGTCTGGAGCGGGAGGCGGACAGGCGGGCTCGCTGGCGATAGGAGCGGTTTTATCTCAGAGGTGGGACATTAACGCTCTCAATAATACCGTTTAGCTGAACCGGTGATACGGGGCGAACTGCACAACATGCCGGAGGGATCCATATTCATCTACTGTCAAGTGGGAGACAGAGCCTAGTGAGTACCGGTGCTTCCTGCTAACCGCCCCTGCTGCTTTGTGCCCGGATAGCCAGGGCGTTAGGCGAAACACACCCACTCGGTCCCAGAGGTGTCTTTCTTCTCTCAAGCCCTGGGCTGGTGTAGGCCTCGAGTTAACGATCTGTATCTTCGTCACGACAAACTGCCAAAAATCAGTTCCTTTTATAATGTAGGACCGTACCTCTAAAGTAATGCAACGCAATTGAACTTGAAAAGTTACGCCTTCTTGGCTTTTTATCCTAATAGGAGCGCAGGCAGTCCTCGGACTTACGACACAATCGGTTCCTGAAAACCGCGTCTTAAGTCAAAATGTAACTCGGAACCGATTTTCTCATAAGCAGCAATATTATAAATGGGGGATTGGTTCCTGAACCAAGGCCTGATACCCTATTGTCACCAAAAACACCCCAGAATTTTGTACTCAATAAATTATTGATGAGTAATGTAGCTACGTTAATGTATTTATATTGTAAATAGCAGTCATATTGATTTGGAAGGACTTCTTTGAAGCGACTTTGCTGGACGCTTTGAAGGGCTCTTGGGTGGAGCCTTCTCAGGAGTCTTGGCTGCAGGTTTTTCTGGAGTCTCATCTGTTTTCTTAAAGAAAGCATCCAAGGAAGTTTGTTCAGATGGTCTCCAGGGAGATGAGTGACACAGCAAACTTATTCACTGGCGTGGCGTCACATCGGATCAAGCGTCATGAAGTTGAAACAGGGTGTCAATTTATAAACGTATAAGTCGAGGACTGCCTGTATGAGCTTTGCACTTTATGATGGCTTAAACCTGCAGAGGGTGCTCCACTGCGGTCTTTTGGGCTCGTTCTGTATACTAGCGATATGCAAATCAGGCAGCGCGCCAAGAAAACAGAAACTCCTTTTGTTTCAATAGCAGATGGAATGTTAGAAAACTTTAGCTAATCGTTCTTTTTCTAAACAGCTGGAAAGATCCTAACAACGAGTTCAGAAAGAATCTGAAATTAACTGGAGTGCCTACACTACTTAAATATGGGACTGTAAGTACTTTCTCTGACATGGTTGAATTTATGCCACATTTAAGTGAAAACCTGTTAGATCTTGTCAGTTTGAACTACGTGTTCTGCACACAACACTTCCGGTGTTCTGTGGAATTGTCTAAAGCAGAGCAAACAGTTAAGAACACTTTAATCTCCTCCCCTGCAGCTAATTCACTGTTTCAATATCTGTCAGTAGAGACTGTTCCTCTTTCTGCAGTTCTGCTTGTACTAGTGATCATGGAGAAACTACTAAAGCTCATTCATACTCAGTGTAGCGGAGCATCCACAATTGTGGCCAGATTTTCAGAAGGGTTTTGAACCAGCTGAAGAATTAAGGTAGCTTTCCAATCTATAATATGCAGTTCAGTTCCTCCTCTCTAGACAAGATAAGCCACTAGATGCTCTTGAAGTAGAACAAGTGATAACAAAATTACTACTTCTGACCGAAGCTGATTAAAAGTGATCTCCAGAGCTAAAATGCCGGCACAGTAAACCAACAAACAAGATCATTCTCTGGCAAGTTAAGGTTTAACTCTAAATTGTGTGAATCTGAAGGAATGGCATCTTGAACATTTGTACTTTGTAAACCAGCATATTTAAAAACAGACTAGCAGGGAAGCTGGTGAATAGCAAACATGAAGGTATTTTAACTTTGTAAGGAAAGGATCTCTGCATGCCCTATATAGTTTAGACAAAGCGGAAGGAAACCCAGCTTATGGAACACTACAGTAGTCTTCATGCGTAGCTAGTAAATACCTCTGTTGTGCAAGGAACTTGTTCAAAATGTCTTTAATTTACCTTTTCTGGAAAGATAAATTTGAATTCTCTTTTGCAGCCTCAGAAGCTGGTAGAAGAGGAATGTTTTAAGGCAGACCTTGTTCGCATGTTGTTTACTGAAGATTAAGTCTGGACTCTTCAGTAGTCAATCATTTATCTAGAAACTGGATGTTTGTATCTTCTGACTGTAGTAGATTTTACAGAGTCAATTTCATCTGCTGGCCAAAACACACATCATGAAATTCTGGGTGCAGATCATGTGAGGGGAATGTGAAACACTAAGGAACTGTAATCTATGCTTTTGCTGAATTAAATTCATTTGCAACAACCCATGTATCAGTCTCTTTGGAAAAAGTAATGTTAATTATATGGCTTGCTATATATAAGAGATGTCTGAGAAATAGGCAGAAAACACTTAACCCTATATGGTTTCACTTCCCAAATGGTGAATGTACAAAATTAACTATTTTTCCCCTGTTCAGTGTAATGACATGCAAATAGCTTTTAACCAAGGAGTTAATCAACCTGGTTAATAAGACTTGTGACCATAGTCAGATACTAGCTGTTTTGGAGTAAAAGTCAAACTGTAGCTCATTCTTTTACAAGAACAGTTACATTAAGCAGTAATACACACAAATACAGTAACTTTACCAACTTTATAGATTCACAGAAGTAGGGTCAGAAGGGACCTTGTAGATCATCAAGTCCGACCCCCTGCCCTGGGCAGGAGAGAAAACTGGGCTCAAATGACCTCAGCCAGGTAGACATCAAGCCTCCTCTTAAAGACCCCCAGGGTAGGAGCCAGCACCACTTCCCTTGGAAGTTGGTTCCAGATCCTAGCCGCCCTGACTGTGAAGTAGTGCCTTCGAATGTCTAGTCTAAACCTGCTCTCTAACAATTTATGGCCATTATCCCTTGTTACCCCATGGGGCGCTAGGGAGAACAGAGCCTCTCCCAAGCCCTGCTGGTCCCCCCTGGTGAGTTTATAGATGGCTGCCAGGTCCCCCCTCAGCCTTCTCTTGTGAAGGCTGAACAGGTTCAGGTCCCGTAGCCTCTTCATAGGGTCTGCCCTGCTGTCCCCGGATCATGCGGGTAGCCCTCCTCTGGACCCTCTCAGTACTGTCCACATCCCTCCTGAAGGGCAGCGTCCAGAACTGGACGCAGTACTCCAACTGCAGCCTCACCAGTGCCACATAGAGGGGGAGGATCACCTCGGCCCTGCTTGAAATGCATCTGTGGATGCATGACAAGGTACGGTTAGCCCTACTGACTGTGACCTCGCATTTTCGGCCCATGTTCATCTTGGAGTCAATAATGACTCCAAGATCTCTTTCTGCCACCATGCTCTCAAGAAGGGAGTTTCCCAGCTTATAAGTGTGCTGCTGGTTCCCACTGCCCAACTGCAGCACCCGGCACTTGTCAGTATTGAGACCCATTCTATTTTTGTTAGCCCACCCCTGTAACCTGTCCAGGTCCTGCTGTAATCTGTCCTTCCCTACTAGCGTGCCCACCTTACCCCAAATCTTGGTATCATCAGCAAATTTAAACAGGCAGCTTTTTATCCCGTCATCCAAGTCACTAATAAAGAAATTGAACAGTGCGGGCCCAAGGCCCGAGCCCTTCTGGTCAAAAAAGACCCGTCCACCACTACCCTCTGAATACGACCCTTCAGCCAATTTGCAATCCATCTGACTGTAGGCATCAATGCCACAGTCACCTAGTTTTTTTATGAAATGGGGTGGAAGACAGTGTCAAAGGCCTTGCTGAAGTCCAGAAAGACTATATCCACCGCGATACCTGCATCCAATGCTTTTGTGACCTGATCGTAGAAGGCAATCGGGTTGATCTGACAGGACCTGCCCCTAATGAAACTGTGCTGGTTGCCCTTGAGCATCATCTCTGCTGCTGGCCCATCACAGGTGTGCTCCTTGATGATCTTCTCAAAAGAGTTTCCCCAAGAAATTTGCTTATAGATTCTCTACTTAAAAAACTGAGTTACAGTTATTAAAGGAAAGGAATACAATTAAGTCAAAATGCAAGGGGAGAGCAGCCTACTCTGCAGAAACACTGCATAGCTCCTCTAGAATTCATTCCATGGTACTAAGTATGATACTACCCCGCATCATGAAAACATACTATAGTTGTACACTCAAGATTAATTTATTGAAATAGTCAGGGTGCCTAGATACAGCTGGAGAGCACAATATAGCTATTTGAAATTAAAAAATGAATAATCAGCAAGACTGTGAACCTTGACTGTTAATAAGCTTATGCCCCAAATCATGATAGATAAAGGAAGTGACAGCTCACTCAAAGTCAACTGATGATTTTTTTATCCCATCAGACTTTTTTTCTCTAGTGCTCTAGCATGAGTTTTCTAGAACAGTGGTACTCAACTTAATAGCTGTGCAGTCCAGACAAGTGACATGAGGTTGGCCCACAAACCAGATCCCACATGGGATTGATCTGTAGGTGTGACCAGTCCAAACCCATGTGCAGGGTGACATTAGTCAGCCTGTAGGGCTCCTCACAGGTCCAGCAATTTGGCAGCAGAGCAGCAGCAAGTAATGCTGCCACTACTCCTCTGCCCCCAAATTGCTGAACCTGTGAGGAAGAGTGGACAAAATGATGCAGATCTGTGGACTGGTGGTTGAGCACCACTATTCTAGAAGCAACTGGATGCCTGTTTTACTAACGCACAGAAAGCTGCTTACACAAGACCAACAATCTCGTTCTACATACTGCGGTCACTAAAATTTTGAAAGATTAAAAATAAGTTATTCCATGATGCAGAATAACAAAGAATAGAAAATTGAATATGGAGATGCTCTTTGGAGCAAAGATCACTTCACAGAGCCACAGTGGTAGGAACAGGAATATGCATTATAGCACAATGAATCTGAAAATTTGTTCAGTTAATTGCTAATGTAAGAATGGGTTGTCAGTATTTTACTCTGGCTTTGTAAGAGTGTTACTGAGGACAGCCAGTCAGACATTGGAAAGTATCCAGCCTGCATTTAACCTTTCCTTCAAAACAAAGCTCCATCCAGTTCTGCACAGCACAAACACATTAGAAGTTTAGGCAAGACAAAATACTCTCACACCTTTTGCCATGAATCATCCTAGCTTCTATCACATCACAGAGAAATCTCTTTTAAGATTAAGACCAGTTTCCTCCAATTCTTGTTATACCCTTCCATCAGGGTAAAAAGGATAAAATCCTTGACAACTGCCTTCAGTAGTTGGGTTATTATGTACAATTATTAGATGCCTGCCTCCTTTGAACCTACAAGAAGCTGAAAGGTTCCCAAACCAGCTGCATTAAAGATAAATGCTTCTCTACCTTCTGAAATACCAGCAACATACTTCAGAGAAGCAACTACCTGAGAGCAGCCTTTATAAATTCTGCCAACTATTAGCGGTCTAAATTAATACGTTAATTTTCCTGGAATAGATATTACGGTTCTTTTGTAGCTGCACCACCTCTTTTCCACTGATAAACTTTACACTTAACAGTGCTAGAAACCTCCCTTCCCCGAACAAATATTTTAGCTGTTGTAAATTTGGTTTCCTCTGTTAAAATGTTGGTAAAAACAGCAGCACTAGACAAGGAATCATTAACAAAAGTACAGCAGCAGTCATAGCCACAGCCTTGCTTCAAGATGGGCATGTTCACAATTAAGGTTTTCTGTAACACATGCGATTACATGGCTTTGATACCCACGTGATAGGCGCTTAAATAACTCTATTAAATTTTCAAAGCAGATCCATCAACAGAGATGTAAGTCTGCAGTTAATCTTAAGACTTTGTCCTTACTACAAAATACATATCAGCTACACCGCACTGAAATGGATACAAGTTGCTCCTAGAAAAAGGTCACTCAATAACCAAAAAAAAAGTTTTCTATTCACATACACACATTATGTACATCACTAAGACCAAACCTACAAAATTCAGTCTATTTTTCTTCAAACTATAAACCAATGTGAAGTTCATGCTGCCACAGGTTATCCAGAATTTTCATTTGACTGAAGTGTTGTTCTGTTGTTGCTGCTCTGCTAGTGCCTGCTGAAGACGCATTCTTTTCCGCGAATAATGTTGCCAGTGAAGAATCTGTTGTTCATCAATAAATTTAGCACACTGGGCATTTACCAGTTCTTTACGGAAGTGTTCATACTGAAGCAGCTCTAACATGTGTAAACACTGAGGATACCTAGATTAAAAACAAACAGGTGTATTTTAATTCAAACTTTTACATGGCAGACCATTGCTAGATCTAATATGTCATTTTACTAACATATTTCCAATGTATTATTTTACAATTTTAATATGTAGATCAATGTTTTTTGGCCTGTGGTCAGTGGACCCCTGGAGGTCCAAAGACTATGTGTAAGGGGTCTGCAAAAGATGACTGATCAAGTTTGCAAATACCCAAACTTACAATTACATTTTTTAGGGATCCGCAAATGAAAAGGTTGTAAACCACCAAAACAGATATTTACAAAATCTGAGGCACTTCTGCTCATTAGAATTCAAGCCATTCATAATGATAATATGAATTAAGATAACATGAATTATTTTACAGAAGAAAAGTAGCACCACCATCAAATAGAGGGCTTCTAGGTTTATCTGTTTATTTACTTTCTTATAAACCACACCACACTAAAGATATCAGTTATGCTGCCAATACTTTCAGCCTCCAGAGTGAGAAACAGGGAGTCCAATCAAACCATTATACCAATACAATTTTCACTTTGGGCATTACACTTGTATGGGCAGTCAGTGTTCGTATTAGCTACTATGCATCAACTCTATGGCCCGGCACACACAAACAGGGGTGTGCCCACAAGTAGTTTGTGCCAAAGTGCATGTCCCTGCCCGTGTGCTTTGCAGCAGGACACATTGTTTCACTACTCCATATGCTGCATGGGAGGGCTGGCTGGGATACAGAGTGTCTCAGCAGGGGCTAGCCTCCCCCTGTGCTGAGGCATCCTGTGCCCCGACCAGCCAGGGAGCAGGGATGGGGGAGCAGGCAGCCCAAGGTTCCCCAATCTGTGTGCACTGTGGAGTCCCCGCATTCAGACACCCTACACCCCAGCCAGCCACTCCCCACCTGGCTGGGGCACAGTGTACCTCAAGGCGGGGGAGCAGGCAGCAGCTGGCTGGGACACAGTGTGCTTAAGCATGGGGGATCCATGTGCCTCAGTGCAGAGGTGCCGCCCATGATGAGGAATGTGGAGACAGAACCAGCAAGCTGAAGGCTGCCTGCTTCCCATCAAGGCACTCTGCAGCTGGCTGGGGCACAGTGTACCTCAGCGCAGGGGCTCCATAGGCCTCAGCGCAGTGGAGCCCCCACACTGAAGCACGCGGAGACAGGAGAGAAGCCATCCCAGGCCTGCCTGCTTCCCCGGGGAGTGGCTGGCTGAGACACAGGGTACCTCAGCACAGGGGCTCCACAGTGCGCAGAGACAGGGGAGCAGGCAGCTTAAAGTGCTTGCCACTTTGGCACAGGTTGCACTGCTTTTTTCCAGGATTTTTTTTTTTTTTTTTTTTTTTTTTTTTTTTGCTACTGGGAAATCCTGGTAGCAAATTTTGCCCCAGCACTGGAAATTAATGTGCAACTTGTGCTGTTTGTGGCGCTGTAAAGAGGCTTGCAGTGCCACAAACCACACATGCCTGCACATCTGGATCCAGCCAATAACAGTATTCAGTTTCTGAACTGTGCGTGTAAAAACAGAACTAGAAAGATCAGCTTTCACAAAATCTTACAGAAAGTTGTTAAAGCTGTTAATCTTAGAGAAGGCTATTAAGAAGTATGCAAAAAATCTCATACTTTTTTTGGTGTTGCTTAACAACTCTGCAAATGTGTTTTTTGAGACTGTCTCATGCTTTAAAGCACCAAAATGTTCAAGAATAATATTAGCTATCAGCAGATGCCAAGGCAGTTCATACAGCATACCAAAGTAAGGGCAGGACTAGTGAGAAAAGTCCTACCCATTTGTCCAGAAAATTATATATACAAGCTGTTCTGATGCCTAGATTACAAGTGAATCAAAACATGAATTAAAACTACACATGAAAATCAAATATCGGTGTACTGTTATATAGCGCACATTGTAAGGTATTTATCACATTATTATATGGCATAATGCAAAATAATATAAATACTTACTTTAGGTATTTGGCATATTCAGGCTCCTTCCAGTAAAGTAAATATTTAAGATAATTTACAAAAGCTTTGTCTTTGAAGTATCCTCTCTGTGCAAGAACTAAAACAAGAAACAAATAAAAATGTAAAAAAGGAAATGACTGCTAAAATTTCACAAACAAATTTACACGCCACCCAGAAGAAGCATCTGTTGTTAAAAGAGTACTTCTATTTTTTTTTTTTAAATCAACTCTTGTTACAAAAATCAGAATTGTAATGAAAAGCTGAACAGGTATTCCTTGTTTCTGGTAAGTTTATTCTGCATATGGCTAGCACTCCGGGCACAGGGAATTTGATACTTTCCCCTTTTGGTGTGTGTCATTTACCCAGTAATAAAAGCATATGCAATGTTTTAAAACTAGGAAATATTGATTGTAAAATAATAGAACACTGGTAGAGAGCTTCAGGGTGGGTACAGTACCTGCACCTGAAACTATTTTTAAATAAAAATTTCAAGTTGACACTATCCCCATGGATACATTTAAAATGTCTCCTTGATATATTCCCATGGCTTTTAGCAATTTACTTAGATATTCATATTGGCATCTATTACCAAGGCACCTGCATGCAGTTCATAAATTAAAGTAATTGTTACACAAAATAGAACATTGCCTATTAATAAAAAACCCATTCCTACTTGGCCAAAGGAATTTTATGAATTAAGCAAACTTCATATTATCACTAGGTTAAATAATTCAGCCCCCTTTTTTTGTATTGCTCCCCTTCCCTCTATTATGCATTCCAAGAATAGGAAATACAGTTAACAACAGTAAAAGCCCTGTTATCCAGCACAAGTGGGGAATGGGGAGGTGCTGGGTATCTAAAAATTCTGGTTACCTGAGGCCAACAGTTTTTGGCCAGGGGGGTGGGGTAAGGGTGGCAGCAGCACAGGGTGGACATTTTGGCCAGACGCAATGCAGGGAGGAGGTGGTGGTGGCAGCACAGGGTGGATGTTTCGACCAAACACAAAGTGCTGGCAGCACTGGGTGGTGGCAGTAGCAGTGGCGGCCACCACGTGCGAGCTTCCCTCCCCACCCCAGCACCGTGTCTGGCTGGCTGGCCGAAATTCCGGTTAACAGAGTATTCTGGTTAGTAAAATGATGGATAACAGGACTTCTACTGTAATATTAATTTTTCACATACCCACAGTTGAAATTTCAACTACTTACAGTTGAGGTAATTTGGGTTTGCCAGACACTGGACAAATTCTAACTCTAGCTGGAAGCGAAGTCGATTTCCAGTATCATCTGAAACAGAGGAAGTAGATCAGAAAAAGGAAGCTCAATCTACAAAGACCATAACTAGGAAAAAGCTATTAAGGATCTGATGTCAGATTATGTTGCTCAACTATCTGAGACAGTAAGAAACAAGCAATGTATTCCCCAAAAAGATTCAGATTCGTTTTGAAAAATGGCTCTTGCCAGTTTTTAAAAGTTGTGTCAAAAGAATCGTGTGTGGCCTTGAAATTGAAAGGGAAAAATGACTACTGACTGACCACAATGCAGAACCAGGGGCTAATGAAAGCTGCATTTAGTTTTCCCTTTGAATGTTAGCAATTTTTTACCTCTTACCTGCATGACATGAAAACCTCACTCTCTAATTTTGCACCAAGACTTTAACAAGAGCTTGAGACATGGGTTACTCTGGAAAGAGACCAGTTTTGATTTAAAGCAGTGATTCTCATCTCAAGGGGGGATGACTCTTTGAAGGGTGACAATGAGATGTGAGGAGATGAGTAGATAAACTCAGACTAAAGACTCAGCCACTCCCCCACCCCCAATGCCATGTCCCTCTGCAGGGAGATAAGACCTGAAATAAATTAGTTTTTGAAGTGGGGTGCAGTGCAATTCACAGAAGTTATGAAAGGGTACCTTGAGTCTAGAAAGGTTGAAAATCACCGATTTAAAGACCTCAGCCAATAGGGAACCTTTATGTTAACTATAGCAACAATTAATTAATAAAGGGTACACTTTACTACGAGTTTAATTTACCTAGCTTTGCCTGACAAAACACTAGGTCTCTTTCTGCCGGACTGACACAGACCACCATCAAATTAGCTCTTAACCTTCTCCAAGATAAGCTAAACAAATTGAGTAGGGCTGCACTGATAAAGATTTTTTTGGCTGATACCAACGGCTGATTATTAACCAGCCATATCGGCCGATACCAACCTGATACTGTCAGGAAGTCGGGGAGGGGGGTCAGGGGGGCAGATTAAGGTCTCCACAGTGAGGGAAGGAGTGGGGCAGGGGCAGGGGCTGACCAGCCAGGACAGTGAATGCAACCTTGGGAGTGGGGTGGAGCCACAGACGCCTCATCGGGGGGGGGGGGGGGGGATGTGGCCCCCTGGATTTGTGTGCACGGTGAGGGCAGGCTCTGGAGGCCAGGGGCTGCACCAGCCTCTTCGGAGGGGCACTGCACTTGGGGTGGGTGGGGGTGGGGTGAGAAGCAGCAATACAGGGAGGGGTGGGCTACAGCCACCCCAAAATCCACATAGCCACCCCCTCCCCAGCACTGCTGATGCCCACCCCGCAGCCCCATCTTGAGTCAGAAAACCAAGGGTAGCCTTGAACATCACAGACTAACCAAAGCATCTATACACACAGAGCAAAGCAGACACAGCACTGGCTTTTGGAAGCTGAGGCTCATTTCACAGCACCTGGCACGTGTGTGTGTCTATCTGTATGTGTGTATCGATCTGTACATGGGGGGGGTCTGTATATAGTAGGGGTATCTGTATGTAGGGGAGGGGGGGTGTATCTATCTGTATGTAGGGGGGTGTGGGGCTGGAAGTCGGGGGGTGTATCTGTGTGTGTGTGTGTGTGTGTACGAAGCATACACCTATATTTGGGGATGCGCACGCCTGCGTGTAGCTATAAATAGGGGTGCACGGGCCGTGTGCATCCATATAGGGATGCACGCCTGTGCGCACACTCACACACCGCCCCCCCAGCACAAGCCGTTGCAGGCCGAGGCCCCCCCGGGCGGGCCGGCCGCCCTGGATCCACTTCTGCCCGCGAGGGCCAAACCCCGCCCGCCCGCTCCCCGGGACCCTCCAGGGCTCCCGCCACAGCAGCGTAAAAGCAAGGCCGGGACCCCGCTCCCGCAGCCAGGTAGGGCCGTGCAGCAGCAGCAGCCACCGGCGGCATCGGAATAGGGGTTGTGGTTGTGGTTGTGGTTGGGGCGGGAGCGACAGAGCCCGACCCTCACCTGTCTCCATGACGACCCCAGCGGATCGGGCCCCGCGGATACAAGATGGCGGCGCCCCGCCCCACCCGGAAGTCGCTCGCCGGCCCGCCCGCGATGCATGGCGGGAGCCGCCGCGCCGGCGCAGACGTGGCCTCGCACGGTTTCCCGGGTAACAGGGCCCCGCTCCGCCCCTAGGAGCGCGCCGCGGGGCTCGCCCGGCCCGTGACGTCACTCGCGCTCTGTTATGACGTCCCTCTTATCCCTAGCTGAATCCTTCCCAATGGCAGCGATGAGGGGGTTACTAGTGTGTTTCACCGCGGTGGGAGCGGCGCGTGCTTTGCAAGCCAACGCGGTTTTTAAAACTTCCAAAACAACCATCCTTTGTAAAAACTGTTTGTCGTTGTTGAAGGGTTTCCCGTCCCGAGAGAAACCCGTGGTATGCGGGAGGCAATGTCCTTTCCCCCTTATAGCGTCCTTTCCCCCTTACCCCAGGGAAAGATCAAGCGTGAGGCCACGAAATGAGTCAGACGCGCCGCAGTAAAGCAGACGGCAGAAAGCTGGACTTTGGGGTTGCGATCCGGGGGGTGAGAAACACGCCGGCAGCACAGTTTCAGCGATCAAAGTTCAGCTTTATTTCAACAGCCTCTCTGTGCACACCGTGGACTTGACTTGCATGCTTTCCAATGGGCTTGCCAAACATTTGAGACATTTTCTGTCAAAAAAACCCCAAAAAAACAACCCCATAGCCAGGCAAAACATTTGTTTCACCGTTACAACTTACAGGGGCAGATTTTGATATTATATATTTTCTGAAGAAACATAACAAATACCGTGTGATCACGTCTATCCCTCGTGACCGATGAGAAGGGTTAAGGTTCTGCCCCGTGTTTACTCGTATCAAAACGTACCAGGTGACCCAGTATCTGCTGAATAAACCAAGAGATTTTAGTTAGCTTTTTCTTTCCAGCTGTTTAAAGCTGCAAGGACGATGGCAGAAACATTTCTGCAAAAGGTGGGTCGTGTAAGCGATCCCAAAGAAATGAGGAGCTTAGCCACCGAGTGGGTCCATGAATCATTTCCAGAAGTCGAAACCGTTTCCACAGAGACGTTACAAAGTTGGATAGAAAACAACCCAGAGGAATTGCTCATTCTGGTAAGTGATCCATTGCATTGCCTAAAAGCAACTTGTCTGCAATTAAAAACAACATGCATTGGTGTCCTGGTCACTCTTCTTCATTTTAAGATGTCAGCGTGTGTGCGTGTGCATGTGTGTGTGTGTTTAAGACAAAGTTCTTTGGGTAGATGCAACATCTTTTATTAGACCAACTAAATACTTGGGAAAATTTGCAAGTTTTCAGGTACAAACAGCCTTCTTCAGGCATAGGGCGGATCTGCTGGTGTTGTGTGCGCTCTCCTGGGTAGAACAGAAGCCAACATGCAAAACGCAGGTCTGTGCAATGCAAATTCATGGCAGTGAGTATCCGACGGGGGGTGGGGGAGGGGGGGGGAATGGTGTCAAAAACACAAATACTCAGCAAACTCTCCCGGTGCCTGAAAAAGGGCATGTGCGCCCAAAAGCTTGCAAGGAATAATTTTTCCAGTTATTGAGTTGGTCGAATAAAAGATATCATATTTACCCAAAGAACCTCATCTGTGTCCTTAGACCAACACCGCTACAACCAACACCCCCAAAACGTGTGTTTAACAAATTTTGCATAACCTCATTGTCCATGTAGAATTTTTGTACTTTACAACTATTCTCCAACTATTTAGGTTGGTCTAATAAAAGATATCAGATTCACCCAAGGAACCTTGTCTGCCTATGTCCTTAGACCAACACGGCTACAACATACACCCGTGTACTTTACGTCAGCATTTTGCATTGGGATTCTTTGAGAAAACAAGTCTCTTACATAAAGGTATTTTAGGGTGTTTACTACCATAGAAAAGCAGCACCTACTTAACCTCATTTCTGGTATATGTCAGTGGCCGCTATGTGTGAGACTACACTTAGATTTTTCACATTGTTTTACCACAGAAGCAGCATCAGTGCTAGATTAAGTGGTGGGATAGCCTGGGTGTGATCATTTCTGCATTTAAATTGCCACTAATACTTCTAGCATTGTGGGCACTGGCAAAACACCACTTTTTGTAACATCTGGATTTTTCTTGGAGATCTCACAGCCCAGATCCCACCCAGCCCAAACTTAGTATCTGAGATTTAATGATGCATAGTATCAGCAGATTGTTTTCCAGGAAAAAAGTAGAGTTACAAAGGGTATATATTCAGTCCCTGGATGGAAACTGAGGCCAGATAAGGTGACCTATATCTTTGGATTTATGGGATCAGGGTTCTAGGCCCAGTTTCCCAGACAGATGTGTTTGTAGATAGATGAAAGATTTATCTAGTATTTGCAAGACATCAATTTATTACAAGCTGATGCTGCACCAACCATGGTTGACAGCGTCCAGTTTGGACGTAAGAGGAGAGAAAGGGTGGGATCTCAAGTAGCTGTAAATCCCTGTTTAAAAGCAGCCAGGTCCTCCAGCCTGTTCCTAAATGAACGTGAACGGTGAAGGTCAACCAGTCTCTGCAGCGAATGCTGTATTCCTCAGAGCTTTGTCATAGCCAGACCATTAATACATGAAATTCTCTGAAAGAGCAGAATGAAGCTGCACAGTTGCACCAGCATCCTGCACAGGAGCCCAGCTTCTGAGGTTGCACACTTATTCCAAAAGTTACAGTTCTGCCTACTATTGCCATGCATGTTCTTCATGTCTGGGCAAAAAATCTACCTCCATGGTATAATGCTGTCACGCTACTTTGATTTCATGAGTCCCACTGTCATCATATTGGATGCCTCCACAGCAACAAAGCTATATACAGACTCACCTAGAACCTGTAACTGATATCACATTGCTAATTTTGTATGTTAAAATATGTTAAGTGTCTTAGCTAGCAATTTTCTATAATCTCATCTATTTCTATCTAACATGGATTTTTTTCTTCCTCCTGGGAATTGGATTATGAAAGTGTCCAAAAATGACTTGTTCTTAGCTTTTTTTAATATAATAGAGTTGCTTTTTTCAGATGAGGTTTCAGTGGTCGTGGAATACTACCATTATCACATAGAAAAGTACGAAGTCACTCCCCGGTAAACACAGACTCCGGGCTAAAAGCAGAGATCAGACAGATCCCACGTGTCAGCTTTTCTATTCTGAAATGTGATTCCTCTCCCAGGAATGACTTCAGAGAAGAAGACCCTTCAGATGGGTTGGTCAGAGGAATGAAATTACCATGTAGTTTTGCCCAGATTGAGTCATGCATCTCAATTTTGGGCTATCAAAGCTGGGAACAAATCAAAAAGTCACAGGAAAAGAACAAAGGTTACATGTTCTGGGAAAAGATTTTGAAATAAAAATCAGTGTAACTATATAGGTATGAGAGGCCTGAACGTGCGACTGTGAACCAGGAATTTTAAGTGCTGACATGGAAACTCCATGTGACTTTAAAAGATAAATTAAACTCAGTTTTTCCATCTACATACATACCCTATATCAGTCTTATCATTTGAAATCCAGTGCCTCAGTTGTTGCTCATGCCAGATCAATGGAAGTATATGTGTAAGTAGAGGCTGCAGACCTGGGTGCTTCAAACCCTTCGAAGGTGCTAAATACTGTTTGCTGTGAATTTTTGGTCCTAGAGTGCCTTCTCTGTGCCACGTATTTAACAAGCAGGTAGAAAGCTAAGTTCAGTGCTCTATAGAAATTAAAACCTGTAGAAGTCTAAATTGCATTATAGCAAGGACACATAGCTCTCGTATGTAATTGCCACAGCACCAAGTGGCAACAAAACTTGAGTTCCTCCCAGGTCAATATAACTCTTCTGTTTAGTGATATGCAAAGACATAGCAAGAGATCTTGCTGAATCCCACAGGTGAAATCCAACCCTGACTGAAGTCCACGGAAGCTTTGCTATAGACTGGAGCAGGGCCTGTTTCAGTTACCATGTATGAGCTCAGGCTAATCCATGCAGAACATATTTAGTTAAGTTCTTATACGTGATATAAGTTATTATATGAATAAATACATTCTATTTTTGAGGTCAAGGGACTGACAGGTAACATACATTTTAAAAGCCTATCCTGTGATATCTTTTGCTAAAACCATCTTCATCTGGAGCTTGTTAGACCCAGTTCTGAGGAAGCTTCATCACATCTGGTTGTCCAAAAGACAGGGATTTTGTGGCTTTTTTTTCAAACACAGGGACATGCGCTCATATAACTGATACTTTCCAATTTCAGAAAACAAAGGGGAATGAGAAGTGATTCTGAGATTAAAGATGCTGCATTTTTTAAAGTAGGGTCCTAAGATATCTTAGGTTTTCTTTTAATGAGTTATAAATTGATTGTTCCCTCCATCTTGTTGAAAACAACAGAAACAGCATTCCCTAATGCTTATTCATCCCAAAGTCATTTCTCAGCATGTTTTTTTATGAAATAGGGACAGAAATCACTGCCTTCCAGCTTAATAAAAGCAGACTGTAAGACCACTCTGCTGTCTTTCATAGTGAATACTTACTGACAAGTTTCATTTTCTAGTGAGAATTCTATAAAACTTGTTCTGGGTGTTTTGTGTTTTCCAGCCTGCCCTTATATTCACCAAGTTCACAGAGAGTGTTACAAAGAATAGATCAGACTCTACCAGCTTTGTCCATGATGCCCCTACTTTGAAATATGAAGCATGATATTTAATCTCAGAATCACTTCTCATTCCCCTTAGTTTTCTGAAATTGGAAAGTCCCAGTTATATGAGCGCATGATCCTGTGTTTGAAAAAAAAAGGCACAAAATCCCTGTCTTTTCGACAACAAGACTTGAAGCTTCCTCAGAGCTGGGTCTGATAAGCTCCAGATGAAGATTGTTTTAGCAAAAGCTATCACAGGATGGGCTTTTGAAATGCATGTTACCTGCCAGTTCCTTGACCTCAAAAATAGAACTCAAGTGAACAGTTAAGCCTTTAATTAAATATGCTCTAACAATCGTGTCAGTCAGTGATAACTATGATCTTGCTTCTATTGAGTTACAATTACAGAGCTGGAGTAAAAAATTGCAGACTTTGTGCTGGTTTGTTATAAATATACCATAATATATACCCTGTTCTCTATTATTTAACCATATTTGAAGCAGGATGTTCTACAGTCTGCACAAATTCTGTCTTACATTGTATGGATAAAGCGTTTCAGGACCGATTAACATAGATAATGACAAGTCGGAGTTTTTAGGCGATCATGTGGAGAGACAGTGACGATGCTTCAATTAACAGGATGAGCTGGGATCCAAGAACTGTGTAATAAATACATAGAGTCCCTGGGATCGCTGGTTTGAATGACAGCAGTCTTCTTTAGCAGCTTCTGAGGTAGATGAACTGTATTAAGATCTTGCAGATGAGATCTTAAGCAACATCCTGTTTTCTCTAGGATGGTAGCTGTTGCAGATCTAATGGCACTCTGCATAAAAGTAATGATTTACTACACTTAGTCAAATTTTCCATTCTGCTCAGTGGACGGTAGATGGTGGGGTGCTGCCTTCATCCTCAAAAGGTGGCTGCATTTGGTGGCACTACATTAAAGTAGCCTGATTCAGCCCATCATATAGACCACTACTCCGTAAGCACATCCCTTCTCTAAAATGGGATTGATGACAAAGCAAATATTACTTATCAGCTATCTTAGGTTTTCTTTTAATGAGTAATAGCTGATTAAAGATTGATCAGTGTTCTGTTCTTAGGACACCCGGAGTCCAGCTGAATATGAAGTCAGCCACCTGCCAGGGGCAATCCTAATTGACCCTCAGACCAATGCTCCACAAGAACTCCTGCAGAAGCAGCTCTCTCAAGGTATATGCGCCGTCTCAGCAGAAATTTCTCAATGTTGTCGCACGCAGGTTTTAGGCTACTTTAAGGGCAGAATATTCAAATGAGCAACAGTAACACAGGACAGATTTTCAGAAGTGCTTAGCTTGTTGGATGGTGGAAATACCAGACAAGCTTGTCAAAGCTTAGCCAGCCCAGAATGGGGGAGCACAAAAGCATTTCCCAAACCTGGAGGGCACTGTCAAACCCGGCTACTTCTGCCGCTGCCATCACTTCTGGCACTACCAAGTGCTGCACATTGCTGTTGCTGGCAGCGAGAGGGCAGCAGAGAATTCAGCAGCAAGAGAAGGATCAGCTGTAGTGTGCAAAACGGTAGGGACATCTGCCTGTTGCACGGACTCACGGGGCCCTCTAAGCCAGTGCTCTGCTTGCCACCCCTGGTTACGCTACTGTGTCCGAGTGACCCATCTATGTTTTCAGTTTAAACTGTTGAATAGAGGCCCTGGTCTATGTCTGTGCATATGTCGTGATTGTTCACAAGATATTCATAGTAACAGCAGTTTTGCCAACCCATGGGAACAAATGCTTTCCATAAAACCCCAGTTCCTGGAGTCAAGTGAATACAAAAGAATCTGAACTTTTAGTTATTTTTTTTTAGTTTCTAGCCATCCTGGCTGACCCCCTAAAGGTTCAAAACCAGCAAGTCAATTCAGGTTTAAGCATCCTTGATACCTTTGAAGCCAACCTCATGATTTTGGAAGGCTTGAGTTTTCCTCATTTGGAGTTGCCTATACCAGGATAATGAGCAAATCCTTGCAGTTTAGACATAACTTTTCATTCAATTTTTGTTTGTTTCTTGTTTCTCTTCTCTCTTTCAGAGCATAATCAACATAAACGCATTATCTGCTACTGCACTGTGGGATACCGGGCCTCCATGACTGCCCAGAACCTGACTAAGGCCTTGTCAAGTGAAGACAGCATAACCCCAAAGCCTGCCCCAAAGATTTATAATGCTGAAGGTGGGCTTGCGAAGTGGGCAACTGAAAGAAAGCAGATGATAGATAAGCAGGGGGGTCCCACTTCCCTGGTTCACCCCTATAGTGCAGAATGGGCAAAACTACTGGAACCAGAGCTGCAGGCCCAGATCTAAATGACTTTGTACAATCTGTAGCTTGAACTCAATTGGGGTCTTTAGGCGATCTTGCAGTACACATAACAACAGAATTTAACTGGTGCTCATAGCAGTTCCCACACTGTTACAGCACTAGTACAGGTGATATAGGAGATGAACATAGATTTTAGCTGCCTTTATTGACGTGAAGATCTACTTATATATACACCAGACCAGATCTTCAGCCTCTGTAAACTGCGGCAATAACTGAAGCCAGGGCAGTTTTACCAGTTTACATCGGTTGAATATCATTGAAATCTAGATTAGCAAGTAAAGAACACATAACAATGCTGAATGACTGACCTGCCTGCCACAAGCTGAGAATATGGAAATTAAGTCTGAAATGCATTGTTACTGCTGAATAGCAGACAAAGTGCAACATAGGCATATTCGTCCTCTTTCCAAAAAAGAAAAGGGGACTTCAGATTTATAAATCTTTCCCTTCCTTCTTCATGTCTGTAACTCTGCTCCCTGTAAGCAGATGCAAAATGTGAAAATTAATATTAGTAGATCAAAGCATGATGGATAGGGATGGCAAAGCAGTGACTTTCTAGCTTCTCTGCTGCTATTTAAATTTGCTAGTGCAATACAGTAAAGGCAAACTTTGCCTTTCAGGGAATATTGTTGTAGCCAATTATCCCGGTAAAGAGAGAGGTGGGGAAAGGTAAAGAAAATGGGAGGATTAAGTGAGAGTACTTTCTGCTAATGAGTAGTTCTAAACAGCGCCCAAAGATTTACCCACATAGGATGAAAATAACTTTAATTCTGGGTGCTTGCAAAGGTGAGGTACAAATAGTTACAGTTTCACGGATGCCTAAATAAATATTTGGGAAAAGTAGAAACCCTCTCTTTAAATGCACTCTAGCCAACCTGTCTGTGCTTATTGTTTGCTCGAATGCCATATAATCTTGCTGAACCTCTGAAGTTCTGAGCAGATATTTCTAAATATACTCACCTCTCAGCGGGATCACTGGACTTTTTTAGCTGAGCGAAAATAGTGCATCGTTGTTTGAACCTCTGTCTTTTCTTAGACCACTTTTCCTTTAAAAAGCATTTGATTGTTATATATACATCTCTGTATGCTTTTATAGAATACTACAACTAAGAGAAATTTGAAACCGTAATTATAATTTCTGAGGCTCCTGATTCTGCAGTCTTACTGCTTTACTCTTGAAAGAAGAATAAATGCTGCAGTTTTATGAGTGCATTGAGGGTTTTTTTTCAATTTCTCTTAACATGCAGACCTATGGCAATGGTTATTAATCAGCGCCTCTCTATGTACTTCAATAGGCTTTGGAGCAGGAATATGTCAGTCAGCAACCTGCTGCAGGATTCATACTGAGCCCACAGATAAGGGAACCCAAGTGGTGGACAAGGAGATTTGGGATTATAGATTAAATCAGTAGTTTGATTAAACATCGCTTGTTTGACTTAAGGACCAAATGCAATCCAGGCAGTGTTTGAAGTGATCAGTAAGCCAAAATAAGTAAACCAAAGGCAAATAGCTCCATCCTCTGAAACAATCTTGACTGGTATTTGAAGACTGAAGCAGAGAGAGACCAAGAGATCATCACAGAAGGGATGTGTAAGGAGCAGTGCCTGTTACTCCCTGCACATCTATGTCTGTTACTCCCTGTGTCTGGTGCTTCTGAGTGTTAGAAGTTGGAGCTCAGAGGAATTATTTTAATTTAGTTCATGTTTAGCTCAGTGGATGCCACTGTTATCATACTCCAGGCTCATGCCCAATTCATTCTTAAATATCCCATTATTACTAAAAATTGGTACGTGACAAGGGCAGCACTAAACCCTCCAAAAAAACCCCCCCAAAAAACAAGAGATGATCTTTGCAGCAGACCTAGCTTAAGGCACTACATTCCCATCCTCAAACAGCTCAAGTTGGATTAACGATGCCCATGCAGGCTCTCACAGAGCAGCCTTGAGTAAATTGCCCGATCCCCATGAAACAGCCCTCATTGGGTTGAAGACGAGCATCTGTCTAGTCACCAGAGATGCCCATCGATGCCTGTCTTGGAGATCTAGCAGTGTCCAACTTGCTTCTCCATCTCCTTATCCTCACATCTTTATGAGCAGCCCAAGGGTGCAACCCATCTCGTCTCCCACTGCTAGTGCAGTGCCTCTTCCATGTGACGGTCTCACTGACCAATGACTTCAACACCTGGCCTGGCAAGTGGTGGCCTCCCTCCTATTTAGTAAGCTCGCAATGTTTTCCTCAAAGCACTTACAGGCCTTTGCCCACGTGCCTGCTCCAGGAGCCGGCACTATGTACTGGTGATTGTACTTAGTGATTATCTTGTTAAAATATAACTCCTGGCCTCTCTTCCTATATAAATACGCTATCCTCACTGCCCCTCAGTCATTACCTGGTGGCAGGCTTACCAGCTGGGACAGCACAAGAGGGTAGACTCTACTCAAGGGCAGAAGCACTTTGTCTAGAGAGTTGGAACCAAACTTATGCGCTCTAATCACTTGCATGAAGTCATAGTTAGCTTTCCAGTGGACAGCTAACTATGAGGCTCTCGTAGGGAGTCCTGTCTGCAAGTAGACAAGGGCGCACCCTTCACTACACAAAGCCATTTGTAAAGCACCTATTTGGTCAGGGTACTGCCCCCTGCCACCTTCGTGGTTATGGCATTTCCCCTGGCAGGTAAATAATGTCCTTCCCCCACTACAGGCTGTGCTTCCCAGTGTCCTTGTTGATAGTGGGTGCTGCCTGGCTGCCCTGGGATTTGTTGATGATGGTGAATGCCCTGTAGTGGCTCAGAGAATTGCTTCTCCTTGGTCCAGATTAGGTGGCGGTGCTCAGGATGGGGGAAGGAAATGTGCTCTGTCCCTCTAACTCCCGAGTGTGAGAAGGAAGCAGAAAGCCAGTGACCCCACAGACTCCAACATCCATTGTCAGGTGGGGCAAAAGGGGGCTCCTTGGTTCTCTGCAGTCCGCATCTCCACCCCAGGACAGACAGGGTTGGGAGAGAGCAGCTCCTTCCTCTGGTGCTGCGATAGATAGTCCTCAGCAATCCTTTACCCTGACCTCAAAGCGCCCACTCCAACAAGAAAGATCAGTTCTCTGCTGAGCAGGGGCTGGAGGAGGTGCAGGCTTGGCTTGGCTGTTCTCCTTCACACTATGATGCAGGGCGATTGGCATGATCTTGATGGGAGCATCATGGACATGGCTGTCCCCTGGAAGTCATGTGATGGCTGTATATTGTCTCTAGAGTTGGTCCGATAGTTTGTTTCCTTGGAAAATAATGGTTCGTTGAACCTGAAAACACCCCAGCTTGGACAGAAGCTTGCCTGTATTCCCTTTTGTACCTACCCCAGGGCTGGGGACTTGGAAAGCTGCAGGGGAGCTTAATAAAAATACCTATTAAGGAATCTATTTATCTGCTGCTTTGACGTAAGGCTGCTGTCAGGTCTGGGGTCAGGTGTGGAGGTATCTCTACTACCAGCAAACCGGGGTAGAAAGAAGAATGGAAAGTGATTCAAATCCATTTCAGTAAGGGAAGAGTTAATGCCCCCCATCCCTCACCCTGCAGATTTATTATAAAAGGAAGAACAAGAAAAACATGAAACTGGAGAATTATAGCAAGTGAAAGGAGGTCATTTCTTCTTCAGTGCCAACTGCTAAGATCAAAACCACCACCTTCCCCTTTGTTCTCCATCTTCTTGCAATGCCAGCGCTTGGCTCCATTTCCTTTAGCCCAATGGTTGTCAACCTTGTTCCATTCACAGACCCCTAAAAAATTTTGAACAGAGGTGCGGACCCTTTTGGAAATTTCAAATGGCGGTGTAGACCCCTTTGAATTGTAAGTGCAGGTATTCACATACTTTTGATCGACCATAGTCATCTTTTCCAGACCCCTTAGACATAGTCTGCAGACTCCCAGGGGTCCACGGACCACAGGTTGAAAACCACTGCTCTAGTCAGATGCCCTCACACTACCACCTCCACACTCTTCTTGTCTGGGTAGGGTGGGAGGCAGGGCAGATTAGAGACTAACTGGATGTCTAGACTAGTTGTCATAGTAGACAAAGATTAACTAACTCCCCATGAGCCTGTCACGCACATGGTTGTAAAAGCTCTCCCTGACCATCCAACTTGCTTGACATTCCCCATCCGTCTCCTGTCCCAGTTATGGGAGATGTCCTCCCCCACTAGCCCCCAGCCCTACCCCCCTGCTCCTTCTGAGTTTCCAGATCCCTCTAGTTCTGCATCTTGGGCCAGGGATGTAGCAGCCAGAACAAGAAAGTAGGTGTCATAGGATCTAGTTGCTATTTCGGATTTTTCTCACTGGTTTTGTAACTTCCTGTCACTTGGCCTCCCTCCCTGGGTTTCCTTCTCTGTTAAATGAAGAAGATAATAACTACTTCCCTGGAAGCTCACAGGAAAAAAAGTACTTTGGATGAGAGGCCCTATAGAAGAGCAAACTACTATAATGAGAAAATTGGTACAACTGTACCCTACTGTGATATAAAAAACTGCTCAGCCATGTGTCCTGGGCCCTGTGCTGCAGGCAGGGATTCTGCAGCTGCGGTGCCCTGTGATTTTGAAGTAACATGGGCTAAATTCTACCCTCCCGGTTGCTTACCAGAGACTTAACTTTAAAAAGCAAACGTTTAATAGGCATGGTGTAATACACATCATCCCCCCAGCCCCATCTCCCCTTATTCAGTGTAATACCATCTTCTCTTACCTTCCCATCCCAGCGGGGCAGAGATCTCAGAGTGAAGGTGGCCACAGCTCCTCTGGTAGTTCATTTGCAGGCCTCCCTGCCTTGGTGCTGTCAAGGATGAAGTCTCTTACTCCTGCCAGATTCACCATCCTACAGAAGACACTGGAGGGTTGAGGGGCAGGTACACATGGTGAGGTCACTGGTTAAGCCCACGTGTACGAGGTCAGGAAGGTATCGGTTTCCTCTCCACCCCTGCTCCTTATCCTTAGGCTCCTTATCCCCCATTTACCTCCTGCAATTCAGGAATGCACAGACCAGGGTGCTCTTGGGTACTCTGGCAGCTTTGCTACCGACTCATGCTAGGAACAGACGTTGCATTCGTCCCTGGACAAGGTATGCCTGTGTTTGTGCTGGAACAGAAATATCCTGGGATTGGTATGTACACACATTGCACTTTAATCAGGGTTTTGTAAGCAGCTGAATGCACCGTTGCTTTTCCATCATTGATTCAATGATGCAATCCCAGGATACCTGTTCAGATGCCAGATGCTCTCTGCAACAGCCCAGGACAAACTGTTAGTACTTTTTAGCCCATGAATCTTTTTAGGATTTATCCCAGGACTCTAGTCAGAGATGTCTGAATGACTGCATTTTGTCCCAGGGTAAAATGGTTTCATCTCAGGACAAATGGGACATCTGTGTTTAACTCGGTGTGTGTCGTCAGGAGAGTTGCTTTATTTTTTGGTAAAATGGGGATAACAGTATTTTCCCGTCTTGCCTGAGTATTGCTGGGTTTCATAATCAGTGTTATATGATCCCTCTACAAAAGATGGGATCATATAACAAGCTTTCTGTGCAATCAGGCAGGTCATTCCTGACATGGCTGCAAAGGAAATTGGTGAATGCCCGAACCGACACCGAACAGGCCATTGGCATTCCCAGGCAGGCTTGCTCACTGCCTCTACTGGAGGCACGTGGGCCTCCACAGCAGTGGCCTCTTGCATTCATATGCAGTCGTGGGCAGATCTAGGATTTTGAAAAGGGGGGTTCAGATCGTGCGGTGCATCCTCATATAAAGCAAAACATATTTTTCTTCAGTTAAAAAGAAAGCAGAACCTTCCCTAATAAGTAGAGGCCTAAAACTATATTACTCAATTTAAGATTGAAGTGAAAAAAAACCCCCTATATTGGAAAGTGCATTCATTTGCTATATCAAACATTATATATAAAACAAAAAACTAGGCAAAATAATCCAAAGATGTTTCATTAGTCCTGAAGTCATTATAGCTAAATGTATGTCTCTTTTTCAGATTCATAAAACAAAAACCTTCTTAAACATCTGGATAGTGCCTCCAATGCTTCACTGAAAGCGATTTCCGCACCAAAGCTGATGTTTACTTGAGTTCATACTTTAATACCCGAGTTAAAATTTTTAGCTAGAGTTAAAAACAGTTTGCAGGGCTGTGAAACGGGAGCTACACTGCAGTACTAGGAGCAGCTAAGAGACAGCAGCATTGCAGAAGTAAGGCTAGCTGGAGTTATGGGACCACAAAAACCTGTTTCAAAGGAAAGAGGGTCGTTAACACCGGTGGAATGAGTTTAGATGAAATGATGCAAATTATAACGAGCCATTAAGTCAACTGACTCCCTCACCGCTGTCTGAATAGAAGTGCTGCTGCCACTGCTAGGCAGATGGCTTTAAACTTTGAATGGACCAGAAATGGAAGAAGAGTGCAAGTGCAGCAGTGCATCCCACCTGGATCTGCCCCTGTATAGACTGATATTAGGATATATAGGATATATAGGCTGCTAAACAGAACAAGGCCAGTTTTCATTTTGGAAGCATGCCTGCTTGTTTTAGCAGATGCAAGGAGAAATGGGGAGGAAGAAATGGGTAGACCAGCCAGGCGAGACCTCAGGACTCCTGGGTCGTATTCTGAGCTCTTGGAGGGCAGCACTGTCCTCGGGCCAAAGCTGCACACTGACTTGAGAGGCTCCTGCTTTCTCACTGCGACTTTAGAGTCTCCAGCAAACATGGTGTAGCAGGGACTGCCACAAAGTGGTCCGGCCACTGTACAAATCCTTAGTTAACATCCTAACGAGTTCACAGTCTGCTCCAATCCATTGTCTCAGCTGTATGAGGCTCTGGACTTTATTGCAACACCTCCAACAATCTGCTTTTTGTGCCCTCTACTAGTTACAGAATGACCCAATTAAATATGTTTTCTGAATAGTTTAGAAGGGCCCCCAGGAGATCCTTAACCATATAATGCATACCTGAGTGGATGAAAAGTTGAGTCCTGCACCCCAATACCACATTGGGACCCTTTCCCGATACTTTGCCTTCTGCAGTAACAGGGTTGCAAGCTAGCACAGCAGAAAAACCAAACAGTCTTCTGGCATTTCTAAAATGTTCTGGATTTGGGCCCAAACCTTCTGGTTTCTGGCTTTCCAACAGACATCAAAAATATTCCAGAAAAACAGACCTTTTCCACACAAAAAAAGAAGACAACATTTCATCCCCAAACCAATTTTCTCTCAGAATTAAGTTCTAGTGGAAATTTTGCAACCCTCCCTATTAAATATTCAGTCTGGCCTCACCAAAGCCCGTGTGATTGTTCGGTAAACAGTCTTTGCAGGAGGTGTGTTTTGTTACAAGGAACATGAAGTCTCTCCTCACCTTTTGAGATCTATAGTTGCCAACAGGAATCGCTGCTCTGTGGTAGCAGAACAATTTACACGTCTGGCTTGAAAACATATTGCTGTCTGACTCGCCGAAGAGCTGCTTTCCAGAGGCTGGGCAGTAATTCTGCATGGTTAAATACAGTGCATAAGTAAACATGGGAAGGATAACACCTTTTTATGTAAAAGTCATGGTCGCCATCTCATGACAAGGATTTACAGTCCACAGTTATTCAGTAATGAATGGTCACTATTCAGCTTTTGCAGCCAATATCCAAAAAACTAGATTTAGTATTGGAATAGCAGCATAATCAACTCTGTTTGAAAGGAAGTCAGTAGATGCGGTGAGGCATGCTGTTTTAAAGTCCACTGGAGCTGCCTGCTCTCCCCTTGCCTCCTCTCGTGTGCTCCCTTTTTGACGTAATGACTTGCGGGGAGGACTGCATTTTTACGTCCGCTTTAAAGACTGTTTGACATTTTGAGCAAGGTCGCTGGAGCGAGTTTGGAATTCAGGATGCTGGAATATAAGCAGAATAGCTGAGTCACGGAAGGAGTTGTAATGCTTGCATTTCCAGATAAATCAAAATCTTGCTCAGTAAGTAAGTTTTCATGAATTATAGCATTTTCCCACAATGTAAGGATAAGGCAGTGCTATTACCGGTACATGGCTAGAGCAGTGGACTGGAAGCCAGGACACATGGCTTCTGCTCCTGCCCCTGCCACTGTCTTACTCAGTAACATTAGGCAAGTCACTTAATTGTGCCCTTTTTCTCTTGCTTATGTGACATGGATGCATCCTGGAGACTCCTCAGGGTGGTGCTTGCTAGGGACCACTGAGGCCGTGTTGGCTCACTCGGCGCGTTCCTTAAAGCTAGCACAGGCATGGCCGTGAACCACTCTAAGGCCCTGACTTCCCAGTCCCTCACCGCTTCTGGGTCTCGTGGCCCTGACTCAAGGAATGAGCTTCCAGTTTCACTCCAGAAAAAGGGACTTCCTTCACCTCTCGTTGGGGAGAACAAGGACAACCCTGAGATCCAAGAAGCAAAACAGAGAAGTCCTCTTGAATAAGGGCATTGACTGGGGCCAAGGCCACCCAGCCAGATGTTCTCTGCGCTGTCCAAAGGGTTACTCCTATTTCCAATCCAGCCCACACAGCCCAGAGCACCCCAAAATTACTCAGTTGAGCTGTTCCTGTTCCAGACCACCCAGCTCCTGAGCCCCAAAGCTCCTCGGCTGGTCTCCGTCTCCCAACTCCTCCCTCTGCTCTCCCAAGGAAAGAGGTTCCCAGCCACTTACTTTGTTTCATCTCATTCTCCTCTGCAACCTCCCACCTTTGTTAATGTGTCAAGAAAGCTATTCAGTTCCTTTGTTGCTGTCTTACCTAGCACTCTGTTAAAGCTATTAGCTCTTATGTTCCTGAGTAAAAGCTAGTTGGGTAAACTGAGGCACGCAACAGTACATCAACATGAACACAGTTAGCAGAGAAATACTAGTCCCTCATAGGAAGTATGACCCTAATACTTACCTAGCACAGAAGCATCCTGACGTTTTACTAACAGGAGACCTGGATGTGGAGTCCTTTTAAACAAACGTGAAGTGTTTCCAATACAATATTTAGCTCTGTTATTGTCATACTCTGGATTCTGGGCACTCAAGATAGTTTCTAAGGATGGCAGGCAATGGATACCACCAACTATCTGACTGGGTCCTATTTGGGTCTCCATATACTTGATGCAAATGCCATGCTCACTTGCAACAGCCGCAGGGGTGGGCAAAATGTGGCCCGCGGGCCGGATGCGGCCTGCCAAGCCATTCTATCCAGCCCACAGGGCCCCTAAAAAAATTAGAAAATTAATATTAGTCTGCCTGGGCTGCCTGTCATGCAACCCTTGATGGCTTGCCAAAACTCAGTAAGCGGCCCTCCGCCCAAAATAATTGCCCGCTCCTGCGTTAGACTTTCCAGGTCTTTCCTGCAATGCAGTCTATAGGAGTTATGGATGCAGACCATTTAGCTGAGATGCTTTTCTCTCCCACTTTGTGATTCCACAGAGCTGTGGTCTGTAGGGCTACAATCACCCTTTGATTTGCTGACTCCCCTCCCCTGTTTGGCCTGCAGAAATCCAGGGCCATAAGGAGAATGCTGCCAAGGTCATGGTCACTTCTGCCTGACAGTTGAACCAGTGTTTGTCATCTAGGGGAGCACTTATAATTTAACATACCTTTTTTCTAAAAAGAAGGTTTCAAACAGATTCCCCACTATCCCAGCCCTTATTTCCTGCTGTCTCTCATCCTTTGGGACAAACACAATCTTTCTTTGCATGCCTAGCAAGTTTCTCTCCAAATGAGGCAAATCCTGCTAGCAAAGCCAGCTTTAGACTCAGGGGAGCTTGGCAGAAATGAAGGCATGGGCTCTTCCCCTCCTACTTGCACCCTGGATAGCTTGCATTAACTCAGCCTATCTAGCCACTGTGGCCTCTAGCCAAGAGCATCGTCTTACTTGCTTTCCCTTAAAATTGACTCAGCCTGGAGAATGCTCATCATTGCACAGCTTCAAGAGAAGACTCTTCTTGTGCTCTGTTATTAAGTCAGACAAAAACCCCAAGCCAGGAAACAAAAATGAGCCAAAACCCCAGGTGCTGATCCAACATCCCCAAATACAAGGGTGCCCAGAATCTGAATATTGCCAATGGCTCCGAGTCAAAACCCCAGATCCAACCCCTCCCTTCTACCCCCCAGCCTCAGGGAGCTGGACCCACATCCGAACCCATTTTTGCTATGCACCTGAGATCAACTTCTACTTTTTATATGCAGGGTATGCCTATAGCCCAGGGAATATAATAAAACCTCTAGTTTTCCCAGTCTCAGATGGTCCCATTGCCATACTATGTGCATCACTATCTTGTTGTCACATACTCAGATGAGTAGGGGCTTTGGATTATTGTATTCCTTTTGTTATCTTAATTATGTTTAAAATTAAAAGGGGATGGTTGCTAATTAAAATGAGCATATACACAGGGGGAAAAGCATCCTTTAAACATCTCTTTGCCAGTGAAATGCATACTCTTTCACTGGAGTTCAGCAATGGGTCATTTCTTTTTCTCATTTCTAGTTATTAGTTACAACTCACTGCTGTAAAATACTGAGTCCAGAAAAGCTGTCATTTCAGTTTAGCTGATCTCCGTCTGGCTCTCAGCATTTCTATAGTTCCTATCACTGTTGCATCCCGTCACCTTCCTTTTTCTATTCCTTACCTAGTCCCAGAGCTGTAGGGTGGGCATTTCATTGCTAGCATATGTTGATTCTCACATTCAGATGAATATGTATGAAAATCCTGTTTGCATTGTTACTACTGAACATCCCACAATATAAAGACACAGGCAAGCATAATACCCACCCCCGGTGTAATTTTAACGGATCTCAACAGAGCCACACCAGAGATGGATGTAACCTAAAATCTGCCTTAGTACAGAATGAAAACTGTAGGCTACACTGGTATGATACAACTAAGGTAGAGGCCACCCTGTAAATACTAATTTTGGGTAGCCTCTCTTCCTGTTTCTAGACATTTGTCATGCTTGTTTAGATCAAAATACACTATGAATCCTTCTCCTAGGGCACTATTTTTAGAGTGTGAACAACAACATTGTGATTAATTAGTCATTGCTGTTGGTTCGGTTGTTATTGGTAATCCTACATGGCATTTCACGTCACCAAGGTGCTGTACAGGCCGACTAGTTCATTCTCAAGACACCCCAAGGAGGAAAATAATTAAATATTCCATCTTTCTTCTATAGTAGGGGAAATGGGCACAGAGAGGTTAGAGTGACCTACCCAAGGACACACAGATGGTCACTGCAAAGCCTGGGACACTACCCAGGAAACCTGCCTGCCAAATCTCTGCACTGCAGAACATCTCACCGAGCACTAGAGGTAGGAGGGGGCATCATGCTGTGCAATCAATCTGTCCAGCCTGCTCCCTGTAGTGATTTCCTCTCCTGTCCTCTCACGTGGGTCATGAGCAAGTCTGAATGCTTTCAACCCCAGAAGACCTCATCCACCCTGCGAAGTTTCGCCAGCTTCATCAGCTTGAGACACTGGTCGCATGCGTTTGCGCTCGCTTTAGATTTGGCTCACAGGGTTTTTACCTAGCACCTGTAAATCACCAGCTGAAGAGCGTGCACCTCACCTGTTCAACTGAATTGATTTAAAAGGGAGTCAAACCTAAGCGACTTTGGGTTTTGACGGGGCCTATGGGAACAGATTCAGCTCTGCTATGAGCAGGCACTTCCCACCTGCTTTGGGAGTGCTGTGAAAGAGGGTTACATTTGTCCCTCCGCTCCTTCCTAGTTTCAGATCCTTACTTTTGCATAGTATAGTGATGATCATGCCAGGACTGAACCCCAGCGGTAAAGCATTCTCCATCAGGGGCCCTCAGCTGTTGGACAGTCTCCCTATGCTCGGGAGTATCTTGATGTCAGTGAATCAGACTGTGTTTCAACACAGTTGTTTTTATGCTCGGCATGCACTGGAGGTGGCTTTTGAAACGAATGGGGTTTATGGGGGAAGGGTGCATATTCAGCAGCACACTTACTTTGCTTTGCACCTGTATGGCAGGGGCCTTGGATAAAGCTCCCTGCTTTAATTTTTGTATACTTTTAAAGGAATAATAGAAAATCGGTTTATTCTGTTCAGTCATGCTCATGACAAGCGAGTCCTTTTTGTACAAGCAGGTGACAGCACGTACTGCATTGTGAAGGAAACTTCATACAATACATTGCTGCGAGCAGGGAAAGCAGCCAAGCAGGCCAATGCAATGTGATCTGCTACTGACACCCTAAGGGAGCTGTCATTGCTGAAAGCAAATCACAAGCAGGTCAGTGCCTGGTCCTAGTCTGTCACGTTACAAGAGCGGATACAAAACAGGTGACGGTCCAATTACCAGTGCGTGAGATTGCATCGTTTTAGCACACAGAGCCGTCGCTGACTTCACAAAGGCACAGAGCAGACTGGACGAGGTTGGGGAGTCACACGTTTATTCGCACAGACACGCTAGAATACAAAACAATCCATCACCTTCAGGGAACCGACAGAACAGGCCAAACATTAAGGATTTGTGATTGAACACTTCCTTCCGTGTGCAACATGAAGGTTTAGAAAGCAAGAGGGACCGCGTTAAAAATGCAATCTGTCTGCAGAATTCCCAAACAAGGGTAAGGGACACCTCTGGGCTGTTTGGTTTAAAATGTTGTCTCATTTTTTACATCAGAACAAATTCAGTAGGCTATTTTCCTCCACTGGTTGCCACCCTGTCCCAGCTCCAAAATATTGCTGGTGAATGATTTCAGCTATATTCTGGCATTTCCCTCTCCAGGGCAGAGACAGGCCTGAGGCGGAAAGCAAGATCTGAATATGCCAACGCTCTTGTCACTCGAAAAGAGGGCTGGATTCTCCAATTCTTGGATTCATAGTTTCTTTTGGTGCGAATCAGAATAACCCTGAATTTAACAAAGCCATGCAAATTCACAGCAGCAGAGCAGGTATAAGCCAAAAGGGACTGCTATAAACATTTAGTGTGACACCCTTTGTAACACAAGCCACCACATTTTAGCTGACCCTCTGGGCTAAGCCTTAATTTTTTTGTGGACCAAAGCAGAATGCTTCATTACTTTGAGGAAAATCAGACCCAGACCTGAATCCATATTACACTCAAAGTCTCTTTCTACTGAAGTGCAATTTTTTCCACTTGCACATCTAACAAGATCTAATTGCAAGAGGAAAGACAGAAAAAATGGTCCTACTCCCTATTCAACACGGCCCAACCAGAAAATACATTTCCCCTGGACTTTGCTGTGGTCTGAATGATCATTTGCCAACTACAGGCTCCATCCTGCAGTTACTCACACAAATATCTTCATTCTCACTGGTAGTCTCATTGAAGTTAGTGGGATTGTTGGGAATCACGATGCACACGCGCTAACATAGCAGACGCTGTCTAATGCAAAGCTATTTGCTCTGGTCCTCCATTTGGGAGATCTCATTAGCACTTCTACCCTTAATAAGAGCTCCCACACTGAAACCCTGGAGATCTAGGCAGAAAGAAGCTGTATTTGCTGCTCCGCAGACAAAATCCTGAACCACTGCTTCTTGAGCATAAAGACAGGGTTGAACCAAGGATTCAATTATGAAGTGGATTTAAAAGAGAAGTAGGTTAGCTCCTCAGAAACACTACTGCCAATTGCAATGCCAGCTGGATACTCAACATGCCTTCAGCCTCAGAGAGTCAGGCTCTATCATGCAGCAAAGAGGAACTGGTGGTTGCCACAGCATGATTGAGGGAACGGGCCTGGCCTGTTGGCCCTGAAGCTGCCACTTGTGAATGCTGTCCTTCCACATCCTCTGTTGGCATCATATTTTGTGGCCAGGAACACACTGCATGAGGGGAAGCCTGGTTTTGGCACCCCCAGGAACATGGCAGTGAGGAATAAGGCCATCAAAGCTTACAGCATCTCTTGATCTACAGCAGTCACTTACTGAGGAAGGCTGAAAGGCTATCTTCCCCAAGTTACCATCCTGATTTCTACCCTGCAGTGCAAGAAGGCGATGTGGCTCGGCACTGTTGGAAACAGAGTAGAGTTGTCTTTGCACTGCCAATTTTTTAAGAAATATGTTTGTTCAAGGCATTGGAACAAGACGACATGCATGCTTGACGCCGAAGAAAAGCCGTTTGTGTCCGTTACACTGGGGACATTGTGTTTGCCTTGGTCTTCTTGGAGGGCCTGTCTTCGATACCAGCTCTTGCATTATTATTAATATATAGTACCCAGCCCCATGGAAAACCCCGTTAAAATGAACAGGGCTTCTTGGGGAGTGGGGCTCTACTCAACATGAGCAATGGTGCCAGGGTCCTGGTCTATGTAAAAACTGCTTTGGTTAGTCGGAGATCGAGGCGAGCTTGGATTATCAGCTACCCCACTGCTGGGAAGTGGGAAGCCTTGACATGTATGCTTTACAATCGGGACATCCGCTTAAGGTTTGCATTCAGCAATAAATGTTCTTCACTGACACGAGGCAACTCCTCCCTTTCATTTTACAAACCTAGGCTCAAACTTGACCAATTCATCCCATATTACAGTCTACACCAGCACCTAGAACAGTGCTTCTCAACCAGGGAGCTGCAGCAGCCAGGAGCGCCCTGAGATCCTTTCAAGCGCGCTGTGTACAAAGTTGGCACCATTAGGTGTGCAAACATGATTCACAAGATAAACCCAGAGATTTCAAGCAGAAAACCATAGTGTTAAAAAAAAAACATTTCTGACCCAACATGTTCTTTCTGAGCTCTTTGCAACAGAAAAACTGCTTTATTATTGTTCAGTAGTCAAAAAATAAGTGAAAACTGCAAGGTGGCAAATTCCAAAGGGCTGTCAGGGAATGCCTTGAGTCTAAAAAGGTTGAGAACCGCTGGCCTAGGTGTTAACTCACACATCTTTACAACACACCTTGAAACCCTAAACTCCTTTTCCGACGACCTTCCCTTAGGTGCAAAGGATACCCTGGGGCTGGTTCTCTACCACTGGTCCCTCAAGCAGTTTCAATGGAGTGACAGCAGCACCAGTAAATTCAGGGTGAACTGGGATGGAGAATCCAGCCTTCCTCTGAGTAACCAGAAAAGCAATCTGTGCTGAAGAAAAGATTGAGTCTGGCAGGTTCATGTCCTGTGGCTTGCCCACTTAAATTAAAACAAATCAATTGTAGAAAAAAAAAAAAAAAAAATCACCAAAGTTGCCTCAGCAAGGAAGAAAGTGTCATTATTTACAAGACTGCGCCATACCGCGTACAAAGCGGACTCAATTATCTCAATAAAAAGGGATCGAGACATTTGAAGCCATGTTTTGTTCTTTCTACTTCTCTGTGTTCCCCCCTGAAATTTAAACAACACCGTTTACATGCTCATATAGGAACAGAAAGTTTAAATCTCCACTCCTGCAGCAGCACAGGAAGCAAAAAAATATCCTTGGCCAAAAGGAAAGTATTCAAATAATTTAAATGCATCCTATTTAAGAAAACTCCCCTCCACTCGCTTCTGCGTGGGGAGCTGAGGAACGACTGAGTTACGGCATTTAACAGGAACCTCCGTTTCATAAGAGTGATACTTTTCCACAGGAGAATCAGTTTAGACAGGAAGGAAAACTGAGAACCAAGCACTGAATTTATGCGCTAGCAAATCACAGCCAATAGTCGGAGATGGTTTGCTAAGGGCCCTCCTATAGCAAAAACCATCGGTGGACCCAACCCCGTGAAATCAGTGAGAGTAGAGGGCAATCACAGCGTCTCAAAGCCAGGCAGCTTGTGCTCCAGTTTAGGCAGTACTTGCACACCCAAAGTTGAGATCCCTTAACGCACATAAGCAGCTTAAGCATCTAACTTCCACTGATTTCACTGAGTTTTCCTAGAGGTATTTCAGCAAAGCTAGATCCCCACAACCATAGCATTTCTTATTGGAACTGACATCTTGCTTAATAGATTAAGAGGTTTTGCTTGTTGGGTGATGGTCACCAGCCACTATCACCTTTTTCTATTTGATTTCCTGTCTTCCCCCTGTAGGTGTAAGCCAGCCGCCCAGGCTGCCTTGGCCCTTTGTAGTGGTGTAGATAGATACCCCTACAGCAGGTCTGAGCCACTGCACACCTCCTTAGGAGATGCTAACAGCAAGTGTCAGTGGACCTGAGAGTGTCCAGCACCGTGAAGAATCAAACCCTTACACAGTGAATTCAAACAATAGCTAAAAGGTTTTCCGCACAGGAAACATTTCTTTCTCCAACACCAGGTGTTTTATAGATATGTCCTTGCTTTTAAAGGCAAAGTAATAATTATTTTTTCCAGTTCTATAAAGAAAAAAAGTCACGTTAACAACAACAATAATATTAAACATCTTACATCCATTGATTCATTAGAGGCCAGATCCTGCAGCCCTTATTCAGGCTTTGGAACCAGGGTGGCAGGATTTAGGGCCTCAGTCCTCACAACACCCTTGTGAGGTAGGTCAGCACCATTTTCCTCATTAGGCACACAGGAAAAATGAGGCACTATAAAGTTCAGGCGAGGAACAGCTGCTGCATTTGTCCCTGGACCAGTTCTGCCTGTGTTTGTCCCAGAACAGAAATATTCCAGGACTGGCATGTACACACGTCGCCCTTTTGAAAGAGTTTATCGAGCAGCTAAATACACTGCTGCTTTTCTGAAGCAGCGACGTAATCCCAGATTAACCATTCAGACACACTTTGCGATATACCAGGATAAACCATTAATACGTCTTATCCCCTGAACCTTTTTAGGGCTTATCCCAGGATAATGGACACGAACATCTGAATGACTGCATTTGGTCCCAGGATAGGATGGTATATCACGGGACAAATGCAACATCTGTTTGTAGCCTAGATGACTTGCCTACGGCTGCACGCAGCGAGACTGTGAAAGCACTCAGGAGGTGCCATCCCACTAGACAATGCCACATTGGCTTCCATTAATTTAGTCTCCAAAGAATAAATAAAATCCTTTTTTTTGCCTCGCTGTCCAAGAAGCCACAGCATGACCAGCTATGCCTCTAAACACCTGTCACCAGCTCTTCTGAAGACGTTATTGCTTCAGACACATCGAGAGAAATCATGGTGCTATTCCAGTTATAAACCAGGTGCTGTGAAACACTTGACACGTAGGACCTTACATTGCAAAATACTTTGACAAAACCCTTACTGGAGTCAGCTGGCCCAATCCCAAAGGGAACAATGAGAACTAATTTTAGGACCTGGTCCATAAATAGAGATATAAATACGTTCCCCTTCAAAAACCCATCCTTTAGGCCTTGTCTCCACTCCCACGTTAAGGAGTTAACTAACTGGAAGGCATGTAAGAGGTTAAGCGAAGAAGTTTCATTATACCTGGAAGTCTAAGTGCAGTCTATCTGTATCGCTTCCAGGTTGTCTACAATAAGGCACGTACATTGGTGAAGCAGTACTTAGCTCGGTATCCTCCTTGCTTCTGCCTGCACCACAACATAGCAAGTAAAAGCTAATCACAACACCTCCTCGCCTATCTGCATTGCAAAGCCATGGCCAGCGCGGTGTTCGTTCATCATCGTGGTGGCTCTAATGTGATTTGGGAGTGAAGCCAAGGCCTGGGTGAACATTGCTGGATGTGTACTTGGAAAGAGTTTCTCTTCACGTTGTTAAGCCCGACTCTAAGTAAATCCTTCTTACATTACGCTGCCAGTGACAGCAGGGACACTTGGTACAATTGGTGATTTATGGACACAAGAGGAAGTTAATGAATTGCAAGCCCTTGACTGTATGCAGTGTCCTATGCTAATGATTTACACGTGAATGCTACTAACTTGATGGTTTGATCCATTTTTACAGAGCAGCCTTTCAACTCTTTATTATCGTTAAATAAAATCGGGCGCTACCGTCCCACTTGCTTGGAAACACACATGAATCAGTCCATCACAACAAGCGTGTTACCATCACAGCTCCTCAGAGATCTCTGCAGAAGCTGTCCTCACGGCTCAGTGGAATGATTTCAAGTTGGTTGGTGCCTGACCAGAAATTTGGGCCCCACGATGTTATATTCATCTAATGCAGCATCTGCACTGCCGATAAGGCGCTGCACAGGTCTCGGGGCAATGAGAAAACAGTATTCAAGTTCATCTTTCCAAGACGTTCTTCAATGCTCACTTTCCAGACGTGATGTTGGCCCAAGATGGAAAGGTGTCCAAGTCAAACAGGGGGCGTCCCCAAGTATTGATGGCCAAAGTGACACAAAGGACTCCAAGAATGTTCATGATGAATCCTGTTTTAGCCTGCGGCAAAAGAAACACAAGCACAATGAGCGTCCAGAGACCTGCCAGATTTTGTGCCCATGATAATTGTGCCCATTAGCACAAATACAATGCAGAAACTTGGAGGGGTAATTTCAACACCTGAGCAAATTAAAGCCGGGTAATCACGGTGCTGGATGTTCCCTGCTCTTGCTTCAATGCTATTGCCGTGGAACATGGTGTGCTCAGGACTCCATTCACTTGTGCTCCTTAACGATTGTAAAGCAAGACGCTTGTTGATTAAGGGCCAGACTTAACCACCCACAGACCCAGACCATGTAGCTGAAAGAGCCTGTGCATCCTGCTCAGAACCTCACTACTGACTCCAAAGACGGCTGCACACGGTGCGGCAGGTTGAAAGTATTATCAACTTAATGCCGAGCATTACCTTTGACTCATGGGCACAGTGGGAGCAAGATCAGGCCTGTAGATACACCGATCCAACTTCCCTTGAAAACAATGGGATTGAAAGGAGCAGAAAGCCTGGCTTTGTCAATTAAGGAGATTCATGAATCATCCAAAGGATCTAGAAAAGTAGGGCTGGAGGAGCCCTCAGGAGGTCATCTAGTCCACACCCCTGCTCGAGGCAGGATCAAGCCTAGTTTGAATATCAGTTTGATTCTGTGTGCACCAGCTTCTGTAAGCAAAACTTCACTGCCTTTTATGTAAGAGCACCTATTAAAATGTCACCCCCCAAACAGACTAAGCAGCATTAGGCACTGATGTTGTTTTCATGCATCTCACGACAGAACCAAGGAAACACAGATGATCAAACCAAGATGAATCTGAAATAATGAAGACAGATGGTAATGGAAGGTCTGGGTGACACACTCGACATCCATTAGCATCATCAGCTTACCATGTCTGCAACACGGAGGTGACCGTATGAAAACACTATCGCATTCGGTGGAGTTGCCACAGGTAGCATGAAGGCAAAAGAGGCGCTGAGAGTGCCAGGGATCATGATGTACAAAGGATTGACCTTGATGGACTGTGCCTGCGGGAAAAAAAGAATGGAATCAAAACACTGGAAGAGATCCAAAATAGAAGCAGGCAGAAAGTATCGAAGATCCCACAAGTACAGAGGGTCAACTCATTCCCCAGCAAAACATCAGCAAAGTAGAGTTTTTGAAAAGCAAATTCACTTTACACTGGAATCCTCTCATAGCCAAGGACAACTTGAATGAGATGAAAAGGTCATTTGAACCAGAACTGCGAGCCACATGCTACAAGATCCCAAAATAAATCAAAGCTTCCATCACCCTTCCTAAGGGCAAGGCATTGTTTCATGGTCTGAACGAAGGCTAGAAATTAGGAATTTTATACTCCTAACATGGTCCTAGCACTCATTCTGTGCCTCGGGACAAGTTATTTAGAGTGAGGTTTTCAAATGGGCTTAACCATGGCCTAGCTCTGTACTAAGGTTACCATATTTCCAGTTTCAAAAAAGAGGACACCTGTCTGGAGGACCCCTCACTCCCAACTCACAGCCCCCTGGCCCTGCCCGTGCCCTCACTCCCAACCTGCAGCCCCCCGGCCCTGCTGCTGCCCCTAACGCCCTACTCGCAGCCCTTCGCCGGCCCCCAGGCTATGCCGGTGCCCCTCAGTTCCAACCTGAGCCCTCCCATCCCTGCTATTGCCCCTCACTCCCGACCTGCAGACTCCTGGCCCTGCAAGTGGCCCTCATTCCCGACCCACAGTCCCTCGCACCCCACTTCTGGCCATGCTCACTCGCTCCCGAGTTGCAGCCCCCTGCACTGCTGACACACAGCTTCCACCCCCAGCTCTGCCAGTGCCCCTCGCTCCCAACCTGCAGCCCCCTGCTCCCCCCAGCCCTGCCATACGGGGCTCCCACAACTACCCCGTCCCAACTGGGCTGGAGCACAGCAGCTCCAATTTGTGCGGGCAATGGCAGAGCGAGTCCGGCCCCAGTGCAAGCTCAAAGGAAGATGCTTGTGGCACCCCCCGCCTGGGCTGGGGCTTCAGCTCTGCAGCAGGCTGCCTGGCCACGTCCCTTCCCCCTGCCCCCCTGGCAGTGCCACGGAGCTCCCTGCTGCCCTCAAAGGGCCCCCTTGCCCCTGGTGGGGCAGGCAGTGGCACCTCCCTCATGCTGCTGCAGCCCTGGCACCTGGACAGCTTCCCCCCCAATTGCCCTCCCCCCACTCACTCCAGCGGAGCAAAGCAAAACCCGGACATTGGTTCCTATTTCAAAAAACTGCCTGGATGGATATCAGAGGACTAAAAAAAAAAGGACATGTCCAGGAAAACCTGGATGTATGGTAACCCTATCTGTACAGCCTTCTCCTGAAAAAAAAAAAAGTGACCAATGTCATCATTTAGCATCTATCATACCTATAAAAACTGCTTTATGTACTTGATAAATCATTATTTTCCATGCCTCTTTTCCATTCTTCGTGTATTATTGTTCTGGTCTTCTAAATTAAACTCCTCTAACAGCTCTGTCCTCTTTGCTCTTCTAAGGATTTCTTCTACGTCTGGAGCTGCCAGTACTGAAAAACTTCCATTGCCTTCTTCATTCACATGCAGGAAGGTTTTTCTCCTAAACACTGCTTGTTACTCAGCTGGTCCCTTCCACTTTGCTATTCTCTTTTCTCTGTACAGTAATACTTAGAAATGATACTTGATCCCTTTTTGTTAGTTTTGGCTTTTGCTGCATGGTATAATTTGGCATTCTGGTCAAATTTATCCAGAGATCTTTTTTTGATCTCGGACCACACTTTGGGAGGGTTTGTCAGAGTGACACAGGAATGTGATTGTAATTACTAGGCTCCTGGAGTAGGATTTTAAACACTGTGCACATTTTGTGGGATTCTCCTCTTCGAATGTCAGTGCCAGCTGAAGTCACTGCTAGCTAAGCAGCCTGGATCAGGGTAATTTTACTTGGAAGAAATGAACTCAAATAAATTGTTCATGCTTTCCAAATGAAAAAAAAAAGATCTGATCTACTCTCATCTAGACTCTGGTATCAACTCTGCTCCTCTGCAAAAAATGCAGGGACTGTATTTCATTATTTATGAATTTCACTATGGTATAAATTTGTTGTGTTTTACTCTGTAAAAGAGAACATTGTTCACATACAGGCCTATTAAGACCCCATTACTTTCAGTGTTTTAGTTAAACTACAACAGAGGAAATACCCCAAGGAAATAAATGGAGCAAGAGAGATTTTGTGTTTTAGTAAGAAAAATTTGAGTCTAAGTTATCTCAGCAGAAAAAAAATATATATTTAACATATAGAGCACTCATAAACCCAAATATCTCCAAGCGGTTCATCTACAGGGCTGGACTATTTGCTGTTCTGCATCTTCTGCCATCATTTGTGCTACTGCAAAGTGTGTAAAATGTTCCCAGCTCGGGACCTTGGTGTTTCATGCTCATTTTGTTCTCACTTTGTACTGCTGCAAATGACTATTAAAGGTACAGGGCAATGGAGAATCCACCCTTCAGTATTAACCTTGCCCTTTCAGAAGCAGAGGCGCGTAAGCATATGCTTAAGTCTATCCCTATTCAGGAAAACATTTAAGCACCCTGACCTATCAATCTGATCCTTTTTACCTGCACTAGACCCAAAAAGATTTCAGCATATCGCTATCTACTCAGCTTTCCTACCTGGTGGGTTACTGGCCATTTGCTTTGTGGACTATTCCTATTTTCACACAGAGGTCTTTGGCTTACCACATGTATCTTGTAGATGACAGTAAATACAGGATTGCCCTATGGTTAGAGATTTTATTAGTTTTCCCATTTCAATTCTCCAGACTCCCAGAGAGAAATGGCTAAAAATGACATTCTTACCAAGGATGCAAAGATAGGCATGAAGAGGGTGGCCGTTGCTACATTACTGGTGCATTCGGTGAAGACAGCGGTAACAAATGAAAGTATCACTGCAATGGCCCAGGCAGGAACACTGCTTAGTGGTGACATCTGTTGACCCAACCATCTTGAAAGACCGGAAGCCTGTAACAACATGGGGCGTCTTTTAATAAGAGACCGAATGTCTTGGTCATGCACAGTACCTCCGATTGTCTGTAACATATGGTCAAGCCCAAACTATGCATGTAAATGCATCGTCAAAATTAGCAGGGGTGTGGGTTGTCAAAATTAGATCATTCACCCATCCAAAGAATACTAAGCCATGGGTAGAGAAAGCACGGTGACATTTCCCAAACAAAGGAAATTCTCTGCCAGCCAGAAATTACATCAGGGACTCACTACCCCAGTGTCCCCAGAATCCAAATATTTGCTCACATTTTGGTCAGAAGTACCAACGTCTTTGCCAAGTTGAAGCACGTTGCAGAGTTACACCCAAGAGCCAGGGAGCCACGCAATCGCAGAGAGTTAATGAATCACTTGCAGGACTCATTGAATAAGACTTCCAAGATATTGCCTCAATCTTGTTACAGGAATATTGTCACGGATTGACTAGATTGGCTCATAAAGCCTACTGTATGGAGCCAGGGCCAGAGGTTGGGGAACACTGCAACCCCAGGATTTTGGTTTGGCCTAC